>NC_134111.1:27208125-27573750 GCF_040939455.1 Microcebus murinus
GATCATTTACAATTCAATTGATGAATTTATGGCAGAATTGTAGGCACAAAGTATTTCACCAAAAGAACTATGTGGATATGCCTGTCTGGAAGTTAAAATTTACATATTGGATACATATTTGGAATAGGAAATAAAGATATGATGATAAGACTGGAGTGACAGACTGAGGCAAAGAATGAAACTGTTTTTCAGGAAAGCACATTAAAAATTTTACCTTTATTAATTAATTTTATATTTCATATAAATGAGGAAAGTTCGTTTTCATGTTAACATGAAGCAGATAATTTTTTTCAATTCTTCATACCTATACAAATATTCCTATCACACACCCGCACACATACCACAAATATTGCATATCTTCCACATACAAGTGTATTTATAAATTAAATTACATTAAAATTAAGAATAAAAAGCAAAATTTAACAGAATGACTGCCCCAATGTCACTTTCGTTTTTCTTTCATAAATAATAAAGCAATGGAATATTCAGGATAACCATTTATGTACTGCATAGATTTTATATATGTGATTTTATTACACAGAGTGCACAATTTAATTAGGTAATTTGTATCCTACCCTCCAAAGAAGGCACTCTTGTCTGTTGGGTACTTAAGAGAGGATTAAAAAAATAACAACAAAAAACAAAAAAAAACTACCTAATCATGTAATTATCTATCAAATCAACATATTGGGAACCTAATAAACCACTAAGATTTCTCATTTAAAAGATTGCATCCTCCAATATTACATTCTAGTACCTTTATTTCCTTCCGTTGAAAGTCATATTTATTTACTTAGGGAATCAAGGGGAAAGGTACAAACATGTAAATTCTCGTATGTCTATCACATAGATTTCAATCCCATCATGCAATTAACACTGGTAAATATTGAATAGGGAACACTGTTTTTAAATTTAATATACAGCTGACATTCCTTTATCAGTCTTTGTTTTGTTTCTGAAGTAATATTTAATGACTACATCAACTTCAAATTTCTTGTTTTGTGTTCTTGGAAAAATCTGGTATTTATTTAAATTAATGTTAAATTATATAATTTAAAGCTTCTTTGTTCAGAGAGCAATTCTTGTTCTGATTCCTAGTCAAAATTTTGAACAACATCAACTTTAACTTCCCTTCTGCATAATTCCTGGGGATTTCTTCTCATCTAAATGATTCCCCAGGATAAACTGTGATGTTTCTTAGTAGGAAAAGAAATATAATTATGATGTTTTTCCTAGGAAATTCATAATGTAGAAACACCACAATTTACTGGCTTGCAAGCTAGGACTACCTCAAAATGAAATTTTGAAAATATAATAATCCTTTAACCTAGAATAGCAGAGGAAATTAAAATTATATTAGACTACAGTTTTTACTTCTGGGCATTTGGAAAAAAAAAGTATTCCAAATTAAGTAAGATACCTGTTAAAAGGCTACCAGAAAGCCAAGAAAATATGGTGGATATTTTTTAAAGACCCAAAGAGTTTTCTTTATTTTTTAATTGTTAATTGACTGTTCATAATTGTTTAAATTTATGGGGTATGAAATGATGTTATAATTTATAAATATGATGTGGAATAATTATATCAAGTTAGTTAACATATCTATTACTTCAAATATTTACTATTTTTTTTGTGGTGAGGATATTTGAAATTTGCTCTCTTACCAATCTTGAAACATAGAAGAATATTCTACTATTAAGTATATTTACTAACCTGTGCAACAGAACTCAACAAAATAAAAACAAAAACCCACATCCCTCCATTCTAAGATTTTGTTCCCTTTGACCATTATCTCCTCATTCCCCTACATTTTAGTCTCTGCAACCAACATTTGACCCTCTGCTTCTAAGAGTTTGATTGTTTTAGATTCCACATACAAGTGAGAACATGGGATGTTTGTCTTTCTATGCCTGACTTATTTTACATAGCACAATGGTCTCCAGTTCCATCCATGTTGTCGAAAATAACAGAATTTCCTTCTTTTTAAAGGCTGAAGAGTATTCCATTGTGTATATACGTCACAACTGTCAGAATGGTTTTTATCAAAAAGATGAAAGATAAATGTTGGCAAGGATGTGGAAAAAAGAGAACCCTTGTATACTATTGATGGGAATATAAATTAGTACAGCCATATGGAAAACAGTATGGAGGCTCCTCATAAAACTAAAATTAGAATTACCATATGATCCAGCAATCCCACTTCTGGGTATTTACCCAAAAGATTTGCCATTAGCTTGTCAAAGAGATGCAGACATCCCCATGTTTGTTGCAGTATTTTTCACAATAGCCAAGATATGAAATCATCCTAAGTGTCCATCAACAGATGAATGGATAAAGAACGTCCTTCAGAAATATTTACAAACTTCTTTCATGGTTTACCAAATAACCAATCTATTTGGTTTTTGGGTGCCATTTAGCACAGTGCTCAATCTGGTATTTCTCTTGTCTAAATGTGGTCAGGACCACTGTGATTGGTTGAAAATACTTGCTGAATTTGGACTCAGAGGCAATCAGAATATTTTAACTACAAGTGCCTTTTTCATTTTTATTTTGGAAAAATAAATTAGAAACCCAAATTCCAACCATTGTCTTTGAGTTATCTTTTAGAATTTGTTTAATCTGCTCAAATCAATTGTGAGCATTTTGGTGGTGAGGTTTATACATTATATAATTTTGGATCCCTTAATAGCAGTTAATGCCGTGGTTAAGAACATCTGTATTAAAGTAGATGAAAATAGACTTAACCCCTGGCCCTGTTCTCACTAGCTTTGGGACTGTGGGCAAGTTCCTCAACCTCTCTAAGCCTTTAACTAAGGCTGTCAATGAAATACTAGTAGTATTCAGTTGTGGGTAGAATTAAATGAGATAATAAACCTATGATAGTATATTGTACATAGCAGATGTTATTGGTAAGAAATATTAGGTATTGTTATAATCATTATTATTTTTCTACTTAATAGAATACTGTGTTTTGCTGGCTATTCATAAATATTTGGATGATTGGTTAAGTTGCTTACTTGGGCAAATACAAGATTTGAAGCATAAAGTGAGAAAGGTACCATGGATATCATTACACCAAATTACTATATCCACATATCCTGGAGACGGGGATATTGACAGGATATTATATAAATACTATCCAGATATGGCTG
Source organism: Microcebus murinus (assembly GCF_040939455.1). Classification (NCBI taxonomy): domain Eukaryota; kingdom Metazoa; phylum Chordata; class Mammalia; order Primates; family Cheirogaleidae; genus Microcebus; species Microcebus murinus. The sequence continues at coordinate 27,211,278 of NC_134111.1, forward strand.
AACCATTCAGTTCTTGTTGTGTGCCCATTTTAAAGGAGGCTCCAGTCCATCACCATATCCCTCCTAAACCAAGTTAAACTCTACAGAGCTTTGGAAAGCAATATGGAATTTTACGATGACTCCATGGGGAGGTTGGAAAGATGATTTCTATCTGACAGCACCAGGCAACGTTTGAAAAAAATGCTCATTTGACATCTCTGTTCTTCCCAGAAAGATAGCTTCCCAGTCTCCTCTCAGTATTGAGCCCCCTTTCTCTCAAATCTACTATCTTGTCATAAAAAATTCAGGTCTTTCTTCAAGTTCACTTGCCCCTGTCCCTCACAGAGCCTGCAATGAGCTGAACATTCCCCATCTTAGAAAGCTGTGTATAGGTTGTCTGTTATTTTTCCAAATATGGTCCCTTGAGGGTCTCACACTTCTCTTATGAACCCCTCACCCCAAGCAGCTCTGCAAGGTATTATGGGACTCTTTCTCCCACAAAGATCTGGCTCTTCTTGGGAGGAGATTCTAATATTAAGAAAATTGAAATTTTCCTCCGTGTCATTACTTATACAGGATACTAAGGCTGAAATATTTAGTTTATTTCAATTTGTCTAATACTTACTGAGAGCTTACTCTGTGGGAAGCATCGGATAGGTGAAGTGGGAGGACAGAGAGAACACCAACAATGTCTATGCCCTCCTTTCTGTGGACAGACAGATATGTGACTTCCTAACACTAACAAAGGGCAGATTTCAAGGAACACATTAATGAGGTTTGGGCTGAGTGTGGATACAGAAGAGGGAAAAATTAATTTTAACTGGATGATTTCAGGAAACGATAATTTTGATTGTCTGAAATTTTATTTCTGTCCTACAAAATAGATTGAATTTTGATTTATGAATATTAGGGTAAAAGCTTATTAGGATAATTACTGATGAGAGAGAACGATTTAAGAAAAGGCAAGGCAGTGGGCAAGGAGTCACAGCAGAGGAGCTGTAGGGGTATTGGAGTAGGGTTGGTAGGATGGAGAAATAAGAGAGAAATAATGGAAAATATATCTGGAAAAGAAGGCTTGGAATAAACTCACAGAAGCTTAAGGGAACTGAGTCATGAACAAAAGTCATACAAAGGATTTGAACAGGGACTGATTTGTGGCAAGTGAGCAAGGAAGAATCTGGGATCAAAAATTCAGGTTAATAATATAATAATGGCTTTGTTAAAGCTGAATGATTATTACGGTATTGTGCTACACCTGTGATTCCATTTCATCTTCAGAACAATGCTATTATTTCCACTTTACTGAGAGGAAAGGTGAGGCTTAGGAAGAGGCATAGGAAATTGGCTCAAGAGCGCACAGTAAGTGCTTGAGCTGTGGTTTTCTACTCCGACTTCTGTGTTATTAAGTTTTCCCTTATTGCAAGGGAATTGAAATTAATGAAGCAGAAGTAATGTGATTCTTGACTTGGACAACTGGAAGTGAAAAGGATGGGGAGAAAGATTTTAAAAATAGTGTAAAAGGAGATTTGATGTGTTTGCGAGATTGATTAGCTTGCTGGGAAGGCTGAGAGAAGGGGAGAGGTCTGAGGACAGAGGGCGAAGAAGTAGGGCTATAGGGCTCCCCCAACAAGGGCCCTAAATTAGGAGGAAAGTCTTGGCCATAAACCTAAACCTGAAATTCACCCTTGCGAAATGGTTTGAGTGGATAATGCCATAGAGAGGATGAAGCTACACGAGGAGGATACATGGACGAAGGGAATTAATAGAAGGACACAGCATCTCCCAGAACTAGGAGGAAAGCTAGATAGAGCAGGGTAATAGATGAGGACACATCAAGGAAGGAATGAAAGGCTGTTCATGAAAATAGGAAATACACAGAATACTACAAGGTGGTCAATTCTTACCAGCCAGACAACTTTGGGAAAATCAGTCAATTTCCTGAAGCTGCAATTTCTTCAAGTTGCTGTTAAAAAGCTGTTGTTAAAGAAAAGGTTGTTGTGAGGATGAATATGCTAACAAACATGTGCAAAATGCTTAGCTCATTGCCAGGCATATAGTGTGTGCTTAGTAAAGTCAGCTATCAGAATGATTGCTATTATCATCACCGTCATTATCATTCACAAAGGTTGAAAGAGACCCTTAGATTTGATAACTCATTGGTTTTTGTTGACATGTAAGTATTATAAATTCCCATAACTTGTGAGGCAGGAACAGATGATAAGATGTGACACGAGTCAGAGAAGTAGGGAAAGAAATTCTAAATTATTTTTCAAAAAGCTCGGCAGTACACGTTGAGGGTGGAAGGCGGTAACTCAATGGGAATTTGTCTGGGAGGGTTTTTCTGGGATCGAGTATGTTTTTACTCCTAGAAGAAGGAGGTGGTAGAAAGGGAGAAGGTAGTCATGATTGGCAGAGGAATGGCTTTCAAATGGACATGCAGGAAGTGGTTCTTTTGAAGAGATGTCAAATTTAGCAACCTCATAATAAAACTATTTGACAACATGTGTTTCTCATGCACAGGTGGAATGAGTTACAGAGAGGATTACAATGGGGCGTAGCCTCATTCAGTGATTCATTTGTACAACTCAATTCCCATCGTGGAAATTATTTGAGAGTAAGTTCCACAACTAAAGCTGTGACTGCAGTTTTTCCATTCTTTAAATATTAGTGATGCCGAGGATAGATCTCAAGGAATGCAATTTAGACTCCTGATGGATCTTACAGGGACATTGCTGATTTTTCTGCCTGTGTGTGTGTGTGTGTGTGTGTGTGTGTGTGTGAGAGAGAGAGAGAGAGAGAGAGAGAGAGAGAGAGAGAGAGAGAGAGAGAGAGAGATTGAGAGGCAGAGAGAGAGAGAAACAGAGAGAGAGAGACAGAGAGAGACAGAGAGAGAGACAGGGAGAGGGAGAGAAGAAAAATCTCATTTTTTCCCTTGTGCCAAAGGACATAAGAGTGAGTAAATCTTCACAGGGTATGAGATTGCAATAAAGATGTGTGCAAATTTAGATGGAAATTAGGCATGTTCCCAGGGCTCCTGGAAAATTGCCAGCATAGCGCTCAAGACATTACCTTTATAGACTATGTATATATTTATTTCTTTGTAAATCCAGTCTATAGAGTTTTCTGTTTATGATTGTTCCCAAGGACATTCTTTCTCCAAGCATTTCTCTAAGCAGATAGTAACTCAAACCCAGTTTTTAACCATATCAAATGTAATCAGCATTTTCTGTGAAATTCCTTCTCATTGGTGTTATTATTTTGTTTCTTACAATATCTTTTGTGCAATAATCATAGTAAAAACTTATCAAAGCTGCATGGGTGTATATGTGTGTGGGGCAATTCCAAATATGTGGAATTAACAGTATTAATTATTATTTCATGTGCCCCTTGATCACACCTTTGAATGTATTTTTAAAACATTTTCTGTTTTGTGTTATAGTTTAATTTCTAAATGTCTTTCACATTCTAAGTATTTAGAGCTTGAGTCGTTTTTGTAAATCACAATATGATAATATAAGTTGAAAAGTAGGATATTAATTGCTTAAAAGATCAATGCTATTACTTTTGAAATAGCTAATCGTATTATTCTATTTTTCTTATGCTTTCATTTTACTAATTTCAAAAAACATGTGCCATGGAGAAGAATATTAAACTATTCTGAGTAAAGGAAGTTCACCATGAATTATAGTTTCCCAAAAAGACACCAATGTGCTTAAATCAGTTGTTTATGTGTTATTTTTTTGGTGCTTTTCTATCTTTATACATAATTCTAACTTTCTTTAAAGTAATGCAGTTCTGAATATAAAGATTTATTATCCAGAAAAGAAATAAGTCATTCTAACACTCAATAGTTATAAAACTGGAGAATATCTAGTTTTGGACATATATTTAAACTCTCATAACTTTACTAAATAAATGAAGTGAAATATAGGACCTACTTTATGTTTTTTTTCTTCTTTGTACTACTATGATATTACTCAGAGTTAAAGCACTACATAGGACAGTTATTTGTTTTATATCGATTTTATTAATATTTATACTACTCTACTAATATTATAATAGCTTTTTCATAAAATAAAACAGATGTCCTTCACAAGCTTTTTATTTTTATTTATTTAAAAAAATTGGTTAATCAGGCAAGTGGGGGAGGGGATAGGATGGGTAATGGGTTTGGTCTACACTGTCTGGGGGATGAACACACTTGAAACTCTGACTCTGGCGGGGTAAAGGCAATATATGTAATCTAAACATTTGTACCCCCGTAATATGCTGAAATAAAAAATAAAAATATTTTAAAAATAGATTATTTTTAAAGAGTAAAAAAATTAGTTAATCTTTTTAATTGACACATTGTAATTTTGCATATTTGTGGGGTACAATTTGATGTTTTGACACGCATATGCTGTATTTGATATGCATATGCTGTAACATTCAAATCAGGGTATTTATTGTGACCGTCACCTCATGCATTTATCATTTCTTTGTGGTAAGGACATTCAAAAGCCACTCTTCTGGCAATTTTGTAATATACAATACCTTACTGTTAACCATTGTTACCCCACTGTGCGATATAACACCAGAACTTATTCTTCCTATCAAATTATAACTTTGCCCATTGACCAACCTCTCCCCTATCTCCTCCCCTTGGCCCCCCCAATCTCTCATAACCACTGTTCTACTCCGCACAAGCTTATTATTAAAATATTGCTGTTTTCTGAATTTGCAGCACACTTTTAAGAATAAAGAAAGCATGTTGGTTGGAGATTTGGACAAGGACCTCCTTTTGATCCAGGTTGATACAGAGGATACAGTTGATACAGAGGTATCCAGTTGATACAGAGATCAACTGTAGGCTGAAAGTCAGATCATAGGTTCTTCTTCTGGCTCCCATGACCAGCCAAGCCTCAGGTAAGGCTGGGAACCATCTCTAAGTGGGCAGAGGAGTGTGTAACTTGTATTCTCTATGTCAAAGCATTGCCTTCAGAAGTCAACAAGAGGTGATGAAAGTAAGAACATGCATTTCTTTTTTACTCAAACAAATAACATTTTATTGTGTTTTTCAAATTGCTTTGTTGAAATGATGCTATTCCTCTCAATTTTCCAGATATTTTAAAATAAAGATTAAGTTTACATATCATACTTGTTCTAGCTTCTGAGATATTAGATCTACTTTGTCCCCTTAAGATTTTGGTTTGAGGCTTATTAAGTCCAAATAGTAATGAACTGAGCTTCTATTTCATTAATTAATGGTATTAGTTTAATCAAGCAATTCCTCTGAATGTTCCTTTTTACTAGTTACCTATTCTTATTTAATGAATGTAATACTTTTATCTTTTAAAGAATATTAATAAAAGGCTTCTTTCTTTGTAAGGTTTTGTTTTCCCTTTTCTTCCTGCATAAAATCTGTTTCCTCAAGTGCTTCCATCTACTTGCTCTTTGATTATTTTGGTCCTTATTTCTCATGTAAGACTATTTCTTTATCTGACCCAAAGGCCCTGATTATCTGCAAATGTTTAAGAGTGGGACACTAGAAGGATTGTAGGATGCTCTGAGCATGTGAACAGGGTTGGTGACTATGGTCACTTCTGTAAGGTTATCTGGCTGGGGCATTTTGTTGGGGAATATTTGATGTCAGAATCTTTGAGTCTTCTTCTCTTGGGATAGTTTATTTCCTAGAGAGATAACAACTTCTATTATCCTGCATAGAGACTATAGAAGTGACTGCCAGCATTTAAGGAGGTAGAAGGCTGACACAAACTTAATGAAAAAAAGTAGTTTGTTGTTTTACTCAAGTCACTTCTATTTTTCTATTATCCCTAAAGGCATTATAATTCTCCCAGCCGTTCATACTCAAAATCTTAAAATTCTCAAACTATTATTCCTCTTTTATTCATAAATCCAAATTAATAACCACATCTTTTTTTCCTACTATATTGCAAGATATTTGTTGTCAGGACCCAAGAATTAAAGCAACATGGTAGAATGGTTAAGAGCATGGACAGCAGTCTTGAACTTGAATCTTGGTTCTGTCATTTGCTAGCTGTGTGATATTTTCATTTACAAAGCTCAGGTTTCAGTACTTCTCAAGATTTCCTCAAATTCTGAATTAATATTATATAGTATTTTTTTACACCAGAAACTTTTCCTCTGTATATTTATAATTTTTATATCTTAGATTCCTATTGTTATATTTTAAAATCTAGTAAATTTTATAAATAAAGCATTATTTAGAAATTCCTATTCCATTTTGATGTGCCACAAATCATTTTCCCCCCTTGGTACTTGTGCTTAACCATACCTTATTTAAATTTGAAATTTACAGTTTTTCTCTCCCTATGAATTACTCAGCCTTTGCTTCTGTATATTCTAATCACCGATGGATATTTCTCTGAGTTTCCAAGGTCTTCATGAACTACTCATCTTTCCATTCACTTAGGGAATGTTTTTCTTTGGGGTTGCATTTTATCTCCTAGAACTTTTCTTTTATTAGTGACCTACATAATGGAGTTTTTTTTTGCATGGTCAATACTTATTCATTTTACTCTTTTTTAACAACTCTGAAAACCTTTCTGATGAATGGATGTGTAGGAAGTGGTGTCTAGTACGCATATAAATTTTAGCTCTTCCATTCATCAGCAGTGTAAAGTAACAGTAATTAGAGTGAAATTGCGGGCTCTGGGAAAGTGTTAGGTGTGGCCCGTCATTAATGAAGGCGGTATGATGTAGTGTCAAGTGCGAGGGAAGCTGTGTGGAGAGAATGTTTTGTGTCTGAGAAAGACTCAAGAATTAGTTACCATGCTCTGTTTCTATTGTAAATAGGCCATATTGAAAGAAGATAGCATAATGTAAAAGCATTTAAGAGCAGACTGCTTAAGAATGAATTGAGGCTGAGGGATTGCTTCCACAATAGCACAAGTAAAAAGGCCCTTTTCATTTGAGTCAATGGGCGTTTGAAATATGTTAAGACAGAAATCTTCCTTTCTAATAGCAAGTTGGACACTATAATATTATTTGTTTCTGATGTTTTACAGCATTGTGGGAGTTGGTGGTTTTAATAGCCTTTCTCCAAAGATAGCTAAGATGATCTGGATTTGTCTGTGGTGAGGGAAAGTTTTCTGAGGTTAGATTGCTATTTAGAAATATCCTTTCAGCTTCACTTAAAAAAAAAATCTTTCACATGCTTTGTAAATAAACGTTTGGAATTATATCTTAAGTGCCTTGAAATTCATTTGCTAATTGACACTCTCTATGGAAACATAAGACCAGCTCTTTTTTACTTATGGTTAGATGTGAAGGGCTATGCTTCACAGCACAGATAATTTGGTGGCTCTTACCTGTGATTTAAAAACATTTCACTTCTCCAGAGACAAAGCAGCAATCACAGATTTGAAAGACCATCATTTTGTGTTATCTTTCCTTGTTTGCCTAACAAAGTAGTACTTTTCCTAGCTCTGCCAATTTTTCCCATATATCAAGTGTGGTCTACTCTAAAAAAAATCATAAAGGCATGAAGTGACGGAGGCTATCAGTTCATAAGCCAAAACACACTGGAGCGATTTAGCATAAACGAATGCATGAAATTGTGGGGAACAATTGCCTAGTAAAAGTGTACTGTATTCAGATCTGTGTTGCAGATCTCTCACCCATATTACTTGGAGTTGATTCTCTCCCGCAGTAAGTAGTAGCCCTAATGCCATGTGCTCATGGGATTTATGGTTTATACCCTACTGCGGGAGGTAGTTACTTAATCAGGAAGAACCGTAGGACTGACAATGGGGCAGAGACAGCAACTTGTTTCTTTTTAGGTTCTTGGAGGCTTATACAAATGACATATTCCTCTTTTATTTTGGTCCCTTCTTTCAAATATTTCTTTAATATGCATATATATGCACACATGCAAATGTGTGTTTGCAGAGATAGATGTCTCTATATATCTAGTTATATCTAAATGTTAGTATTGATATCGATCTCTCTCTACATTTTTTTACAGGCATACCTCCTTTTCTTATATTTCACTTTGTTGGCTTCACAGACATTGCATTTTCTTAAAAATTGAAAGTTTGTGGCAACCTTGCATCAAGCAAGTCTATTGGTGCCACTTTTCCAACAGTATGTGCTTGCTTTGTGTCTCCATATCAAATATTGGTAATTCTTTCAGTATTTCAAACTTTTTAATTATTAGAATGTCTGTTATGGTTATCAGTTATCAGTGATCTTTAATGTTACTATTGTAATTATTTTGGAGCACCACACACTGTAGCCACATAAGATGACCAATTTAATCAATAAATATTTTGTGTGTTCTGACTGTTTCATCAACCAGTTGTTCCCCCATCCCTCTTACTGTCCTTGGGCCTTCCTATACTCTGAGACAGAATGATATAGAAATTGCACCAATTAATAATGAATTAATAACCCTACAGTGGCCTATAACTGTTCAAGTGAAAGGGTCACATGTCTCTATGTTCAAATCAAAAAAGTTAGAAATGGTTAAGCTTAATGAAAAAGGCATGTCGAAAGCCTAGATAGGCTAATATGTAGGCCTCTTGCACCAAAGAGTTAGACAAGCTTTGAATGCAAAGGAAAAGTTCTTGAAGGATATTAAAAGTGCTACTTCAGTGGACACACACATGATAGAAAGTGCAATATCCACATTGCTAATATGGAGAAAGTTTTAGTGGTTTGGATGGAAGATCAAACCAGCTGTAACATTCCCTTAAGCCCACACCTAATCCTGAGCAAGACCCAAGCTCTCTTCGATTCTATGAAGGCTAAGAATGATGAAAAAGATGCAGAAGAAAAGTTTAAAGCTAGTAGAAGTTGTTTCATGAAATTTAAGAAAAGGAGCTGCTTCCATAACATAAAAGTGCCAGGTCAAATAGCAAGTGCTGATGTAGAAGCTGCAGCAAGTTATTTAGAAGATGTAGCTAAGATAATTGATGAAGGTAGCTACACTAAAGAACAGATTTTCCATGTAGATGAACAGCCTTTTATTGGAAGATACCATCTATGACTTTCAAAGCTACAGAGGAGAAGTCAATATCTGGCTTCAAAGCTTCAAAGGACAAACTGACTCTCTGCTTAGGGGCTAATGCAGCTGTTGACCTTAAGTTGAAGCTAATGCTCATTTACTATTTCAAAAATTCTAGGGTTCTTAAGAATTATGCTAAATCTATTCTTCCTGTGCTCTATAATGGAACAACAAAGACTGGTTGACAACATGGCTGTTTACATCATAGTTTACTAAATATTTTCAGTCCACTGTTGAGACCTATGCTCAGAAAAAGAGATTCCTTTTAAAATATTACTGCTCATTAACAATGCACCCGGTCACCCAAGAGTTCTGATAATGTATGAGGAAATGCATGTTGCTTTCATGCCTGCTAACACAACATCCGTTCTGTAGCCCATGGATCAAGGAATAATTTCAACTTTCAAGTCTTATTATTTAAGAAACACATTTTGTAAGACTATAGCTGCCATAGACAGTGATTCCTCTGATAGGTCTGAGCAAAGTAAATTGAAAACCTTCTGAAAATGATTCATCATTTTAGATGCCATTAAGAATATTTGGGATTAGTGGGAGAGTGCCAAAATATCAACATTAACAGGAGTTTGAAAGAAGTTGAGCCTAACTTTCTTGGATGACTTCAAGGGGTTCAAGATTTCAATGAAGGAAGTAATGGCATATGTGGTGGAAATAGCAAGAGGACTAGAAATAGAAGTCGAGCCTGAAGATGTGACTGAATTACTGCAATCTCATGGTCAAAGTTGAATGGTTAAGGAGTTGCTTCTTAGGGTTGAGCAAAGAAAGTAATTACGTGGGATGGAATCTATTCTTAGTGAAGATGCTACAAACATTTGAAATGACAACACAGGATTTAGAATATTCCACAAACTTAGTTGATAAAGAAGTGATAAGGTTTGAGTGGATTGGCTCGAATTTTGCAAGAAGTTCTGCTGTGAGTAAAGTGGTATCAAACAGCATTGCATGCTACAGAGAAATTTTTCATGAAAGAAGGAGTCAATAGATGTGACAAACTTCATTGTTGTCTTATTTTAAGAAATTGCCACAGCCAACCCAACTTTCAGCAACCACCGCCCTGATCAATCAGCAGTCATCAACATCAAGTCAAGACTGTCCACCAGTAACAAGATTACAACTTGATGAAGGCTCAGATGATCATTAACATTTGCTAGATATGTAGATTCATGTTTTTCATCAAACTTGGGATGTATTCAACTATTGTTTATTTATTTATTTATTTAAAATTTTTAAATATTAAGGGGATAAAAACATTTTGTTACATGGATATATTATATAATGCTGAAGTCAGGGCTTTTAGAGTGCCTGTCACCAGAATGGTGCTCAATGTACCAGTTAGGTAAGTTTTTGTCCCTCAACCTTCTCCTACCCTATCCTCTTCTTGGTTATCAATGTCCTTTACATGTCTTTTTGTCCATGTGTAGTGATTGATTAGCTCCTACTTATTACTGAGAACATGTGGCATTTGTTTTTCCATTCCTGAGATACTTCACTTAGGATAACAGTTTCCAGTTCCATCCAAGTTGTTGCAAAAGACATTATTTCATTCCTTTTTATGGCTGAGTAGTACTACATGGTGCGTGTGTGTGTGTTGTGTGTATATATATGCACACACACATTTTCTTTATCTACTCATGAATTGATGGGCACTTAGGTTGATTCCATATCTTTGCAATTGTAAGTTTTGCTATGATAAACCTTAGAGTGCAGGTGTCTTTTTGATAAAATGACTTCTTTTCCATTGGGTAGATGCCCCAGTAGTGGGATTGCTGGATTGAATGGTAGATCTACTTTTATTTCTTTGAGAAATCTCCCCTGTTTTCCATAGAGGTTTTACTAATTTGCAGTTCCACCCACAGTGTATAAGAATTCCTTTTTCTCTGCATCCACACCAGCATCTATTGTTTTTTTTACTTTTGAATAATGGCCATTTTGACAGGGATAAGGTGGTAGTCTCATTGTGATTTTAATTTGCATTTCCCTGGTGATTAGTGATGTTGAATATTTTTTTCTATTTTTTTTTTTTTGCCATTTGTCCATCTTTTGAAAAACTTCTGTTAATGTATTTTGCCCACTTTTCGATGAGGTTGTTTTTCTCTTGCTGATTTGTTTGAGTTATTTGTAGATTCTAGATATTGGCCCATTTATTGGATGTATAGTTTGGGAATATTTTATCCCATTCTCTAGGTTGTATTTTCACTCTGCTGATAATTTCCTTTGCTCTGCAGAAGCTTTTGAATTTAATCAAGTCCAATTTATTTATTTTTATTGTTGCTGTGATTACCCTTGTAGTCTTCTTCATAAATTCTTTGCCTAGGCTGATATCTGGAAGAGTTTTTCCAAAATTTTCTTCTAGAATTCTTATGGTTTCATGCCTTACATTAATTTAAGTCTTTTATCAATCTTGAATTAATTTTTGTGAGTGGTGAGAGATAGTAATCCTGTTTCATTTTTCTGCATGTGGCTATCCAATTTTCCCAGAACCACTTATTGAATAGGGCATCCTTTCCCCAGTGTATGTGTTTGCCTGCTTTTTTGAAGATCAGTTGGTCATAGCTACATGGTTTTATTTCTGGGTTTTCTATTCTGTTCCATAGGTCTATGTCTCTACTTTTTACAAGTACTATGCTGTTTTCATTACTATAGCCTTGTAGTATAATTTGAAGTCAGGCCATGTGATACCTCTAGATATGTTCTTTTTGCTCAAGATTGTTATTTGGGCTCTTTTATGGTTCCAAATGAAGCTTAGGATTATTTTTTCTAGATTTTTGAAATATAATATTGGTATTTTCATGGGAATTGCATTAAATTTGTCAACCACTTTGGGCAGTATGGACATTTTAATGATGTTGATCCTTCTAATTCATGAGCATGGCATGTTTTTCTATTTGTTTGTGTCATCTGTGATTTCTTCCATTAGTGTTATGTAGTTTTCCTTATAGAAATCTTTTACTTCCTCAGTTAAGTGTATTTCTAGGTATTTTGATTTTTTTTTTGTAGTTATAGTAAATGGTAATAAGCTCTTGCTGCTTGTTTTTGGTCTGTTCAGGGTTTCTATCTTTTCCTGATTCAGGCTTGGGAGGTTGTGTGTTTCCAGGAATTTATCCATTTCTTCTAGGTTTTTAGTTTGTGTACATAGAGGTTTTTGTGATATTCACAGATGACATTTTGTGTTTCTGTGGTTTCATTTGTAATGGCTCCTTTTTTTTTGTTGCTGATTGATATTATTTGAATTCTTTCTCTTATATTTCCAGCTAATCTGGTTAGTGTTCTATCAATTTTGCTTGCCTTTTCAAAGAATCAAATTTTTGTTTCATTGATCATTTGTATTTTTTTTTTTGGTTTCCATTTTTTTTCGTTATTTTTGAGATTTGTCATTTCTTTTCTTCTGCTGGTTTTGGGTTTATTTTGTTCTTTATCTAGTTCCTTGAGTTGTAACATTAGGTTGTTAATTTGTGATCTTTCTGTCTTTTTATTGCAGTCATTTAAGGCTATAAATTTTCCCCTGAGCACTGTTTTTGCTATATCCCATAGATTTTGAAAGCTGTTGCTCCATTTTCATTTAGTTTGAAGAATCTTTTAATTTCTTTCTTAATTTCATCATTGACCCAAGGATTGTTCAGCAGCAGACTGTTTAATTTCCATAACTTTGTGTACATTTAAGAATTTCTCTTGGAATTGATTTCTAGTTGTATTCAAATGTGTTCTGAGAAGATACATGGTGTGTTTTCAATGTTTCTGAATTTGCTGAGACTTATTTTGTAGCAAAAGATATGATCAGTCTTGGAAAATGTCCCATGTGCTGATGAGAAGAATGTATATTCTGTAGTTTTGGGTTAGAATGTTCTGTAAATGTCTGTTAGAGCCATTTGCTCTAGAGTCCCTTTTAAGTCTAGTGTTTCTTTGTTGATTTTCTGTTTCAATGATTGGTCCAGTTCTGTTACTGGGGTGTTGAATTCCATGGCAATTATGATGCTATTGTTTATTTGTTTGCTTAGATCTTGAAGAATTTTTTTTTTTTTATAAATCTGGGGACGCTTATGTTAGGTGCTTATATATTTAGGATTTTTATATCTTCTTGCTGAATTGCTCCTTTTATCATTATGTAATGACCATTTTTATCTTTTTATTGTTGTTGTTGTTCATTTAAAGTCTATTTTATCTAATAGGAAAATGGGTAAACCTACTTGCTTTTGGTTTCCATTTGAATAGAATATTTTTTCCATCCCTTTACCTTGAGTCAGTTATTTCTCTCTTCTTCTGAGACTTCTATATTTGGTATGTTGATATGCTTCATAGTATTTAGGACCTGATAATTTTTCTTCATTCTTTTTTCTCTATGCTTCTTAGACTGGATAATTTCAATTGACATGTCTTCATTTGGTGATTCTTCTTTATGCTGAAATCTGTGTTGAACCAATCTAGTACATCTTTCATTTCAGCTAGTATACTTTTCAGCTCCAGACTTTCTATCTGGATTCTTTTTGTAATCTCTATACTTTACTGATACTTCCTTTTTGTTGAAATATCATTCTCCTGGTTTCCTTTAGCTATTTGCCCATGGGTTCCTTCAAACTTTTGTGCATATTTAATATAATTAATTTAAAGTGTTTGTCTAGAGTCTCTAATATCTGGGCTTATGCAGATATAGTTTCTTTTTTATTCCTATGAATAATCCATACTTTTCTGTTTCTTTGTATGTCTCATATGTTTTATTGAAAACTGGATATTTTGATTTATTATAATGTGATAACTCTAGAAATCATATGGGTCCTCTTATCAGATTTTGCTGTTGTAACTTATTGTGGCTGCAGTTGCCTATTGTTTGTGACTTTTCCAAACTACTCTTACAGACTGTATTTCCTATCATGTATGGTCACTGAAGTTTCTGCTTTATTCTCCCAGTAGTCAGCCAGTGACTTGATAGAGATGTTCATAGATTCCAAAAGTTAGCAAACTCTTTGTTCATTAAACATTTCACTGGTTTTGTAAGGTTTTTTTGGTTTTAGCTTCCATAGTTCCAAAAGAGTTGATTCTGACAGTTTTTGCTAGCTCAATGGTTGCGTCCACAGGACAGGTCTATAGAGCTCCCTGCTCTGCCATTTTTGGTGGTGTCACTACTTAACAATAGTTTTTTTTTTTTTTTCACTTATGGGGAAATACATTAATAGCTAGGATTTTTTTTACTCCTATTTTTTGTTTCTCACTGTTGAAGTATTCAAAAACTCTCTCTGTATGATTTCCACAAATATAAGCTCAAAATCACATGTAGATACAAAATACTTTGAAGTATATAAAGTATTATGTTACTTTTAAAGACTTAATATTTAAGTCTGTTAAAAATAATTTAAAGGAAATTGACATCTTAAAATTAAGGTTAAAAATGTCCTGTATTACATTAAGAAAAACACAATTTGGAATCATTATCATGGGAATAGATCTTTGGGTGAAATTTTGTTGATTATTATTTGGGAAAATTTGTCATCTTAAAAAGTAGGCTAGTTTTATTAAACTCTTCATTCATCTATCAAATTGGTTTATTTACAATAGTTGATTTTTGTAATATGAATTATTTTATTTGCTGCTGATTTTTTAATTCATTATTTTTTTGAGACAGAGTCTCACTCTGTTGCCCCAGGTAGAGTGTAGTGGTGTCACCATAGCTCACTGCAACCTCAAACTCCTGGGCTCAAGCAATCCTCCTGTCTTGGCCTCCCAAGTAGCTGGAACTACAGGTATGCACCATAATGCCCAGCTAATTTTTTCTATTTTTAGTAGAGATGGGGTCTCACTTTTGCTAAGGCTGATCTTGAACTCTTGAGCTCAAGCAATCCTCCCGCCTCAGTCTTCTGGAGGGCTAGGAGTACAGGTGTGAGCCATTGCACCCAGCCATGCTACTGAGGTTTTGATAGTCTGAATGATTATAGAGTTAAAAACTTTACCTTCCTTCTATAAGTTTTAGTTCCATAATTCTGTCCATGAAACTAAAGAAATAGACCAACATGATTGTCAAAATTAGAGAAAAGGTTTTGTAAAATATCTCACAGAAGTTGTGAGATTTATGATATAATAGGTATTTTTCTTAAAAAAAGTTCAAATATAATTCATAATGTATGCTTTTTCTTAGCATATAAAAATTAATGAAAAACTTTTATTTCTAAATGAAGAAATATATCAAATTATTTTAAAATATTTCAAATTAAAATAATAATCACATTATTTTCATAATTTTCAAGCTTTATTGAGGTATACTAGATAATTAAATATCATACATATTTAAAGTATACAACATGATGTTTTCATATAAGTGTATATTGTGAAGTGATTATTCCATCAAGCTAATTAACATAGCCATAACCACCCACTCTTTGATTGTTTTGTGTGTGTATGTTCATAATACTCAGGACTAACTTGCTTAGCAAATTTCAAGTATACAACACAGTATTATTCACTATAGTCACCATGCTATACATTAGATTTCCATAACTTAATCATTCCACATAATTGAACCTTTGAACCCTTTGGCCAAAATCACCCTATTTCCACCCCTAACCTCAGTCCCTGGCAACCACTATTCTATACTCTGCCTTTATAAGCTTAACATTTTTTAGACTCCACATATAAGTGAGATTATGCAATGTTTGTTTCTCTGTGTCTGGCTTATTTTGCATAATTTAATATCTTTCAGCTTCATCCATGTCACAAATGGCAGGATTTCCTTCTTTTTAAAGGCAAAATAGTATTCTCTTAAATATGCATGTACATCATATTATTTAAATCCATTTATCCATCAATGAACACATAGGTTGTTTCCATAACTTAGCTATTATAAATAATGTTGCCATGAACCTAGGGATGCAGATATCCCTTGAAAAAATTATATAATATTTATAAAAATGAATTTAAGTCTATAGATGAAAATGAGTAACTCTTTTCATTTATTCTTTATCATAAAAATGCCTTCAGGGGAGTTAATTTAATTTCATGTAGTTGAATTTATTTTATTGTTATGTACTTCAATGATGTTATATTTAAATATGGAAATATGATAATGATGAATAAACTGGCATGAAATATTCCACTGGTGCTTCTGAATAGCATGTCTTTAATGTGGCTACTCTTAACAGTTAAAGAAACTTTGACAGTTAAGTAATCCCTTCACCACTTAAGCACAACAGGGTTTTATTATTAAGTACACTGCCTGGAAATGTGTGCTTTTTTCATTCACACTATAAACAGTTTTGTTGGATTGGTAATCCTGCTTGTCAGATTTGTTCACTGTTTGATATTAATCAGTAGGTTTATAAAAGGTGCAGCACTGGACAGAAATGAATAGAAAATACATTATAAATAATGTTTCCATAAATCACAGAGAGTCATACATCTCTAATTCTGAGGTGTACAGAATATTTTGACATTCTGTGGGTGGTTTGATAGTTTGCTACTAACCCAACATTTAATAGTAGAAGCTACTGTCCTTTTCATTATGTGACTATAGAATTGGCTCTCCCAGTATAAATTTGCTGAAAGTTCATGGGACTTTCTTTTCTTATTTAATACTTAACCTTTTTTTTTTTTTTTTTTTTAAGAGCAGTTCTAGGTTCACAGAAATCTCCCCATACACATGCATAACTTTCTCAATTATCAACATCCCCAGAGTGGAGCATTTGTTACAATTTACATATGTACATAGACATGTCATTATCACCCAAAGTCCATAATTTACAGTAGGATTCACTTTTGGTGTTGTATATTCTATGATTCTATGGGTTTAGACAAATATATAATTAATTACATGTATTCACCATTACAATATCACACAGGGTATTTTCACTGCCCTAAAAATCCTCTGTGCTCTTCCCATTCATCCCTTCCCTCTCCTTAACCTCTGATAACCACTGATCTTTTTACCATCTTCACAGTTTTGCCTTTTCCAGAATGTCATACAATTGGGATCATACAGTATATAGCCTCTTTGGATTGGCTTCTTTCACTTAGTAATATGCATCTAAGATTCCTTAATGTCTTTTCATGTCTTGATAACTCATATCTTTTTTGCAGTGAATAATATTCCATTGTCTGGACATATAAGTTTATTTATCCAGTCACCTACTAAAGGACATCTGGATTGCTTCCAAGTTCTGGAAGTTATGAAAAAAGCTGCTATAAATGTCTGTGTGGAGTTGTGTGTGTGTGTGTGTGTGTGTGTGTGTGTGTATTTTTCATCTTCTTTGGGTCAATACCAAGGAGTATGATTACTGGATCAAATAGTAAGAGTATGTTTATTTTGTAAGAAACTACCAAACTGTCTTCCAAAGTGGCTACACCATTTTGTGTTCCTACCAATATGAATGAGAGTTCCTATTGCTCTGCATTCGTGCAATATTTGTGTTGTCAGTGTTCTGGATTAGGGCCATTCTAATAGCTGTTTAGTGTATCTTGTTATTGCTTAATTTTTTAAAGTTTTTATTCTTCTAGAATACGTACAATAAAAATGCTGTGATTATATCATGAATCACAGAACTCAAAGTCATGAGCCATTATATCACGTCTTCATCTTCTTTACATTTTTTTCTATATTTTGGAAAACATTCAAATATTACTTTATTTAACTATTTCATTGTGTAATCAGCAGTTTTATCACCACAATATGAATTCTTTCTCTAACTTGCAAATGTTGGAATTGATTTGGTTTAAATATTTTTAGAAACTCCAGGGTTTAGAGTATGTATCCAAGGCCGGTTACAAGGGGGTCATTAAATTAACAAGTAGTTAGCTTAAAATGTTGGAGCATGACTCATGATAATCAGGTGTAATTCCTGGGTGAATATATAGGCTTCTTTGTTAGTTTTGCAACTAGACCTTCATCTCCAAAATAGACAGATTACAGAAATGAATATATAGACATTGTCCAAAAGCTATTTGGCCTCAAATGTTTTGACCTAACAGTGTTCACTGGACCCACTCCAATTCTTTCAGCTTTCCCCATAGCTGTCTGTTCCTCATGCTACACTTTCTAGGGGACGGCGATTTTAAACATTTTCCCTGCTAAGTTAGTGTGTCCAAATTGCACAAGAATATTGTTTGGTTCTGAATTCTTCTCTCCTCTTTAGTCTCTTGCTGTTTCCTTCTTTGCCCCTAAATCTTGATGTTTTCCTTGCTATATTTTTGTCCCAGATGAGATTTTGCTGTGCAGTGGCATCGGCCACATTTCAGTAATTCCTGGAAGGCAGTAGGAAACCCAGGGACACGAAGAACAAGATAAGAAATAATTCTGTCCTTTTCTAACAGGAGGAGAAAGCGGTTAGTGCTGAGCCCACAGCAGGACTGAATTCGTTTTCGTGTATGGTTTGATGTTCATTATTATCCTTCTGTTATTAGCACATAGGTAAGAATGAGACCCAGCTAGCCTTTCAGGACTTTCACTTCACCAACCCTTTCACTATCTAGTGACAGAGAACTAAAGAATTCTTAACAGACATGATTTACATCGTATTTTCTCTGGTTTTTCCTTTTAGGAGTGTGCGATTACTCATCAAAATGCAGCCAAGCAACAGGTATTTTAAAGCCTGTTTGGATATGGCAGGTGCACAGACAGACGAACTCAGAGTCAGGGCCCGGGAGGCACACACAGTGGGGCGCATTTGAGCCATGACAGTAGAATGGATTGTTTCATGGTGTTATCACATATGTGATGTATTGCAGGCCAGAAAACCTGGCTTCTGGTCATGTATCCAATAGGACCAATAGGGCCTCCATAAGTTTCTAAAACCTCTGTGCCCCAGTTTCCTTATTATTAAAAAACAGTTGTGCTCTATGGTTTCTCAGGTCCTTTTCTTCTTTAAAAGCTATGATGACACTGCATGTGATATGTCTTCATGACAGATGCCAATAAAGGGAGAGTTAAACTGAATCAAGGAAGGGAGGAGGAGGGAAGCAACTATTCTTTTATTGAAACAAAACCTATTCCATATTATGCATAATGATAGAGAGGGGAATAAAGGGAATAATAGACCAATTGCTTTTCTTAGTGAACAAATGTCTGCAGTTTTTAAGTTTATTCCTGAGTAAAATAAGGAAGTAAAATCCCAGGACTTCTTTTTATAGGCTTTATGCATGACATGAAACTCTTTAGAAATTTGATAATTTAGCTTGCCTTTCTTTGGGGATTATTTTTTTTTAAGATTGAGAATATTATTAATATTAATCTATTACGGGACAGTTTTATTCAAAGGTTTAAAAAGTACACTGAAGTATTATCTGGGGTGGACTCATTTTTAGGAGAAAACATAAACACAGAGAAACCATAATCCTGGTGTAATGTAGGAATCTAATTAAGACTAATGAGGCAACATTAAATTTAATGTATGATGCATTTTATATGTCTCACCATTAGAGCTGCAGCAAGCTGTTGTCAGAGTGATCTTTGGTGACTATCACCCTACAGGCATTCCTCCGCAGTCTGGGTGTGGGCCTCAGTGCTGGGCTTACAGAGAAGCCAACACAAAAGCAACCATGAAAAGTGAGGGGACAGTTGGAATCATTTACTGGTGGACTCAGCGGACCAATAAACCCAGACTTGTTGATGCGGTGGAAAAGTTTCTGCTAGATTGCAAAGCTGGTCTGTTCAATCTAAGGACATCAAGGCTCATAGTCAATTATCAAAGAAATTAGTCCTACAGAGAAGGCAAACAGCGTAGAGCAAGTAGCAGAGAGACAGACAAGAGATGACGGTTTTACAAGATTCCTAAGGAGATTTAGGAATAACATGATAAACCTCTGTAATAATATCTACCCCAAAAGTTATAGCAGCTGATGTTTATTGTGCGTTTTGTGTGTGCTAGGCAGTGTTTTAAGAACTCAGTGCTCATCATATCATTTAGTCTTTACAATAACCCTATAAGGTAATTATGATTATTATCCCCATTTCACATGGAAGAAACTGAAGCAGAGAAAGATAAAGCGAGCAGTTGTACAGTTAGCCAGTGGCCAAGTTGAATTAGAACACATAAATTTGAATTTCAGGTAGCACTTCCTAAGACTGGAATCCAGGAAGCCTTGAATTCACGCAGGCCTATACCCTGTGCTACAAAATGACAACTCCTTTGCTTATTTTCAAATTTAAAATGGCTATTATAATTTGGTTCTTTAAATAGAAACCTGAAGTTCTCTGAGTGTGGGTCATGCTGCCCTAAAACTTTTATAAATGGCTTATAAAATTGCAACCTTTCTGGAATGTTTCTGCTTTACAGAGTAGTGGTTTATCCTTGCTAATTATTTCTATTTGTTGACATACATGCTTTGCACAAAGTTTCTGAAAGTTGGAATTCATAGTCTTCTGGATCTTGCTGGTCCCAGGGGACAGTGATTCAGATTTGTTTTTGGATGGTTCAGGCAGAGGACAAACCACGTATATCCATAGAAGGCCATGGCCAAAACTAACTGACTTGCTAACTAACTAACTAACTAACTAAATTCCTAACTCCCTAACTAAATCGAGAGCAACATTGGGAGAATTACAGGATTGATGCTCAAAAGAGGAAGAAAAAACACTTCTTGCTGCTTTCAATCCTTCCTTGTCTTCCTTAACAACTTATGTCCTTCTTTCTCTGTCTGTCCAACATAGTCACAGAAATGACAACTTTGAATTCGTAAGGAGCAGAGCTGTGAGTTAAACCCATGCAGTGTGGTTACAGCTCCCACATTCTTAACTACTCCCTATACTACCTGTTAACCTGAGACAGGTACTTTTTTTTTGTAAACTTCAAACATTTTCCCCTCAACTGCTTTGGGTCACTGGTAAGCTAGCACTTTTGATACACACAAGGCAAACTGAAAAACGTGGTTGGCTTAAAAGTGAATGAATGTTCTCTGGACAGGACTGCACATTGATGGAGCCCTAGGTCACAGTTTTCAATGAAGTGCATAGATACAAGGCAAGATCTAGCACTTAAGTGGCTGTGAATTATGGATTAGCTCCAACATGTGCAATTTGATTTACAATCTATATAGCAAACGATCTTTATGACTTTGCAGCTATATGCATTTGCACACTACAGTGGGACAATGTGGAAAACTTTATTCAGTTGGTCAATTCATTTTCTACGTGCTAATGCAAACCTAGAAAGATAACACCACTTCGTTTAAAAAACACAAATAATTTCTAAAGTGTCTTGTCACAATTAAGGGTAGGTTACCTGGCTGCCCTTTCAAACTAGCGCTTCAGTAAGTGACCGTCCAGTGGTTCCACAAAGGTTTCTTAGATGACATCCATCCCCCTCCTTTTCTGGATTGATGATTTCATTAAAAGCCATTCTCCTATTGTCGTTTTGCTTTCTCTGCTTTAATGTGGTCTGTGGGGTTCATTAGATCCAGCGTGTTAATGGCATCAGCTGGGTTTAGGTTTCATTGCAGCTGAACCTCACCATTGCTAATCACTTAGCTAACATATGCCAATATCATGGTACCTAATGACTCCTTCTGCAAAGACTCCTTTGTATTCCCATATCTGCCTCTCTAAAAGACCAGAGGAACATTGATTATCTGCATGAACTGCGGGACTGCCAGCGTACCTATGGCTTCTTCTCTCTTGGACAACAACATGTATACTTGGTTCAGGATCTTTGAGCTTGGCTGGCCTTTTTCAGTGACCCTTTTTCATCCCTTCCTTTTCCAGTTAATAAGGTTGTCACACGAGGCAAAAATCAGGGGCTTGCGAGTCCAAAAGAGGAGAGACTTTTACATTTTGCTGCTTAATTTGTGCATCCATTTCTAGGCCTTGAAGGGGCAGAGCTCAGAGTAACCTCCGTTTGCTTTCTGCAATCTCACTGCTCCCTAGGGACATGAGGGAGTCCGAGAGTGAGTGGGAAAACATTGCAGATCTACTAAGAACGGCGGATCGCTCTTGCAAACTGTTGGTATTCTGAGATAATTTTGATCTCTATATCTTATTTTAGGCTTCCTTTGATATCTGAGACCTGAAAAAAAAAAAAAAGGCACTCTCCAATCTCTTTCTCTCTTCCCTTTTCCCTAAAGTCCTTACAAAAGGAAAGATGGGGGCCTAATATTGAGGGGCTGCTGGCTTTGGGGGGGGTTGTGGGGAGAATAGCAGAGTGTGATGGCAGAGAGTCATTCTGCTTCAAGGAGGATACTGCCCAATTTTTTAAACTTAATAGGATTAGTCATGGGAACTATTTTTAGCAGAAGTTCAACTTTATCCATGTATTTTAATGTGGGAAAATTGTGTCCTTTTCCCTCTGCTAATGTTTGATGTATTCCAGCCCTCCTGTGAGCGTGTTTGAGTATCTTAGAGGATCTGGAGTGGAGGAGAACTTCCTCTCTGATTCTCTCTGTTTTCTTTCGTGAAAATGACATTCCAAAGCTGTTTCACTTTCTGACAGGAAATGGAGCCTTGCCAAAAATGATTAAAGTCCAAGAAAGCATAACAGTTCCAAAGCTGCAGCAGTTCTTTAGGAGTCCTGAGTTTGACATTGTGTCAAACAAATGTGAAATATTGTTTAATAAATTTGAATAATACAAAGATAGGAAAAAAATCATTCTTGGCTTATAGCAGTAGTGGTTTGTATTAAGTATGTAGAAGACTACCTACATCTAATAAGTTGAAATAAATATATAAATAAACTTGCGTAAGGTTAACCCAGCCTGTGATTTTATTCCATTATATTAGTTATATGTGGAATACCAAAGCCTTACTTGAAATGCGTATAAGTTTAAAAGTGTATATATTTCTGCAGTGTTAAAGAGAAGCAGTTTCTGGTTATGTGATCTAACCCATCCATAACAGGTAATTATTTTTTACAATTTTATAATGAATTCAATAAATTCATCAATAAAGTCACTTAGACCAAAATTGTTTTATTTAAAAGGGCAAAACAATAATTGAAAACTTTAGTCGATATCTGGAATTATAAATCCAAAAGGCTTTTTATATAATAGCAGCCTCAATTCTTTCATTGACAAACCTAATTAAGTTTTTAAAAAATTTTTCCACCAGAGAATCACACATTTGTGTAGATAATTATGCACCCCAAAATAAAACTGAACAAGAAAAAAAAATGATCTCTCTCAAATCAATAAAAAGTACCATTTGTCTGAGAAAAAAATCCGAGTGATAACTTTTAAAGTATTGTTTATATAAACTCCTTTAGAAATTGTCATGAAAACAAACATTTTTTTATCACTCATTTCTTGCATTCTTTTGGGTATATATTTGGAATACATGTTTTTCGTGCAAGTAGTTCAGTCTTTTCTGTATTCGCTGACATTCGACGAATACCACAGTTCATGACCACTTTTTAGACAAGTTAAATTGATTACAGAAGTCATTCAATGTCACTGAGTACCATTTGTCACTTCATAAACAGCTACAATCTGCTGCCTACAAATGCAGAGGGACCGCCAAATAAATCACATCAAACAGTGGGAGTTGATACTGTCTCTTCATCTATAATTGGTACAGCCCTCTCCTGTCACGTTTGTTCATTCGCGTGATTCTGGTGTGGACTGACACTGACGTGGACAGGGCAGTCACTGTCTCAGACGTAGAGAGTCTATGCTTCAGACACGTACGTGCTAATAGATACCCATCATGATGTTACATTAACGTCATCCACGTATCAAATGCACAACTTAACCATCTAGATGTCTGATGATATGCCCCTTATAGATAGGTTCTAATAGGAGATAAACCCTTTGGCTTTGAAAGGAAATTGATAGATGCTGAAGGAAATGCATCATTAACAAATATACAAAGAAACACACCAGCACAGCTTGCACGTGCTGTTTCTCTGGACATAATTGTGAGGTTCTACTGTTTAACTTCAGTCATATTTCCATAAAATATGATCAACATGATCAATATGTTTTTGCTAATTTCAAAACATTATTCTTTTTACGATTTTCTTCTTATCAAACAAAAAATAGCCACTGTTACTGTCAATGCTTGATATTATATCCTAGATTGAAGCTTTGATGAAAATCTGCTTTCTTAGGGTTAAAACTCTGCATATCGGTGTGTGTGCATGTGTGTCTCTGTATATATGCATACCCACACACATTACACAGGCTTCTGTATATATTATACCACACTGCCACACTGGCATTAAAAATTAACATAAATTAATGAAGACAATATACTTCCATAATGTCAAGTCTTTAAACACTGTAGACTCCAGGGAAATGGAAATGGACTTCGGTTGTTGCTGAAACATCTCTAATACATTGCATTCCATTCGGCAAAGATAATGGCCATGTCTACACGACAAAGTGGAAAATTCAGGTTAACACTGGGACAGCTTTTTTATATGAATTTTTACTAGTTGTCAGGAATTTTGCATATATTATCTCATTCAATTTTCACAGTAAGTAGGAGGGATACTTTTGCTCCCATTTTATAGATGAGAAAATGGAGGCAGCAAGAAGATAAAGGACATGCACAGTATCACCCAAAAAGGAAAATATTAATAACTAAAATCTTGAACTCAGGACTGTCTTGACCCCTTTACCCTATGATATGTCCTTAAACTCATCCTTGAGAACTGAACACATAGAAATAATGACAACAGAGACAAAATAGATCCTCTGAAAATGTTCCATTTTCTCTGAAATACCACATTACTTGCTCCTGGGAGCAGAGGACGCTGCAGAAATGCTTGCAGCACTACAAACCTCACCCAGCTTTGGAGATGAAAGATCTTTCTGGAAAGAAAGTGGGTGTTTGGAGAACTATTGGAAGGGTAGGACACATGAAGATGTTATTCACTACGAGTACTCAAAGAAGGCAATCATTCAAAGGAAAGGTTCAAATTTTACGACTTAATTAGTCAAAGTCTACCATAATTTTTTGACCTTCTATAAGGAAAATAGACCCTTGGAAAAAAATACAGGAATAATCCCCCTACTTATTGATGAATGGAACTTATAAACAATCATTAGAAGAACTTTTTGAAAGGTCTGCCTCACTCTCCTGGCCATCTTAGTCCTCAGAAAAAAAAGTTGGATTCAACTGGGGACTTGCAGAGATGGATAGCATTAGAAACAAGTTGCTGCAATTTTTTTCCAAAAGATTCATAAATAGGAAACATGATTTTTTTCTGTAGGTTGGCTCATTTAGGTTCCATCTGGCATGTGTTTATTGATATGGAGTTAGCTTTAAGAAGGTATAGTGAACCTACTGTTCTTTTTCTAATAGATAAGAAAACATACATGAATTCATAAGAAAATAAGTTTAGGCAAATAAATGACATAAAGTAATTCTAGTTATTTGATCGAAGTTACAAAATAATGGCATTCTCCTATTGATAAACAACACAGAATTGACCAATACCCAGGCAGCTTTCATGGGACTGTGCTCATTGTCAACAAATGTTGAGAAAAGGTCAATGGTTAATTAAATAATCTATCACCTCAGGATAGAGAGTAGTTCTCAACTCTGACAATCAGTGACAGAAATATTAAAAGGTCAAAAAATGAGTTACAGTAGATGCCGGTTTGTTATTATGTATTATAAAGACATGGTTCTATGCAAAAATGGAAGATAAAAAGGGTTCACATCCTTCCAGAAACAGGTTTCCCAAACAAATAAATCTTTTGGATTATTTACTGATACCAGTAGTGGGGATTCTTCTGGGTCCATAGGCTTCTTTTGATTTTTACACTATTTCAAAAATTACGTTTTTGGACAAAGAATGTTTTGTCTCAATACTTGGAGAACTATGCGATGAGACTGGAGCAGGGGTTCGAGAGAGGGAGGAGCTGCCTCTTTGAGAACTGCTTTGGCGCCTGGTGATTTCACACTGCTATGTGCTCTGTGAAAGAACATCTTTGCAAACGTGGTAGCTTTCAACTGCTGACTGTACGTTCTTCTTACACTATATAACCCTATCACTCTCAGAGAACAGTAACATCTCCAATTTCCTTACATTGAGTCCAGAATAACCCCTCTGTAAATTAAAAGTGCTGCACAAACTTGATATATCGATTTGACCTAATTTCCTTTTCCCAGGATTGGCTTCTTCATTATCCTTTCCAGACCTTAGTTTTTGTTTTTATGTTTTGCTTTTTTTCTTTTCAATGGGAATTCTTACTTAATTTGGGCTGCCTTATCTAGCACAAATTCTTTCTCTATTTCCCTCCCTCATTCTGTCTTCCTGCCTCAGAGGGCCGGTGATTCATTCTGAGTTTTTAAGTCTCAAGTGTAAGCATTTCTTTTTTTCTGTGCTCTAGGTTGACTAAAAGAAATACCACCTACTTTAGTCTTTCCAATCGTCTTTCCTTTTTACCTCTTGGGGCCCAAATATGGAAAACAGACAATGCAAAGAGGTGCCTTAGAATAACTGCCTTCCAGGAAGCCATAAATCATGTGTGATTAAAGTAATTGGCAACAATAGAAAGAAAACATGTTCCTGTGCTTTGGCTCTTTAGCTTTGCATATGAGAGGAAGTTGGTCACCAGTTGAGATCACCACAGGTTTATGAGAGATAATGCTCTATGTGAATAGAAAAATGAAGCTTCTCACTCTTCCCTGGAGAACGTGGGGCTCAGCGAGTGATATCACATGGCCATGTCACTTTGCTGAAATGTTCATTTATATGGTTTGTCAACGAGGGGTGCCTTGCCAGGGACTTTGACCCATGACTGTGCACACAGCTTTACCCCTGTGCTGTCTGGGTAATCGCAGCTATTTCGAATATGGGCAAGTGTTATATGATTATTTTATCTCTTACTGTAAAGCGTTTTGAGAGACTTTGTATGAGAGGCAATATAAAAATAAATTGAATTGAACTATGGCTTCACCTCCCCACTTTTTAGTGCAGAAACTTTTAGAGCAAAAAGTGCAGAGCTGTGACAAAGGACAAGATTAAGACGATGTCAGGAAAATGCTCAGCTCTGGAGAGCCCTGGCTTTGTAGGAGGAGTTTTACAGTGTGTGTGTTTGGTTGTCACACGTGGCTAAGTATTATTTAAAGTCTCTCCACATGTAGAGAAATATCACATTGGTATTTTTATGAAGTTAGTTATTTTGAGTCATGAGAGATCCAGAATCGACTTTCGGTTAATGCATTTCTACAAAGACTTGTTAATTATACAAATATCTCCTTTACATAACATATTATGGTGCATTAAAAGCTGCTTGGTTAGCCTCTGCAGGGCCAAGATCGGAGCCACATCATCTTACTTTCGGAATCCACAACTGTAATAATTTTTCTTTTTAAAATAAAATAATCTTGGCTTAGGGTAATAGGTTTTTTCCTGCAGAAACATGATTTTGTGTTTTATGACACTGCATCAATACATTATTTTAATAAATGGCTCTTAGTTCACCAGAACAGAAGTGCTGTATTTTGACAATATCAGCCAACCTTTTCATTTGTTTAAGCAGGAAAAGTAGGGTGCCAAAATAAAGCTACTCCAGAAGAACATCTCAAGAATGTTTATGAAAACTCTGTTACAGTTACATTTATTAGAGTTAAAGCGTAGTACTAATTTGTCATGCAGAATTCCAGGGAAGTGAGTAATTTCTGCATTTCTCTAAATGCCAGTGTTTCCTATTTTGAGGTAAAAAAAATTTGCTTGTAAATATGAAATTAGCAACATAGACTGCAATGTGACAAAAGATAGCAGAGATTTGTCATTTTCTGGCAACCGTTATTGGATGTATTTGCTGCCACGCTATGGTGTCTCTCATGAAAGTTAAGTTGGGGAATGGAAAGATTTATCACACCAAGTTCCTGACAATGGGCCTGAGTTTTTTTTTTTATTTTTATAATTCAGATGAGATGATTTACAAGTGGCTGCGTCTTTGTGGAGTGGCTCTCTACTCAACCCAGAGGTGATCGTAGTCTTAGAGACCAGCATGAACAGAGGCCCAAAAGCATGAAAACACACAGCATATTTGAGCAAAAGTAAATGGTCTGCGTATGGTAGTGGAGGAGACACTGGGTAAGTGCAGCACAGGAGAAAAGAGAAGAAGATGATAGAGCAAAGCCTCAGTGCATTATATTTTGATTAATGCATTTGGAAATGGAGTCGAGGTCTAAAGAGGAAGTAAACACAATTCAGGGGGAGGTACGAATGAGGTGTTAGGGCCTACAACTCAAATTGCAAAACACATCTCTCCCTCTTGCCTTGTTTCTGAGCTCTGTTACTACATCTATGTTTAAATTGCATTCTCTATGAAATGATTATTTGAAAAAAATACTTATATATATATATACATATATATGTAGTCATATACGCATACACATGTACACCTGTTTTCTTAATTCTGGGTGGGAAGTAGCCCTTCTCTGAACCAGAGCATACTGTCCCACGGAGCAGAATGAACACATAAATGCATGACTGTGAGTGTCTCCATGCCATCCTAACATAATAAGCACCTTTGAAGGAGTATTCATTTTTTCAGGCCCCACAGGGACCATTTACTGCCTGAAGACAATAAAATCCCCATGTATCCCCAGGATACCTGGGAGAATCTGACTCCCTGTGCAAAACTGTTGTTGAGGGCTTTAGATATAAAGGAGTCGTAAACAACGAATCTACAGGAGAAAGAGCTCTCTGCCATCTCCTAAGCAAGATTCTGGGTACAGGAAGAGATTTCCTCTCTGTATTTTTGTAATTTAACAGTCAGTGTGGTCACAATTTTGAAATCAGTCTGGGTTTCCAAGGATGGAAATGCTCATGTATAGACAGAGAGTCTTAGAGAGCCTCGATGGAGGTAGGAACAGGAGGGTTAGGGGATCTCTGTTTGATATTAACTGACCAGGTAGTGGAGTTGGAACAACGTTGTCTTTTCAAAAATCTATCTAAAAATACCTCTTAAGTTTGTATGTGTGTGTGTGTGTGTGTGTGTGTGTGTGTGTGTATTCATGCCTCCCCCAACTTTCCCTCAGAAGAAGCTGGCTTCTGTAAAATAAATGAACGTGGAGAGTTAAACTTTTATATTAGCAGCTTAGTGTCCAGCACAGAAACCACAGCCCACAGACCATTGAGAGAGAGGCAGGAGAATCCCAGGATGTCATCTTTAGATTGAGAGTGCATGGCTCTGAATAAGCCTGCTCCGGAGCTAGTCACTTCAGGTTTCAACATTTGCCAAATTGAGTCTCCCCAGACGTCACCTATGTCACATCTCTGCCAATCAAACCCACAAGTTTAAAAATATATGGAAGGAAAAGACCACCAAATCATTCCAAAGATCCATTCGATTTTTTTTTTTTTTTTTTAAAGACAGAGGTAAAGTTTGCTTCTTAGGCCAGGGGTTTTCAACTTCTCACATGTCTCAACGAAAGCCAACCTAATTAGTATAAATCAAACTTTTGTATTAGAGATGCCCAAGTATAATGAGTTCTATTATGACAGATTGCAGTGGGTGAGATATATACTGTTCAACGGTATGTGTAAGAAAAAAACATGCTTCGTTTCTTCAATTAGAGGATGCTTATTTATAGTGCGATATATATGTACCTCCACTGGAACATTAAAGTTTTGACTGCTTTTTAACTATAAAATTTGATATAGTTGTGGCAGCTGCACTATTCAAATGATAGCTGTAGTACAGCTGTTATCAGTAAGGGAGATGTATGGCTTCCTTACACAGATAAAGATATGTGCATATTTACTTTTAGTTTTACTGCCAGTGTCCTATATTTTAATGACACAAGGTGAGATAAAAGAACATTATAATAAAGAGGTCCTTTAATTCTGCTAATACAAATGCCACACTTTATATGAAACTCTG
Source organism: Microcebus murinus (assembly GCF_040939455.1). Lineage (NCBI taxonomy): Eukaryota > Metazoa > Chordata > Mammalia > Primates > Cheirogaleidae > Microcebus > Microcebus murinus. Next base: position 27,241,057 of record NC_134111.1, read on the forward strand.
TTCTAACTTTTTATAAACTCTCTGTCTTTTCCTTCAGTGAAATAGCTTAAATCGGTAAAAGATCTTGTATCCTGTAATTTCCCAATGTTCACTTTTGGCATTTCTTTTACACCATAGGCACAGAATGGGAGAAAAAGAGAGGGAAGAGGAGAAGACAAGGCAGAAGAAGAGAGAAAAAAACAGGAGATGAGTGAGTAACCTAAAAGCAGTTTAAAACAATTTTCTTTCTTTTTTGGTAACTACTTCCTAGGGGAAGGTTGTTGATTTGAAACTTGAGATTTAACTTCCCATCAGTTTGGAAGCAAATAATTTGCTGTCCGATAGACAATAAAGAAAAGACGTAGAAAGTTGAAAAAAAATTTTTTCCAACTGACTTTGCCTCTTGTTCTTTGTCTTAATATTGTCTTGAACCAATAACCCAGTGACAGATGGGCAGAATTCAGAGCTCTTGGCAGTTTGGATCAGATCTGATAAGCATTCAGGTCTATTTGATATTGAAACAGAGTTGGAAATCACATGAAGACAGGCTTTCTAAGAAAAGTCCCATTACTTGGTAGTTTCTGATGAGTTGAAAGTATTGCCAGAAGAGGCTTTGGAGTATTTGGGGTTTTCATGATTGATATCAGGCAATACCGAGGTGCCCAATGTGCTTTCAATGGCATTAATCACACTCTTTAAGATAGAGAAAAGTTTGATTTGTTCTTTCATTATCCCAAAGCCCTGAGCTATCCCACAGACTCATTCCCTCCTCTCAATTTTTTGTTCAGAGACTTGTGGGTTTAAAACCCATGTGGGGGATGGTCATGATGGAGACTCAGACTTGTCGGGGGGGAGAGGGAGAAATGGGCATTTATTGAAACCTTAAAATCTGTACCCCCATAATATGCCGAAATAAAAAAAAAAGTGAAAAAAATGCTATTTTAATTATTTCTATTTACACACAAATAAACCTGTGAAATTAGCAAATAGAAGTGCCCAGTAGTGTATGGGGTTTAGGTGAACATGTCTTAATTTCTCAATTACCAGAGAAGTGTTTTACAACTCTCAAAATTTCATCACATATATATTAAAAAATAAATTGACATGTCCAAAGTTATTGAGTAAGCAGGTCAGGCAATTTTACCTGTACTTAGAGAAAATGGAAAGACAAATCCTCATTGTCTGCTTCCTCTTTTGTTCAGTAATCTGGTGTCAGCTTTGTTGGTATTTTAAGCTAACTTAATGTCTTAGGTATTGACTTTTGCACTAGAGTCTATGTGGGTATTGTTCTTCACTCTTCAGACATATGCAAACCACATTTCTATTACCTATTTATCAAACTGCAACTCCTAAAAAGTTCATAGGTGTCTTTTTAACAAAGTCCAAATTGCTGCCTTTCTGAATTAAATAGACAGTTTTGGTACATGAATTATTGTTCCTGTAATAAATGCCTACAACTGAATAACACATGGAGACCATCTTCAGTAAATATGGAAATATCTGAGTTTGCTAAATAGTCTTTGCATTATTTCATTATAAAACTGTGCCAATTAATTCATCTCTCTAGTATGTGAACACACAGTACTGCAAGTACTGAAATGAGGACATTAGGAATTTACAGTCTAGAATAGATTAGGTACCTTTGGGGGTCAGGAAAGTATGCAAGTACTGTCTTATTTCTTCATGCGATAAATGTCTTGGTTTAAAAACATTTACCAAGGATATGAGTAAAGCTGCAAGATAAGTAATTTTAGCATCAGCCCCCTATCCTGCACCACCATTCCCTACTTCCTGCCAGTATAACCAGGCAACCAATGTCAGAAGTTTTTGCTACTCATGGATATTTTACTAGGGTCCATTTTAAATACTATGGACACCCGGGTTCTATTTTCAGGTGTTTTGTAAATAAATCTTCAGTGTGTATGTGCGCTTATGATAATTTAATTTTCTTGTTGGTGTGGAAAAAACCCTATAAAATGCAAAATATCACACATTTCTATCCTAGATTTTAATATCAAACATTATAACTGACAGCACTTACCAAAAGTTTGAAATTTCCTTAGAGTAATACAGACAAAAAAACTTCTGTTAAAATCATCACATGAATAAGATCATAAATACATTTAAATTATTTTTGTCAGGTGCTTAACTGTATTTTGTCCTAAAGTTAGTCCTGTCAATGGATTAAAAGTAATGACATCTTTGCTGTTGTAAATCTAACATGAAACACTGGACAATCATGAAAGCTTATTTAGAATTTGAATTTAATAATTTGAGTGCTAATTTATTTGTTTTTATTCATTTTTTTTTGAAATTCTACTGCCTAAAGAGGCTGCAAGTACTTAATTGATTGATTGATTGATTTCAGTTTAATCTATGCTTTCTCCACTTACTTGGTTCAATCATTTTTAATTGGATCAGCTGATCATTGGCTATTTATTAACTAGCAATTTGAGTAAACTGGCATGTATCCAATTTCAATATTTGAAGGCGTTTATAAAAGGTCTGTATATAAAATGGGCAGGAAAAGTTAAAGGATTGAAATTTTTCAAATGCATTTTCAATTAGAATGAGTTGTCCATTTTCTCAGTAAGAATAGCTGCATTATCCTTTACTTCCAGTTTGTGATTGCATTTGAGGATGGGTGAGTGGGTGGGTGGTGATATGAAAAGATCATTGAGAAATCTGGTTCTATATTGGGAATTTGAAAACATCATAGCATGCAACTTCTACAGCAAGCCTAGACAAATAGTAGTATTGGGTATATTAGGTAACTAAGGATTAGAGAAGCTAAGTAACTTATACAAGGTCACTTAGCTAATAAGATATACAGTGAAAATTCTGGAGCTGCCAGAAGACTCATTGAGACTTTAGAGAAATGCTCTCCAAAAGACAGATGTGAGCCATAAATGCAAGCAAGCCACATGTGTAATAAGTTTTCTAGTCACATGCAAAAGAGTAAAAGGAATCAGGTGAAATTAATTTCAGAATATGTTTTATTGTATATATGCATTTTTGAATTTCAAAATACAATACAATTAATGAGAAATTTACATTATTTTTCATACTAAGTGTTCAAAATTCAGTATGTATTTTCACTTATAGCATATCTCCATTTTAAGCCAATCATATGTCTAGTGCTTCATGTGGCTAGTGGCCACAGTGTTGGGCAGCATAACATTAGTCCATGAGAGTCTAAGAGTAGTACAAGTAGTATTGTGATTGATTGGCTAGTGCTTGTTGTAGCTAAATGGTCCAGGAATTCCAGAGAAATTAGGCCTAGTGACATAGGCATTAACTTTGGAGGGAAGGGCTGGTTTTATTAGGGCAGAATATGTGCTCCAAAGGAACATATTACTTAGATAAATTGGATCATGATTAGCACAGAATGGCACAGAAAGGATGTACATACAGGTTTGCATGTTGCTAAAGCTCAGGAGACATGATTCCCTGGTTTCATAATCTTATTAATTCATTCAACAAACATTGTTAAATGCTACTGTCTCTGAACTACACTATGTATTGGAAATAAAAAACAGTGTCTGTCCATTCCATTGGTCCAAGAGACCTGTCTCCTAGACCATGATATATAAACATGTACATTCAAAGAGAGAGAATGATAGATTCTTTTACAACTGAACATCAACAAATATTCAAAGGGAACAAAGGGACCTGCTATGCCAGCTAGCTCAACTCCAGAGGCATAAATATGTGTGTATACATCTCTCTCTCTCTCTCTTTCTCACACACACACACACACACACACACACACACACACACACACACACACACACACGGCAACCAATGCAGCAAGAAAAAGGAAAGCAATAACAACATTGATCTAGAAAATGACCAGGACCAACTGTTAACACTTGGCCTCCATGGCTGGGAAGATTTCAGACTCTGAGAAGAGGGATTGGCAGTGAAATAAATTCATGCTTGTAAAGGATATGGATGTTTTATGGGTAGTATAATTAATCACTAACTCTGCATATAATTTAACTGTGGTGATTTTTACCTTCTCTACAAATAATTGCTTTATTCTGTGTAGATTTCCTTACCACTAAAATGAAGGTAATGTGTACCTACCTTGTAGGATTGCTGTAAAAAACAAATGAATTAAAAACATATATCTGCTAGTGTCTAACAGCCTGGGTTCAAACCCTGGATCTACCCTGGATCTGTGTTTATTTGGGGCAAGTTACTCAGTTAAATCCACTGTGAGAAAAGGGCAATGATCCTTTTTTCTCACTGGTTTTAGTAAGGATTAAATTCATGGATATATGCAGAGGGATTAGAACATTGCCTTGCTCTTAAGTGTTCAAACAATATTATTTATTGTACTTATTATTATCTTTATTATTAAAGTGACCTGGGGGAACTTTTAAATAATACACATCCCTTGACTCTATATCTTACATCCACTGAATTCGCCTCTTGGGAACCTCTAGTGTTTGTGAAGTTCCTCTGGAAATCTGAGGACCAGCGGGTTTGGAAAAGATAGGAAAGGATGAGGAAACAGGTTTGGTGGTGCCTATGATCATCCTCAAAGTGAGGATGATCATCATAACATCAGGGATTCCTGTTTGGGCTTCATGCTGGCATGACCAAGGGATTTTAAACATCTGGATGCCCAGACAGCAGCCAGACCAATTAAATCAGAACAGCTGGAGGTAGGTCCCAGGCATCAGAATCTTAAAAACTCACCACCTGGCAGCAGTGTGTAAATAAGGTAGAACACCTCTAATCTGAAGTAGGTTTAAATTCCACATTGTATGATTTTTTTTTAAAGAAAAATGCTTCTAAGGTTTTAGATGATGGCAAATTGACATAAAAAGAGCACATTAAGAAGAACATTGTGAAAAGGGTGCTTAACTGACCCAGTGTTATCTTTCCCTGCCCTTTTTTGTATGGATGAATAAAGACAGATAGTAGTTAATTGCTCTTCAGCTAGATCAAGGTCGGTCTTTTGTACTGAAGTCTTAGAACTAGGTTAAACAGGAAGGTATTACTTGTATCACTGTATTTAACCTTGACTTGGGTCATTTAATGCAGTTTCCTAAACTTAGTTGCACGTCAGAATCACCTGGAGAGCAATTTAAAATGTAGATTTCTCAGCCTTGCCTCAGAGGATTTTGATATGGTAAATTTAAAATGGGATCCAGGAATCTGAGTTACTTGAAAATTTCTCAGATAATTTCTAATGATTTAATTACCATTTGCTATGTGCAGCTAATCAAGGTACTAATAGAGGCAAAACTGATGCTAATGTTAGTAATCAGAAAATGTTGACATAATAAAATAAAAATAGTGGTTAAATAGTTTCTTTTCTGGCATATAGTTAGCTAAATAGACCTGCCCTGGCCATAACTTAGATAGAAAATGACTTTTTCCTATGCCCTGTTTGGTAACTGATTGCCAATGGTATCAAATATTATGAATGACTTCTTAATGCCACAGTCTTTTACTGAGTAATTTCTAGGCACCTTGATAGATAATTAATCCTCCTAACAATCCTTTAGGATAAGAAATATTTTACAAATTAGGAAACAGAAGCCTTAAGTGGTTAAATAACTTAGTTATAATCATATAATAGGTGAAAACAGTGGGACTTGAATTAGAAGCCAGGCCCACGCAACTTTAAACCTATGCTCACGCAGTTAGTAAGCATCACTATTTCAGCAAAATGCTACTTTCAGCAAGAATAAGTGTCAGACTAAAATGCAAATGTCTTGATATGTGTTTATGTTAAAAATTAAATTTTACATATCCCTTTCCTATTATGAATGAACTCTGATAAGAAAATAATTTAAATTTTGTTTCTAAGTATTTGGGTTTGAGAAGCTTTTAGACCTGTGCCTATAATTTTCATGTGTTTATAATACATGGGATCATTGTAGTAAACTAAAACAGGTCTCTGTGATAAAAAAAGATCTGACTATTTTAATAAGGTGTTCCAAATGTCGATTGAATAGGTCCTTGAGGAGCAGTCATTTAAGCCCTCCGGTAAATTGACATTCATCTTAGGAGAAAACAGGAGACAACTGCCTAAAAGAAGATGCAAAATGTTTTTGTAACCTTAAGGAAATGTAGACTAACTTTGCTGTATCAATGAAATTCAAAGGGTAAAATATCCTGCAAGTGATAATGAGAAGAGTGATATTGCAAGTTTTGTTATCTGAATTTTTTTTTTTTACTTAATGTTTGTTCCTTTGGACATTTTGAGTGTATTTAGGCAATGACTTGGTTTGTGGCATCAGGATTTAAACTTCCTGTGGTGTGTTCATATGCCCATTCTTTGGTATCCCAAGAGAATTGTGTGCATGCTCTGTTGTAAAACTCATTACGTTCTACTATCATTGTCAGCCTAATTGTTCGTCTTCTATCTACGCTTGATCATTTTCATCTGTATCTATCTCAGATTCTGACATCTGGCTGGTTCCCAGTAAGTGTTTTTTGGAAGAATGAATTGATAGAATTAGTGAAATAAAGAGCTTGGAAGTATGGGACTGAGCCATGATTTTTCTAATCAAGTTCTTTACTCAGCAGAAAGAGAGTTATTTGAACCTTGTTTCTAATCATCTAGTAGCTCATGGAATTACTATATTTTATCATAACCCCTTTTATCCCTCAAAGGAGTATTCAAGTGCATTCAGGTGTATGGAAATTACAGATAGTTCTGAAAATACTTCCAATTTAAAAAAGAAAAATATCTATTACTCTGAATTTTGATGAGAAGTTAAACACATACCAAAAAAGAAGACTGCAATTGAAGCCACTGTGAACAGTTTGGTAGGAATGTCTCTGCATTTGAGCATAGCATTACTGTTTCTTAGGCTAAAAATTGAAGAGCAACTAGCAACAGTGGCATAAGATATATTTTAATAGATTTAAAAAAATATATTCTTTCACCAAATGGTATGAAGTAAGCTGTCAAATTGACAGTACAATAATGTCATCTTCACAGTAGCACATACTGTACCACAGTAGAAATTGTATCAGTTTTATAGAGAAATTAAAGATGAGATCTGAGGAGAAATAGCTTGAAATGCTATTCTTTGCAATTTAGAGTCATCATTACTTGCTAGAATCCACTCCAAACATAACCACAAGAATAACCATGATAAATCATGATAATTTATATCACAGCTTATTTTGCGGAAGTAGAATCAGATACACTTCATACTACTCAAACTATAATTATTTTCATTAAACTATAAAATTGCTTACAGCAGATTTACTCTAAACACATAAAATCATATCCTTAACAATGAGCACAACTAGACCATAAGTGTTCAAAATAACTGAAGTCAAGTGTAAAATAACAGTCCTTGATTTATACTTTTTAATTATATATCTTTGTAGACACAATCAATGCACATTTGTGGGTTTATAATATATTCCTTTTTATTTTGTTGAAACATCCGACAAGCTTATTCAGTCTCTATCCTGTTGATTAAAAGGTAGTGTCAAAAGAAACTTATGAATGATGTCAGGTGCCTATTAGCACAAACTCCCAAGTAGTTGGTGTCTGTCAAGAGTACAGATTATTCTAGAAATGAGTGATCTAGGGGAAAAGTTAATGGGTTTTGTGCTTTGTGAAATGGGAGGTGATAAGAAAGGTGGTTGAATAATCATTAAAAAAAAATCAAGGAGAATTAAAATGTAATTCTGCAATGAGTGATATATTTCATACCAAATGGGGTAAAAGCTAGGGTATTGAAAGCAGTCCATCTGAAATTGTATACTTTCCAGTGTTCTTGCTGTTCCCAAACAAATATTTAACAGATATCTAATGGCTTTATTTTTTTTTACTGCTATCTTTGCAAATCCAAGAAACACTATCTTTATATTTTTTTATATATTTTATTTTATTTTTTTTTGAGACAAAGTCTCACTTTGTTGCCCAGGCTAGAGTGAGTGCCATGGCGTCAGCCTAGCTCACAGCAACCTCAAACTCCTGAGCTCAAGCAATCCTACTGCCTCAGCCTCCCAAACAGCTGGGACTACAGACATGCGCCACCATGCCCGGCTAATTTTTTCTATATATATTAGTTGGCCAATTAATTTCTTTCTATTTATAGTAGAGATGAGGTCTTGCTCTTGCTCAGGCTGGTTTCGAACTCCTGACCTCAAGTAATCTGCCTTCCTTGGCCACCCAGAGTGCTAGGATTATAGGCGTGAGCCACGGTACCCAGCCAAGAAATACTATCTTTAAATACTTTGTGCAACCCTATGGTATCCAAGAATTTCACTTAATGTATACAGAACTGGAATCCATGTATTATTTCAACACTTGTCAGCAATCTTCACAAAGTTTGTGAATAATGACACCAAATGTATGTCTATATTTATAGTTGAATATGGTTTCACTGTCTTAAAATGTAGATATGAAATTGTTTACAAACATGAATTATTCAACTATTTAGTATAGGAAAAAATCTTAATCTTGTAATGGTTATGTTATAGGTTTGATTAGTGAGGTTCTTACTGATATTTTGATTAAATATTTATTTACAAAACCCCAAGAAATATAGAGACCAAACTTCTTAAAAATTCCCCTATAATTTAATTATTTAATTTGGCTATCAGTGTTCTTCAATTCACCGTAAAGTAGCAAATCTCCACTTCTCTTGTTTCTCTATAGATGCTACCCAAATCCAAATCAGTTTAGCATTAGGTACATGTGTCATGATGCAGTAATTGGGAAAATAAAACTCCAGGGATTTTTTTGAAAAAATTCAGGAAAAAAAAATGTCTTTCATTTCCAAACATTGAGCAAAAGTCTTGAGTTTACTCTGATTTGACTGATGAACGCAACTGCACCCAGGGAACAGGTGGCTGTGGTTAGGGAAGCATGCTTCCCTGAATGGTTTAGACTGGGTTGAGGGAACCCTGGAACTCAACCTGTGTCAAGCAGAGAGAGTCCATTCACCTACACCACTTAGTTCAGACAACAAGGCCCACCACTGGAATTGAGGTTTGGTATGCTGGCACCCAGATTGCATAACTGGAAGATTCTGAGTCTTAGAAAAGAAGAAAGGGAAAAGTTTTTGTTGTTTGATAATTTTAGTACAGAGGCTACAAGCCAAATTCTTAAATTATAAAGAGAAAGCTAATTTACTCATTTGAAATGTTTAGAATTACTTGTGGTATGTTTTTTGACTTCAAAAGAATGCAACAGTCAATGGCAAGGAATATGATAGTTCTTAGATAAATGCTTATCTTGGCTGAGATATACTTATTTTTGCTGAGAGGCCTACTTGTTGCTTTGTCCTTTGGTATATGTATTGATTCTTGATTCCAAAAAGTATTAGACTTTATTAAAATTGTTTTAAATCATTCATATTAAATTAGTTTGTTTCTTGATGAAGTTGTATTCCTTATTGGAAAGCTACTGTTTCCAGTGCATTCTTTTTAAGAAATGGAAACCAAACTCAGGAAAAAATCTATTTTAGTGTAACTCTAGTGGATGTGTAAAATTAAATTTAATGTAGCTAAAATATCACAGGAAACAGCAATTTTCATCACTACAGGTGGTGATGAAGAAATCTATGAAAGTCTGGTATGAATAAGAAACAATAGCACATTTTAATAAATTTAGAAAATTTGAGGCAGCAATTTGATCACATATCTAGCCATCTTAGACAGATATTGGCTATTTTGACATTTTAGATTTTATTTCACATAATATAATAATGATTCTAGTTTATTATATATTGTTTTATCTAACTTAATTTGGATTTGTATGACTTTAACATGACTGATGGCATATAATTTTGTCTTGAAAAATACAAAGGGTCAGTCTGAATCATGAGTGGCTTTCCCATCATATCTATAAAATCAGTATCAGATTAAAAAGCTAAAAATGTCTCATATTGTCCAGATGAATTGACTTTCAAAAGCAATTGTGATATTTGACTATTTTAGTTATAGCTCTCACTTATAAATGTAAAGATATTTTTTGAAAGGCATTACTACTACATTCCTGTATGTAACCTCAATTTGTTGGAGTGTGAAATTCAGAAAAATAACTTTGTGAATAAAATATTTTTTTCTGCTCCTTCTCCACCCTTTAGTTTTACCTTTCATAAAAACAAACAAACAAAAAAAAAAAATAACAAAGGGTAATGCTACACAGGAATGACTCTAAGATTAAGTTTATACAAGTCAGATGTTTTCAGGTATTTAAATAAAAATATAGTGTCTTAGTTTAAAACCTTTCCAGAAATACATCATAATAAGCATAAACTACAACATTGCAATGATATTATAGTCCCTAGAAATGACTGTAGATTAAAGAGTGGTCATAGAAACTTAGCCAACAATTCATATCTCTTTATGTAGTCACTGGGAGAGGTACATTAGTAAAACTCTTTTGCAAGTGACAAAGAATAGAAGCCATGCACCTTCATAACCAGAAAGTCCAGAGGTATGGTTGGCTTCAAGCTTTAGTTTGATTCAGGGGTTCAAAAAAAGTTCTAAGGATATACTACCTCAATCTCTTACCTAGACCTTTCTCCTCTCCGTTTTCAGTTTATGCTCAGGTTGTATTTCTGTACTAAGCTCACACCCCCAGCCATTATCTCACTGCCTCACAATCACATGTTCAGTGTAAACAGCGCATCTCTTTTCTGGAAGTTCTTCAAGAGTCCCAAGGCTGAGATTCACTTTGATTGGATAAGCTTCAGTCATGTGTCCATGTCTGAACCAATCACTGTCGTTATCAAATGAGTGCATAACTTGCTTAATGTTGGGCCCCATGCCCATGTTGAGATTCTAGCAAAGAGCGTCACCCGGTTTACATCAAGTACAGTGTCCCTAAGATAAAACTGGACATGTTGCTGGAAGAAGAGGAAGTAAATATATAGCAAATAAACATTTGCTATGGGAGTCTGTCTGGGTATTATGGGATGCTAACTCAAGATATTTTTGGAATGTTTACCTTAGTATGGAAAGCTTATAAATCACTCCCCACTCCTTGCCTTCACCAGAACAGTGGTATAATCAAGTCCACCTTAATCTGCTCTTTCCTCTCAGCTACTCAAGGACCTGGAGTGCTGGGATGGGACTAATGGTCTGGAGCCTTGGCTGTCCCTGGGGTGGAACAAGTTAGACATGCAAGCTGCAGAAATTGCTGCTGAAGGTGGGAGCCAGTGGTCTGGGATAGAAGTGAAACAGAGGAGGTGAGTAAGATGGGCAACTAGAGACATTGCTTGCCAGACCATCCCAGGGGGAAGATTGGATTTCAGACAAAGGAAAGGGGAGAAGCAATGCTGATCAGGTATAGATAATGGAGAGAGGTGCTGGGGCTTGTCAGGGAACTCATGGAAGAAAATTGCAAAGCAGAGAATGAAGAAGATAAAGGAAAAAAGATATTGATGAGGGTGAAACCCAGAGAGGCTTGGGACCCAGTGAGAGGGAAAGGGGGGATCCCTCTCTCCCTTCTATGGGAGAGAGGGATCCCCCCTTTCCCTTCCATGAACCTTTGGAGACCAGCGGGCTATCAAGTTTCCTGGAGGCTTTTCCACCCCCACGAGCCCAGGCATGGTGGCAAACATGGAATACAAGGGAGAACTTGCATGATCCTGGAGCTTGGTCATGTTGGGTGGGGCTCTCCTCACAAGAGGACAGAAAATCAGCTTTCTTCCATTCAGATGCTTCCTTCCCTGCCCTTCCCCCAACTACTGCAACTGGGAGGGTAGTTTGAACCAAGAATTTGGTGAGCAGCTGCCTCTCCATGGTGGGCATTTGATGCAGGCTGAGGTTGCCACAGAGATTAGGTCCCATGCCTTTACCTTTGGGGGACTGCAGTGGACCCAGGGTACCCTATCTGGAAGTCCCTGCCCACCATTGTTTTGCAGAGTTAAACACTAGTGAGACAAACAGGTGGAATGGATCCTGTGCCCCCCCCATACTCAAGCGGGTTGCTGGGGACACAGTGGGGAGGTCTGGAAGCTGGACTCAGGTGATAAGGGAACCCACATGGACAAAACTGATGGGAAAATCCTGTGTGGTTCTGAGAGGCAGTAATTTAGGAGAGAGACCATCCTCATGTAGGATTGGATTAAGATGGATCCTCCGGTGAGGAAGAGCCTACTACTGGGAGCCATAGCAACCAGACCTGGTGCATTCAGGTGCTTGGGCTACCCTGGAGCTGCGGCCACTCCTCCATGCATTCCAACTGAGAGAGAAGTTTGAGCCAAGACTTTGGCAAGTGGCCTACTCTCTTCAGTGGGCACATTCTCCATGCGGAGGACTCCACACAGAGTGGGGCTCACACCTCTTCCCTTGAGGACTTACAGTGGACTTGGGGTGCCCAATCTGGGACCTCCCTATCTGCCAGTGTTTCATGGAGATGCATGCAAGTGGGTCAAACATGCAGGCTAAGGGGAGGTTTGAGAGCAGAGCAGCCAGATTGTGAATCTCAGACAGCCCCATGCCCACAAGCAGATTTTCTGTTTGGGTGAAGCCACTCCAGCCTCTCCCTGGATGCTTTCCCCAGAAGCTGGGAGCAGACCTATGAACCCTGCCAAAAGAGCTACCTTACCAGCTGTTGTGGAGACTGAGTGCAAGCTCACCCAACCCGGCCCCACCCAGCCTCACTGTCCCACCTATCTCCCCTGTGGGAGAAAATATGGAATCACTTGGAAGTTCCAGGCCCCACCCAACACCTGAGGTAATCCAGTGTTCCACCTAAGGGACTAGAGGTGGTCTCACAAACAACACTGCAGCTTGTTCCTTTCAGCAAGCACCACCTACTAACAGGGAGGTAAATTTGCATAGTTCTTTACAGCAGTTACTGACTCAATCATACAGGTTGAGATCAATTATCATCCACAAGCAAAACCTGGTGTCTCAGAGATTAAAGTGAGCATGCCAATACAATTCACACTGCTAAGAAAACCACAGAGCTGGGGAAAGAGAAAGGATTTCCAAGACTTCCATCCTCTCTCATCAAAGTGAGACAGGGAATCTGCCCACGCACATAGCTCACCACTGCTACAGCCTACGAACAACTAGCAACTGACGAAATCACCACACTAAGGATATCTATAACCAAGGTATCTATCCAGAACCTAGATTGCCATCAAAGCACCCACAAACAAAGCCAAAGCTTCTTATACAACATAAGCTATAAACACACCAATATGAGTGTGGGGGAAAGCCCCATCTAAACAAAAGAAAATCCAAAAATAAGCAATGACTGCTCCAGATGAGAAGCAATTAACAAAAGAACTCAGGAAGTATGAAAAATCAGAGTGAAAAGACACCCCCAAAAGGGAACACTAGCTCTGTAGCAATGGATACCAACCAAAATGAAAATATTGAAATGACAGATAAAGAATTTGAAATATTGATTGCAAGGAAGCTCAACAAAATTCAAGAAAAAATGAGAAACACACTCAAAGAAACCAGAAAAAGAGAAACATTACAGGAAATGAATGAAAAATTCACTAAAGAAATAGACATATTAAAGAGAAACCAAATAGAACTTCTGGAAATAAAAATTTCATTTAAGAAAATACAAAACACAGTGGAAAGTTTTAAGAATAGACTATACAAGGCAGAAGAAAGAATGTCAGAGCTTGAAAACAACTTTTTTGAATTAATTCAGTCAGTCAAAAATAATGAAGACAGAATTAACAGGAATGAACAATCCTACCAAAAATATGGGATTATGTAAAACAGCAAAATATAAAAATCATAGGCATCCCTGGGGGTGAAGAAGAAAATGCACAAGGGCTGGAAAACCTATTTGAGGGAATAATTGAGAAAATATCTATGCACATAAACTTGAAAACGTAAAGGAAATGGACAAATTCCTGGAATCACACAACTGCCAAAGACTGAATCAGGAAGAAATAGAACTCCTGAACAGACTAATAATGAGCAACAATATCGAAGCAGGAATAAAGAATCTTCAAACAAATAAAAAGCTCTGGACCAGATGGATTCACAGCCAAATGCTATCAGATCTACAAAGAAGAGTTGCTACTTATACTGCAAAAAGTAATCCATAACATTGAGAAGAAAGGAATCTTCCCCAACTCATTCTATGAAGACAATATCACCTTCACACCAAAGCCAGAAAAGGACACAACAAAAAAAGAAACTTACAGATAAATACCCCTTATGAAGATTAATGCAAAAATCCTCAGTAAAATGTTAGAAAATCAAACGGCACATCAAAAAAATAATCTGCCATTACAAAGTGGGCTTCATTCCATGGATAGAAGGATGGTTTACATATGTAAATCAATAAATTGATTCAACACATAAACTGAAGCAAAAACAAAGATCATATGATTATATTAATAGACGCAGAAAAAGCATTAAAAAAATTCAGCACATTTTTGTGATAAAAATCCTTAACAAACTAGGCATAGAAACAACATGTCTCAAAATTTGAAAGCCATGTATGACAAACTCACAGCTTTGAAAGCATTCCCATTAAGAACTGGAACAAGACAAAGATGCCCATTATCACTACTTCTATTCAACACAGTGCTTGAAGTCATAGCCAGAGCAATCAGGCATGAAGAAGAAACTAAGAGTATCCAAATAGAGAAAGAGGAGGTCAAATTATTGCTATTTGCTGATGATATGATCTTATATCTAGAAAACCCCAAAGATTCCACCAATAGACTCCTGGAATTTATAAATACACTCAGAAAAGTCTCAGCATATAAAATCAAAATAAACAAATCAGTAGCATTCCTATGCAACAATAACAGTCAAGCTTAGAGTCAGATCAAAGATTCAATACCATTCACAATAACTACAAAGAAAATAAAATACCTAGGAATATTTAACCAAGGAAGCAAATGATCTCTTCAAAGAGAATTTTGAATCACTGAGGAAGGAAATTGCAAATGATATAAACAAAATAGAAAAACATATCATGCTGATGGATCAGCAGAATCAATGTTGTTAAAATTTCCATACTACCCAAAGTGATTTATAGATTCAATGTACTCCCCCTCAAAATATCAACATCATTGTTTGGCAGATCTAGAAAAAATAATTCTATGCTTCATTTGGAACCAGAAAGACCCCGAATATCCAAAGCAACCTTAAGCAAAAGGAATAAATATGAAGGAATCACTTTACCAGACTTTAAAGTATACTACAAGGGTGTTAATAACCAAAACAGCATGCTATTGGCACAAAAATAGAGACATAGACCAATGGAACAGAACAGAACCCATATACAAAACCATCCATATACTGCTATATGATCTTTGACAAAGTAGACAGCTATATACACTGGGGAAAAGAATCCCTATTCAATAAATGGTGCTGGGAAAATTGAATAGCCACATGTAAAAGAATGAAACGGGAACCATATCTCTCTCCACTCACAAAAATAAATTCAAAATTGATAAAAGACTTAAATATATGTAAACCATAAGATCATAAGAATTCTAGAAGAAAATGTTGGAAAAACTCTTCTAGATATTGGCCTAGGCAAAGAATTTATGAAGAATACTATAAGGGCAATCACAGCAAGAACAAAAATAAATAAATGGGACTTGATTAAATTAAAAAGCTTCTGCACAGCCAAGGAAACAATCAACAGAACATATCAACATCCTACAGAATGGGAGAAAATATTTCCATACTATATATCTGATAAAGGGCTAATAACCAGAACCTACAAAACACTCAAGCACATCAGCAAGAAAAAAACAAACAACTCCTTTAAAAGGTGAGCAAAAGACATGAACAGCAGCTTTTTAAAAGAATATAGACTAATGGCCAATAAACATGAAAAAATGCTCAATGTCACTCATCATCAGATAAATGCAAATGAAAACCACAGTGACATATCAGCTAACCCTACAGAGAATGGCTTCTATTAAAAAGGTCCAAAACAATAGATCCTGGCATGGATGCGGAGATAAAGGAACATTTATACACTGTTGATGGAATTGCAAACTAGTGCAACCTTTATGGAAAATAGTATGGAGATTCCTCAAAGAACTAAAAGTAGACCTTCCTTTTGATCCCACAATCCCACTACTGGGTATTCACCCAATGGAAAAAAAGTCATTTTATTAAAAAGAGACTTGCACTAGAATGTTTATTGAAGCACAATTCACAATCACAAAGATGTGAAATCAACCCAAGTGTCCATCAATTCATGAGTGCATTAACAAAATATGGTATCTGTATAACATGGAGTACTACTCAGCAATGAAGAAGGATGAGTTAGTGCCTTTTGCCACAATTTGGATGGAACTGGAAACTGTTGTCTTAAGAAAGGAAAAACAAACAGCACATGTACTCACTATTAAATTGGAACTAACTGAAGAGCACACATGTGCATAAAGGGAAGTAAAACTCAACGGAAATCAAACAAGGTAGATAGGGGCAGAAAGGACATGCACCACCCTACTTAACGTGTACAATGAACACTATCTGGGTGCCAGGAACATTTATAACCATGATTTAAGCATTATAAAAGTGATCTATGTAACCAAAAATATTTGTGCTCCCATAATACTTTGAAGTAAAAAATGAATAAATCTTTCCCTGAAAAAGTCTCATTATTTTATATGGCCTGCACATTTTTAATTGGATATAGTTTTACAAAATTTACTTAGCTATCTTGCTTATCAGCCCTGCAATGACTGACTTTTGACTAGTTCCAAAATAGAAATTGTCCTCATAGGAATAGGAGTTGCTCTTGTTACAAATACTTTAAGAAGTGCCCTAGATATGCTCATGTAAATTCCAGAAACTCGGTTCTAAAAATATTCTGGGAAAATATCAGTATCATTGGTGTAAATATGTAATATTGAAAATAGACTGATTTTAAGGAGTCTACACTCATTTGGATACACACACACACACACACACACACACACACACACACATATTCTGGTTTCTTGTGTACAAAATATCCCTCTATGACGATATCATTATATGCATAAGCTTTGGAGCTTCATTACCTGGGCTTGAGTCCCAGGTTAGCTACTGTGTGATCTTGGAAGTTATTTAAGCCTTCTCTGTCTCAGAAGTTTTATGTGCAAAATAATAACAATAATGAAAATTATAATAATACCTATTTCATTGGATTGTTTGAGATGCAAATATATTAATATACATTTCCTGATAAATGATCATTCATATGAATATTATTTTAAAATACATCTAAAATTTTACTGTAATATGTGAAAAGAAATAATGCACTATAAATAAACTTTTGAGAAATATGAAGACTATAGTCAATCAGGAGTACAAAATATGAGATAGGCACAGGTAGCATGGAAACAAATTGAGAGCTAGGGCTACTTGTTTGTAACTCTGATTTTGCCCCAAATAATGGTGATTTTGGATAAATCCCTATACGTTGACGGGCTTCTAATAGCCAGGAAATTGGTAATTCTATAAATAATGATGAAATCCAGAATAAAAGAGTAATCGGAATTGGCTTGGGGTTAATTAAGCAAGGCATTCCAGTAGATACATGTTTGCAGTCTGGTTCTGAAGTATATTAGAGGGCAAGATTAGTGGAGAAAAAAGAAAATAATCAGAGGGCTTCTTTGCTGAGGCTAAGTAGAGGACAGCAGCAGCTGAGGCACGGAGGTAAAGCTCATCAAATAATTTGTTTGGAAGTGCTACAATTGACTTTGGTCAGTGTGTGGGAGCATATTGTTAAATAATAATAGTCGGATATACAGGAGCATGAAAGACTCATTTGATACACAGTATCAAAGGCTAGGCTTAAGATTTTTTTAAGCATTCAGAAGTTACCTTAAATTCCTGGGTAGGGAAGTGTGTGGTATTTGAGAAAATGACCAACATTTTGAAACAAAGCTTAGTGCAGCAAGTTACACATAGTAGTTTTTCAAGAAATGTATGTTGCTTTGAAATTCACTGACAGCTTAAAAATAGGTACTTCTGATGGTAGTACTAAGGTATCATGGTCCTCATGGTGTCTCTTTATAAAATATTTTATTTTAATCGTGTAAATCTGACTTTACTTTTTGAAAATTGTATATCTCCCATACTTAAACTGAATTTTACAAGGCAAATGTACATCTCTTAAAGTATTATATAATACATTTATTCTCTGTATTGTATTCTCTCCTAGAAGATGGAGCCCTCTCTGACTTAGATGAAACTTATTTTCAATAGGCCCTTTCTTTGCTCAGTAAATATCTGTGTAATTAAGGAGACCCCTGATCACACTATGCTCCCATCTAGGATTTGCAAGAGACAAAGTTGCATCTAACTTTGCTGAGGTTTTCCTTGGATACTAAATTTCATATAATGTACGTGATTTTTTTTAGAACACTTTTTGTTTGTTCTCTTTTCATTCTTTCTCAAAGAAGTAGATGCCTGTAAACCCCCATTCCTCTCTTTGTTTCCTTTTTAATTTATTTTTTATTTTTGGTAGAGATGGGGTCTCACTATGTTGCCCAGTCTGGTCTCAAACTCTTGGCCTCAAGTGATCCTCCCTCCTGGGCCTCCAAAAGTACTAGGACTACAGGGATGAACCACTATGCCCACCCAGCCTGTTCCCTGTTTATATCATGTGGGATTCTATGAATTTGGAGTCCAACTTTTGCTCTGCCTCTCTACCATTACTAGTCTCTTAAAGATCACCTTTCTCAAAGAAAACCAACATTTCTATAAGACATGGACATCAAGACATAATGGTAAGTACAATTAAGACAATATAGGACATATAACTGAAAACTCAGGCTAATTTACAGCACTATTTTCAGTAGTTGGTAGGATATTTCCTATGAGCAGCTCTGGGAAATGGGAAATTTAGAAAAATGGGAAACACCAGCCATAGTATACTAGTTGGCTCCATAGTGTAAAATATTTACATACACATTATGTCACTAAGGAGCGGTAGCTGGTAACTATAGTAACAACCAAACCCCAAATTTCAATGGCATGAAACTAGGTTTTTTCCCTACTCATGCTGAATTTGAATTACAAAGTGGGTGGAGGCTCTTCTTCGTGTGGTCTTTGCTCTGGTACCCAGGATAAGAGAGCAGCCATCCTCCGGAAGTCTGTTTGCTGTGGCGGAGAGACAATGCCCATTGAGCATCATGCACTGGCTCTTAAAGCTTCCACATGTCACTTACATTCTCAGTTTATATATAAAGACAGTCACGTGGCCATCTCAGTTCCAAAGTAGTGCAATTCTACCTCTTCCTAGGAAGAGACTGGAAATATTTGCTAAACAATAAAAATACACCACATTCATAAGAAAGCAAAATAATTTTCAAAGATTTATTAAAATAGCAACTTTCCAACTTTGAGGGTCTATGTATAAGTAAAGCATGGAAGATGACGTTGTAATGTAAACATTAGCATTGTCTAGCTTAAAAAAAAAAACAAAAAACTTTGTTTCCATCCCATAGCCTCTTCAATAAAATTCCATCTCCATAGAAACTGGCACCTCCCTGTCATCTTTTTCGTCGCTACCCTCATACACAAATATTATCGTAAAATGCTGCTGAATGAAACTTCTCCAGCGGCTTCAGAATTTTGTCTGAAGAGCCAAAACTGAGGGGAATAGGCAATAGGTGGCCCCATGTTTCATAGAAGGACGTGCTCCTCCCACCGTACCCAGCTGTTGTGAGATGAAGACTGGACTGTGTTTGAGTGTGTTGAGTGAGTGGCGAGCTGTAGGCATAATGGGAGAGTGTTTTGAATTATTTTCTCCCTCTCCTTCCAAGCCTACTGAGCAGGATGATAAGAAAATTGCTCGTAGACACTGGGGTGTCTATCAGAAAAGATGACTGGCATCTTCCTCTACAGGTGAAAGCTTATTGAGCTATAGGTGTTCTGTAGGCCAAGTGGTCCAGACAGCAACATAGAGGAAGGGAAGAAAGCTCTTAGGAGAGCTTCACGGAGTTGGTTTGGAGTTACACAAGCACAGGGACTGGTTCCTCCTCCCCTCGAGTGAGAATAACTGCACCATCTATGCCACTGAGGAAGAAGGCACAGTGACAGCAGGGGGGCAGCCTGAGCCACCTGTGCTCTGTGTGACGAGGGTGTGTGAGGATTCCCCAGATGAAGAGGAAGCCTTCAAGTCCTCCTGTGTCATGGGAACTGCAAGCCTAAGAAACTGTCGAGTGGACAGCCAGGGGCAGGAGATGACAGAGAGGGGAGGTCAGCCATGGACTGCATCGTCCTTCCCAGAAAGCCTCCTGGAAGCGGGGGCCTGCGAGGAGCCCATAAAAAGTGCAAGGCTCAGCACTTGGATGACCGCCCTCAGACTTTCCCCTCGCCTATCCCTGTGAGAGCCCAACAATGTTGAGACTCAAGGGAAACCCATAAATAGCAAAGAGAAAAGCAGAGGCAAAGAGGGAGTGAAAACACACACACACACACACACACACACACACACACACACACACCAAAAAAAAGGAGTAAACAAAGTAAACCATGTCCCCTTTCCCCATTGCAAGATTCAAGCCACAAGCCAAGATTCAGGTGGGGGAAGAGTAGGTACTTTAATTTGGATATGAAATTAACATTATGATCTACACTGGATTTTCAATACTGAAAGGAATCAGGGGTCTGTGGAATTTGACTTCAAAGGACAGGGAAAGGAAGAATCACAGAGTATATTAAATGGAGTGATTAATGGAAAAATTAAAAAAAAAATCCTTCCTATTGGGACCATTCTTGAAAACACTTGTCTATTTCTCATAGTATTCACTCTCCCACAATATTGGAAAAACACGGTGTTAGGCACAGGGGCTGAAGGGCCTGAGCTTGGCATGAATGGGGACTGGTCCAGCCCACAGCAAAAGAGTCCAGACCCTAGGAGTTCTTACAGACTTTGTCCATGCGAGGGACTAAAACCAAAAGCCTGGCAGGCAGTCCAGCTGAGGTGCCAATCCAAAGGGAGAGAGACAAAATGCAAGTAGAATGCAACAGATTGAGAAATTGGGAGCACCAGATGTTGCCCAGGTTTCAAAGAGAAGATGAGCAAATAGGCCATGCAGATATTTCTGGGTACTGTGGATTTTTGCAGGCACATTTTACAGGAGTCCAACAGCCTTATCTGTTAAGGTTGCTGACCCATCTTCAATACCACCTGGAAAACCCCCTTTCAATTTCTGGCATTAAAATTCTACCCATTCTTCTGGGACGGCTATAAAGCCACTACCTCTATAAAATATGCTTGCCTGCCTCTTTCCGTACTCCCTAGCAGGAAATCATCTCCCTGCGCCTGGACTCCAACAGCATGTTGATATTTACATTACATATAATTGTGTCCCTGCGTCTCCCATACTGGATGTGAAAATCAGGGGAGTTAGCAGTTATTTATACACAGGAAGTATTTAGGAAGTATTTGTTGGGTGAATATTGCTGTGAAAATAAATTCACAACTTAGAATAATTTTGAGCCTGATTTTTAAGTTGCAAAGGAAGTTGCAGATGAAGTCAACATCAGTAAGTGGTATTTATTAAGTAATCACATTTACATATTGATGTGATAAACATCACGCCATGTAAGTTAAATAAATTGTTCTCAACTCTCTGAGAGTAACTTACAACCTTACAATTTGGTGAGGTCCAGGAAAGGACTGACTAGAAATATGTGTGGACTGCTGTGAACTCAAGAAAATAATTTATAAGAGAAGCAGAACATATGACAGTGTCCAGCAATTAGGAAAACATAAGATGATCAATAATAATTAAATAATTTGGTAGGGTTAAACACAAGAAGAAATTATTGTTTTCTCTTTCTCTATTATTTTAATACTACAGATAGCATTGAACTTGCAGATAAGATGATCAATAATAATAAAATAATTTAGTAGGGTGAAACACAAGAAGAAATTATTATTTTCTCTTTCTCTATTATTTTAACACTACAGACAGCATTGAACTTGCAGGCAGAAGACATACCAGTCTTTTTCATGTCCTAATCTTGTTCTTTCAGATAAATGTTGAATTTAGGCAAATCACTTCACTTTCTTGAGTTTCCTTTTTTCCCCTGTAAAATAAGAGTACTGAATTAGATGAGTGGGTTTCAAATTTTTTTAATCAGTAAACATTTTTCCACAGAGTCATGTGCAGAATTGTGGTATAAAAAGCATGCAGATCTATATTTTACAGTGGAAATTTTCTTACCTGAAGAGAGTAAAACGTACTTTTCAATGAATTTTCTCAGTTAATGTTAAAAAACAAAACAAGGAAGAGATTAAGGCAATTGTAATTCCTGGGTGGAAAGGTATAGAATCTGAGGCACAGAAAGTTTAGAGACGTGAGTTGGCCCACTCACCATCTTGAATCTGCAAATATATCTACACTGCCCTGTACTCCAGGGTTCATTTTGCCTGCTGGAACTTCCTGAGAATTTTGTAAACTTTTATTTTCTCTTTAACTATGTGTATGTATAATGGTGAGATGGTAGGAACATAGTAGTGTTCTAAAATGGAAACATATATGCCTTATGAGTCTATCTGCATACTCAGGAATTCCTATAAACTATTAGAAGAGCAGCCAACATCTGTGGATAGATGCATGCTATAAAAGAGAATATGACTCAACTATCAAATATTCTTTAAAATTAAGACACTGATCTTGATAATTAGAGAAATTGAAGTGACATCCCAGCTTACACTGAAAGGATGTACCTTCCACTTATACTGGAAAGTAATAAGATTGCATATCTCTTCATGCTCCAAAATGTTTATTCCACTAGTTTATTTCCACTGGATAACCACTTATCTGGTTATCCAAAAGAAAAGGCGAAAAAATATGAGAGGTCTGATTTGAAAAGATGGCTTCATGCCTCCATTTACTCAGAATCTCAGGCTGGAAATTTTAAAATCTTTAAGAGCAGAAGAGTGACTGTGGGCATCAATATACTTTCCCCAAAGTAACCATTTGGAAAATCCTCAGTTTTGATCAACTAACACCAAAAACCATGCTCCTTCCTGCACATTCTTTTTGAAATAGGACATACCCGAGCTTTATGAAACCGAGCACAGAAGAATAATGCTTGTTCTCAAGCCAATTGGAGGAGGGTGTTCAAGTCATCGCAGATATTGTTATAAACAGAAAAATAACATTGGCAGCATCGTTTCATCTTTGTGCCAAGGGTGAAATTAATGTCATATGCTTGCCCCGATGGATCACTGGAAGTAAGTTTCTACAAAACATGTTTAAAAGCAATGATGTCCTCTTCCCCTTCTCACAAGTCAAGGGGTCCTCATAAACACTACTGGTTCCTTGAGATTTGGGAAGAGAAGAAGAGGTTAGGAAGTTAAAAAATTTGTTTGATTTAGAGACTTTTTTTTTTTCCTAGAAAAACAGACACAAACACAAAACCCTCCAAAGGTATCAATATTTTCGGCTGTCAAAACCCACCTCTATTCTCCCAGTCTCACGGACCTTCCATGATCAAATGCATTCCTGCAGATGCAGGTCCTCGGAGATTGGCCGGATCCAACTCTGGGAAATGCCTACCATTCTCAGCCTGGGTCACTGTACATTCATTATGTTCTTCATAAAACTTTGTCTGTTTGTGGCTTGTTTCTTTGTTGCAGAGATTAGAACCAAGTGAACATGGATACTTTAACAGGTTATCCATCTTCACCTTGACCTTGCACCTTACCAGCTCACCCCAAGTCAAATAAAAGAGGTGCAGTGTGTTCGCAGGTTGGATCAGCAAAGGCGAAGGACGCATATGCTGTGCGTTGTTTGCACACACGCTTTTGATTTGGGGTTTGCTTCCTGGGCCAGGCAGAAGCCAAATTTGGATGAGGAATCAGTCCTACTTTTACTCGAGAAAGCATGAGAAAAGAGAGGTGCTACATAGCTTTATTGAAGTATTGAGGCCTTCAAAGGGAGAATGTGTGATTGGGAATTTGTTAGAACCAGTGCCACTCACTCAAAAGCAAGATTTTTTGGTGATTCGTTACCAAGTTAGATAGAAGGAGTGTTCTTCTGAGAGGCTTTGGATATTTGTTTAGTTGAAAACTATTTCAACCTGAATTTGAAAAACCACTTTACTTTTAGCTGCGATATCTGTAGACTGATGAATAGCATGACTGGCCATTGCATGTTACTTCTCCAATAAGCATTAAAGTAAGACTTTTTCTTTGCTTTTTTGAGGCAGTTCATTATCTAATTCTAAAGTTGGAAAAAATATGATATTGATGTCATAAAGGTTTTCATTTTTTAAGTTTAATTGGTCACATCGTGACAAAGCTAGTCTTGGGGAAAAGGTACCGAATATCTACCTTGGCAGTCAATGACAGCCAGGACTGATAACCAAACTTCTTTAAAATGGCCCTCCATAAACACTGGCAGAGATTAGGATGTTGTTGGAGTTGGAGGGATATCACTGGAGGCTTTGGGAGTTTCTTCTGAAGTCTTTCTGAATTAGCAGCTAATGGGGCGCTTTCTTTGATAGTGCTATTATAATTAAATGCAGCTGGATGAAAATCAACCACAAAGGGAACTCGTTTGTTTATCATTACTTCTGACTTTGTCAGCAGATGTTTTCGAAGCACCATAGTAGCCAGTTTAATTTGTCTCTGTGTAATGTGAAGCAGGTAAACTTTGATTAATAAACTGACAAGTACATTCCTTAATTTCTTTTCTGAAGTTTCCTTCTGTGACTCTCATATAGCACATATGTCAAATCCGGAAAGCACACGGATAAACATTCAGTTTCTTTTTATATATGTCAGGCCAGCTGAAATGGAGGTGTCAGTCGGCGGTGAGCTGGCTTGTCAAATGTTCATCTCGAAAGCTGCCGTAGTATTATCGCATGTAAGTAGGCTAGTGAAAAAGATAAACACATATGGCATATAAGTCCCAGGCTATAGAACGACAGCTCTCTAAGTTGTAATCACTATTGGCTTTCCATAAGGGACTCAATAATTTTCAGTAAATTGGATCCTTTATGAGTTTAAACATTAATTCAGCTATTTAAAAAGTGTAATTTTGACATATCCTTTGCTTATAATAAATGCCTCCTCCACTTCTTAACAGGCAGACTTCCTCACCACCCACTTTGTTCAACACGCTCCTACTCCCGCATCTTCATTCAGACTGCCCTCTCTACCTGTCTGTCTTTCCAATATTCCACCGTGCACCTCTTCCGTCATTTAAAGAACTCGGGAAAATTACACCCCTCCCTCCAAGAGTGTTTCCCACGATACCTGGAAGGAATGTGTTGTTGTTGTTTTGAATTGGCTCGACACAGTTTACACGGCAACCACAATTCACATTGCATCCATCAATAATAGAACAAAGTCCCATGTCCTGCGATTCTTTGTACTTAAAAAAATAAATGATCAATAGTATTTGCTCAAGACAAGGTTGCATGTGTGTCTGTATGTCCTTTTATTTCTGTGTCTATGTCTATGTTGCTCATTTCACATTGCAACGTCTACATGTTTTCAAATGCCCTAACACCCTGCACGGTGCTGAGTACTTCCTATGTACTCGAAACTCAGGTTCTGATGCTTAGATTTCGATTTCTGATGCTCTCACATCAGCTATTTACTCAGTTATTTAGTACTCGTGCAAGTTTCTTTCTCGAGCTGTGTGTTGGAATGTGCATATGTACATTTGTGCTCGTGTTCTCACCTGTTTGCTGTTCACAATTCAGTCAGGCTTAAGTTGGCAAAAGACATGGAAAACCTACAGTGAACACTGATGGTCTCTGTAGATAAGCACAGGGAAATGTAATCTCTGGCACCATCCTACTTCCTCTTCTGTAAAGCTCCAATTTTTTTTTTTTTTTTAAGTGTTGTTCATGCAGGCAGGGCGGGACAGAAGACAAGTAGGAGCTCTGCGATTTCCCAGTGCTGCTCCTTCTAGCTCCCCGAGCCTCCTCTTCCTTGTCTGTAAAATTAGGGACAATAATACCACCTTTTGAGGATTCGAGAGAACACATGTAAAGATCCTGGCACATAATAGGTTCACCACATATGTCAGCCAATATTATTAAAAATAAGTAATATGCTATTTCAGTAGAAAAGAAAAAAGGTAAAAATTGGTCACCTTCCTATGGAACAGTACAAGTGGCCCCTGCATTGGTCTTCATGGATGATGTCTGCAGTATGTATTAAGACACTAGTTTAAATGTTATTACCTGCCAAACTAACTTAAAATGTCAAACTGAACTAAAAAGTGATTGAAATTCATTAACATCTATAGAGTGTTTCTTGTAAAAAAGAGAGCACCTACCTGTGAGCAGCAATCCACTACCAATTGTCATTTGATTAAAAAGAATCCATCTCTAGCGGATACTCTTCTAATTGGGGGACTATTCAAGGAAGCTTCATTAAATGCCCACTCTCTGAAAAAAATATTTTGAAATAATTGTCCATATTAGAAGTCTCAGGATAATTAGTTAAATCACAATCTTAGGTTGGTATGTAGTGAAGACCAAACGTATGCTGGTACCTTTATGTTACTTTACAGTATTTGAGAATTGTCCCTGGACTTTTTTTTTTTTTTTTTAGCCTTTTAAGCTTTTTCTCTAATGGGAATCTCTCTTTACTTTCCTCCTTTTGGGGTGAAGAGAGCAGGGCAAGAGTCACAATGTTTTAATAGAACTGCAGATTAGCTAATTTTGAAAAATTCTTGTTAAGATGATTGCCCTTGAGGAAAATCCTTCATGTGTGAGTAACTATTCTTATTATTTCACCTACTTTACTGGAGAATAGAATTACCTGAAAACATTTCAAAGGAGCTTTGAAGAAGAGGTGTGGCTGACAAACAGTGCAACGTGTGCTTTCTCGGTAAGTCTGCATGATGATGGGTCAGGGAATTAAGCAGAGTGGCCATTCCGGGTGATCCTTCTGTATTCCAATTTGTCCCTTAAGATGACCAAATTCACAGAGTAAATAAAATACAACGTATCTTAGTATCCTCTTTATAAGATGTGGAGTGAGGGGTCCACAGGGTAGTGTCCTTCTCATGACAATAGCTGAGATTAAGTCACGTGTCTCTTTCATGGACATCTATTGTGTTAGGGTGTAGGCTTACTCCGAAATCTAGGAAAATCCTGAAAATATTCCCGGTGGTTTGCCATGTTCATTTGGCTTGGATGAGTAAAAATGAGACGTTAAGTTGTCCAGTAAATTGTGGATATGATTGCTTAAATAATGCTATTTGAGCAGTTGAAGATAAAATAGCATTATTTAAGCAAGATGCCTGCTTCACCATCACTGGATAGCTCCACATCTGAGGGATGTGGTGAGCATTGTGGAGGGGAAGGGCATGCCTCTAACCCTTGCTAGGGAGAGGCAAAGATAGAAAATGCAACCAAAATGTTTGTACTCTCATATTTTCTTGAAATTAAAAAAAAAAAAGAAGAAGAAGAAGAAATATTGCAGTTTCAGAGACTGTGTCATTTTTGTGGTGTTAGTTGAGTTGCTCAGAGTGATGTTCCTTTGAATGTGCTTAGAGAGGCTTTGCATATAAAAGAAGAGGGATATCTAAAAACACTGTTGTAATAAGAGCTGAGGCCAGGTCTACAGTAGATCTCAAGAATCTTGGGAAAAGCCATATGGTGTTTGCATTTAAGAAGAAGTTCTTCTACCAGAAAGTGGGTGTCTGATGTCGATGGGGTTTATTGTGATGTCTAGAATATGAGGGGGGGTCAATGGGTGTGAGTCAAGGAGAATCAGGGTGAGATGGACATCAGGGGAAGAAGCCAGGAGTCTGTGGTGATAGGGGTTCTGTTGAAGTCACTTATTCAAACCAGGTGACTATGGCTGCAGGATGCTGCTGGAATGTGTACAACTTGTTCTTTGTGTTCAAGAGAGAGAGAGAGAAAAAAAAATGTGTCCAAACATAAGAAGACCGATATACCACAAAACATATGTGAGTAGTGCCAATGGTAATACTTCTGGTGATATGTGGTGTCTGCTTTTATAATACATTTCCAGAAGCTCTGACTCTGACTTCAGGTCTAGCAGCTTATATTTTAAGTTGTTTCTGGGCCTTCATCCTCTTCCATGAAGCCTGCAGCACTCCGGAGACTCAGGCTGGTGTGAACTTGGCAGTGACCTTGTTGATGCCTGACAATCCCACCTCTCTGCCGGTGACTGATGTCAAAGGACGGACCCTCCTAAGAATTGCATCCCCTCTTGCAATTAAAGGGAGAGAGGGAGCTAATTTGAAGGATTGCTTCCTAGACTTTCATGTATTTCTGATTTTTATCCAGCATCTTTTGTGGAAAGTTTCATAGCAAAAGTCTGCAAAAGCAAATAGAACAGATGATGGAAACTGATGACTAAAGTCAGCTGCTCCCTAAAAGCTTCAATAAAGTCAGCATGGTAACTGGATAATCCATTCTGTTTTGGGCTGGGTCTATTTTTCTTCTATCTGAATTGTCACTGGTTGTCTCTTATTTATCCTGCAGTGAACTGTTGACAACGTGTGTGTGTGTGTGTGTGTGTGTGTGTGTGTGTGTGTAGACATACGTGAAAAGTACTTGTCTTATGATATTTATCATTAAAGAGCTACCTTTGTTTCATGTTACAAGCATCACATTGATGATTTGAATAATAAAGCTGACTGGCTTACTTACAGAAGGTTGCTTCCATAATGGAGCCAATTTATGTACTGAGGTTCTCGTTTTCTTTATTAGATAATTGGACAAAATGCTAAGAAACTGCTACTAATTGAGCATTCATTCCAGCTTTTGTCTGTATTGAGGCTGGGCAGGTTTTCTGATGTTTGCAAAAGAATTAAATATCCACCAAACCTTGCAACAGCTTTTCTCATCTCAATATGTTTTCATTAACTTTAACTGAGTCCCTGGGCTTAAATGTGGTTTATCCCAGAATTTTAACACTCACCTTTTATAAGAATCACATATTGGAGGATGTTTTCATTTTAGGAAAAAAGTGTGATCAAAGACAGGTCATATGTTTCCTGCTTTGAGGCAGCAGGGGCAAATGGGCAAGGTTCAGATCAAATGTTTTTGCTAGCATGACATTCAATAGGTAACAGTTGCCCTGAAGCAGGGCATGAAAGAGTTAGGGGAAAGAATAATAGAAACTGAAAAACCTTTGAAAATCCATATAATATTAGGTATTTTGAGAATCAGAAGTTGAAGAAATTTCATTTATAGGAACGCAGATTCAGGCATAAAATATGCTATTTCAATAGACCTCCTCCTCCTTTCCCCTCCTGCTGCTGCTGCTGCTGCTGCTATGGTTTGGGTCCAAAGGGAGCTGTCTCTGTGTTTTAGGATATCTCCCTTACAGGACTCTTTGCCTCCACTAAGTCTCCTACTTCAAGTCCACTTTTCCAAAGACTTTCAGGTTAATTTGCTTGAAGTACATTTCTGATCCCCTTACAGTTATGTAAAAAAACAAAAAACAAAACAAAACAAAACAAAAACTCACTAAATCTAACATAATAAAGCTCTCACTTGTCAGCATGGCATTATTTAACCTGTCCTACTTCAAAGGCTTGTTGGCTGGTATTCATCATGCATTCGTATTTCCACCACGCTGGAATCACTACTCACTCTTCTCTAGGAAACCTCTGTGTTTCCTCACCTCTGCAAATAGGCTCATTCTCTTCCTGAAACCTACACTCTCCTACTCTTTGCACTTTCACTAGCTGAAATTCTACCTACCTTTCAAGGCCTGCTGTGGGATGTGGCTTCTGAGATGTCCCCAGTAATCTTGCCTCTTGACATTCATGCCTTGTGTAATCCCCACCCTTTGAATCTTTGGGCTGTACCTACAGACTCAATTCTGAAGAACATAGTATGTCAAAAGGGATGGGATGTCACTCCTGACATGAGGTTGCATAAATACTGTGACCGAGATCTTATTCATTCTCACTTTCTTCCTTTTTTTTTTGCTCTGAGGGAAGCCAGCTGCCATGCTGGGAGCTATTCTATGGAAAGGCCCACATGGCAAGGAACTGAGGGAGCCTAGAAGCCAAAGGCCAATGAGGAGCTCAACAGCTTGGGAAGAACTGAATCCTACAAGCTGCTACATAAGGGACTTAGAAGCAGATCCTTCCCCAACAGAGCCTTCAGAAGAACTGCAGCCCAGGTGACCCCTTGATGGCAAGCCTGTGGGAGACCTTGAGGTAGAGACATCTAGCTAAATAGCACCTGAATGTGTGACAGAAATTGATAATATGACAAATGTTAAAGCCACTAAAACTTTGGTGTTATTTCTTATGCAATAATCAATGCCTAATATAGATTTTGGTGCCAGAAGTTTGGTTCGAACCTCCTGAAACTTTCTATAATTTCTACAGTAAGAACTAACATTTCTTATATTAGCTGAGAGTGTCAATATGTTCCTGTAATGCATTCTGTGTACTGGTATTTTGGCACATTTCAAATTTTGCATTCTTTTGTTTTCATTTGTAGTTGGCTTTTCTCTCTTATATAATTGCAATGTTCCTTTAGGTCAGGGCCTAGGCCGTATTAATCTTTGAACCTTTTGCTCCCAGAGTAGTTGACAGTAGATTTTTATGTAGTAGGTGCTCAATATATATTTGTTGAATTGCATTCAATGAATATATTTAGTCATGCTTCGATAACCCAAAGTTGGTAAATGAGAACAATTGGCCAATTCATGTCTAAAGATTTTACATCTCTTCACTTTTGTCAAGAATTAATGGGCACAAGCTCTAGTGGTTTCTTCAGGGACATCTTATCAAATATTTTATGATACTGAACATTATTTATTATTTGGAGAGGATGTGAATTACAGGAAACATGATTTGGATGACCTTCCTATGAATTTAAATATCTCCCCAGGTTAAAATTTGAAGAATGTTGGCTTTTGTTATTTGATAGCAACTATTGGCATTCCAGAATTCTGTGGGTGTTTTAGACATAAAGATGATAGCCACCTGAATAACATCACACATCCATTTCTCTTTGGGGGTTCTGCATTCTTTACTAACTGGTTCAGCATGAACATTGACTTGCTACCCTATGTAGTGACTTTTCCAAATGACTTTGGAAATTTGGTGCTGCCATGCTCTAGAAAGAGTGTTGGTTTTGAATTGAGGCAGAGCTGGTTTAAATTTTGGATGAGCAACTTATTTGGTCTACACTTAAAGTTACTTAATCTGAGTATTTCACATATGTTTAATGGTACAACAGACCTGAGACCATGGGTTTTGAGGAGTAATTGAGATTTTATATATACATATGTGCGTGTGTGTGTATGGCTTGTATGTCATATACCATATGACAATTAGAAATTATTAAGTAAATGATAGCTTAATACCAGACTATCTAGTTAATAATATCAAACCATTCTCTCCATGTCAGTCCTCCTCCTCGCTTTTGGTTAAGCTGACCCATAGACTGAGGAAAATTTCATCGTATCTGTGATTTTATAAAATCATCATTATTGTGAATGTATTTAATCCCTTCCTTTGGTCATTATTTCAATAAATATTATTGAATCCCTATCAGAATGAAGAGACTCAGTATTATCATATCTCTGAATTCCTGGTGCATTTAATTACTTGAAACAATCACTTGATATGTGCCATCTACTAGCCTGTACTGTCAAATGTCACTTAATGTAGAGGAAGATTGGCTATAAGCAATCGCTTTGTAGTTATACAACCTTGATGCAATTTCCTGCTTCTTCCCTTATTAGCTGTGTGACCTTGGGTGAGTTGCTTAATTTGGTTAATTTTCAGTTTCCTCAACTATAAAATGGGAGAATAATGGTAGCCCATGGGGCTGCTGTATTGGTTAAATATGATAATATGATGACCCCTATAACACATTGTCTGGCATAGAGTGTTCAACAAAATTTAGTTATGATGTCATGTTTTAGTCTGAAACATCAGTTCTTGGCACGCCTATGGCTGAAGAATGACCAGACATGCCAAAGTTAGGCAAGCATGAGAATGAAGTTTATTGAGGAGAGAAAGATAGGATTCTAGAGCAAGAGCAAGATATAGGTTTACAGAGCATGATACAAATGTCACAGATGATGATTGGACCCATTGTTGCAGCAAAGGGAGAGCAAAAGGAAGGGCACAAAAAGGGCTTGGTTATGGTCTGTATCCTGTTTTATACTGCCTGGATTGGGACTTCCCTACTGGTTCAGAGGTCACCATGGAACCACTGTGATTGGACAGTTGGGATTCCCATTATCTGAGTCTTAACTACACATGCAGGTTGTTCCAGATCAATTTCCAGACTCTATGGTACTTGTGCTGCTTTGCCCATGGGCTAGAGAGTCCTCTGCATTCTTTTGCAGCTGTTGTGTTAAGTTGATTGGCAAATTTGTAGGATATTCCCTCCTCCCCAGGTGTGGCAGGAGATTAGGATGGAGCAGGACCAAGATGGGGGCAACAGCACCCATTTTCATCCCTAGGAGACCCCAAATCCCTCACTATCTACCCAACAATCATACAAGTATGGTATGCATATATCTTGTTTTGTAAGTTTCATATATCTAAGATATTTGAATGTGCACTGTAAATTGCAAAAATCTTTACAAGTGTGGGTGGTTATTTTTAATAGTCTCTAGGATGGGGATTTTTTTCAAATATATAGGTCTAAGACAAAAGCTGTGTAATCTATAGGCAATCAATGAAGGTTTACTGTTGCATATAATAATGTATGGATAAGACACCAAGTAGACCTCATTTAATGCTGAACAATGTGATCCTTAAGGTATGAGTCATCCAATAAAATGCTCAATTACCCTCTTGGCCAGTGAGCACTAGCATCTCATGGCATTTGCTTTCCTTTGTTTATTTCTTCATGGCCTCTCATTATGCCAATAACATCCATTTTTTCCACCTAAGATCTTTTGCTTTCCAGCAAAGAGTTTGATTCTTTTCTAAAGGACAAACAAACATGAGATTCTTTTTATTGTTAAAACACACACCAGATACAATAGAAGATTGGGGGTGGGGTAGCCTCAGATGGATGGAAGGAACACAGTGGAGGAATACTCACCTCCCATTAAAGGGACAGTAAAGTATGCTAAGATACTATAAAGACATCATTCCATAGACCCTTGTTGCATGTTGGTTTTAGATGTGGCAGCCACGCACATTTTAGATCTCCCACAGAGAACCTACTGTCTGGAGCAGAGTGGACTGACAGCCCCTGCTGGCCCCCCTGTGAACTCCCAGGCCATTATGCTTTGCCTGACTGCTCCTTAAATGGCTTCACATGGTGAGGGGACTAGTGTCAGCCTGTCCCTGTGAGACTCATGACTCCTCCCTTTGGCCTGGCTGAGAATTTCTCAGAACTGTGCCATAGTCTGGGGTCCTTCCTACCCAAATCTTCCTTTCCTCTATCTTTTCACAGGTATCAGACCAGACTTGTGATCTGAAAGCTCTTTCTGCCCAATCCCATTCCCTTCCCTTTGGCCACAGAAAAAGTTTAACTCCCCAAATCTTGCATGCCAAATCCTGGCTGAGCATCTGCTTCTCAAAAAGTCTGGGCCAACACACTTGGTGAAATGTTACCATATTGGAAATACAGTTCCATTCCGCAGAGATGCCGTACTAGCCTAATGTGGGGCTATTTCACTCCATATCCTCATGTCCAGGAATCTGCCCTTGCACTGAAAAGAATATGCCTCTTGTCTCTGTCATGGAAGAACCTGTAAATTTACAGAGGAACAAAGACAAACTTTTCAAATTCCTTAGTACGGTCATCTATCCCTTTCATCTCCTCAATTCAGACTTATAATTTGTTCATTCATATATGCATAGTAATATGACTATGTGTTTGTGTATATTAATTCTCTAATTAGCCTGTAATCTCTTTGAAGGCAGTAACTGTATTCAATTTACATCAATGTTTGTGCTTTCACCTCTAACATTAAATGTCTTCAATATAATACAAGTAATATGTACAAAATGAACAATTCCACAATAGATCCAAAAAATATCTTTCAACATTCAGACCTGGGTTCAAATTCCCAGCTGTGCTGTTGCATCCTATTTGTGTCATCTTGGCCATGTTACTTTTACCTTTTTGAGGCTCGGTTTCCTTATCTGTACAATGAGTTTTGTGAGGATGAAATGAAAAAAGAGTAGTGAATATAGCCTTTTGTGCACAGTTAACCATATATATATGGTATCAAGGGTTAATAAACTTCATAGAAAATTAATGTTAACTATTTCTGTACATTGCAAGTTCCCTCATAAGTATATTTAACAACAGTGCATACTTTACCAAATATACATTTATTTATATAACTTTGTATAATTACAACTTTGAAGGACATTAAATTAACCTTTATACTGGACTCTGCCCTCCAGGTACTTAATTTATATTTATTATCCTACTAAATTAATATTAAGAGGAAATAGAATGGTCTTGAATTACTGCAAAATATGAGCAAGATATAAGAAACTCAATTCAAACTCAGTTGAGTTTCAATAATATACACATACATCTTTATGTATTCTTGCTTATCTTAACAGTCTTTAAAGGGTTGGGATATCCTGAGTGAAGAGCTCACAGCAATTTGCCCAAGGTCTATTCTGTGACTGTTGTGAAACAGGAGGCAAGGATTTTCCTTGGCTTACCTATCCCCTTATCTTATCTTCTCAAGGTTGGGCTTCTCTGCCTTCCAAGGTTATAACTGGCTGATCTCAGTAAGTTATCCATGTTGATATGTTAAAGGATAAGATCGAAGGCAGTTCCCAAGGCCTTTCTTCTCTTTCAGGGTAACATACTATTTAACAGTGACCTCCAGAAGACAAGGACCTTGCTTTTTAATTTTTTAACCAAAATATCCTACGTGGTAAGAATTTTAGGTTATGTAAGAGGAAACCAGTGGGAAATGTCTTTTGGGTGTGTGACTACTTTTGTTAGCCCTGAATCATAGCAGAAGCAGTCACCTCCAGTAGTCACAACAGAGTGAGCCTGTAGTTTTCACCCTGATGGTATCAGAGCATTTAACATTGCTTGGAAACATATCCTAACTTCTACAGAATCTGGGGTTTTTTGATAACCGGATCAAAAGGCATGTGTGATTTCTGCAAAATATCTAGTCCTCTATTCTGCGACAGTGTAAACATGTTCTTCCTAAGTACCTGTAATCTTTTACTTCTGATTCTATATAAGCCCGAATTATCAAAGAATTAATTAAGATGTCCATGGTCGATAAGGCATAGTACGGGAGATTTTGATTTAAGGGGTATTAAACCCACTACGTAAACTTTTTGACATCTGAGGAAAACAGCAGCCCAAGAGAAGATGTTTTGGTGTGTTCCCTGCATGGACAGAGGATAAACCTTTAAACCATCGCAAACAGAAATGATGACCTTCTTTCTTAACACGTAGTTTTTAAAAAAGACTATTAACAAAATTCTTTGTTCGCTAACCCAAATGCTCTATGCTATAGTTCAAGAGCATTTTTCTTGTTTCAATACATTTTAAAGTACTTTTGATTTACAGCAGAAGGCATTTTCATGATCTTTTCCCAGCTGCTTTTAATTTGCTACTAGAATCTCTCTGCCTTCCACTGATCAAATTCCTCTCCTAGAGAGCTACTTTCCTTTGCCTCACCTCATAACCCTAGATTAACTTCTAGCTTTACTTTCTGACTAATATAGGAACGTTCATATGTATATACTTGATAATTCTAACCATTATGCCCAAGCAAGCATCAAACCTTGATGATATTAGCTACTAAATTTTTTTAAATTGTGTCCATATTTCTCCATCAGGAAAGCCACCACCTTAGAACACACCTCTGTCACTCTTACCCAGAACAATGGGGTCTCTGAGCTTTTGTTTTTCAGTACCTTCATTGGTAAATATTTTTGAGACTTTACCTCCAGTTCACATCATTTATAAATGAACTGATGTATTAATTGATTATGTACATTATAAAATGGTTGGCAAAAGTTGAGAAGTTTTGAAAGATGATATAAAAAATAATCAGAAATAGGAGGTCAATTCCTTTTTTTTAGAAATACAAGTGAATTGTCTTTTATTTGCCTTGGGAGAAATACATCCTATACACCCTTTTTGGAGATCACTGTCCTCAGATATGGCAATAGTATTTTAACTCATGTCCTTGCCTTTTAATTTGTTCACTTAAATTCATCTGAACTTAGCTGCCATGATGATCTATACGAAATGTGTACTTGGTTCTGCCACTTCCCTGCGTAATAAAGTGATTCAGGGTGGCCTCTCCCAGCATGAAGTCTCAGCCCTCCTATACAAAGCTTTTCATACTCCTCCTTCCCTTAGCTGCCTTTCCATTATTTCTTGCCTCAAACATCCTATTTTAATAATACAAAATAGCTCGTAGTTTGTGTACATACCTGCTTTTGCGTCATTAGGTGCCTTTGCTTATTCTGTTCCTTTTACATGGAGTGACACTGCTAATCTTCTTGATTCACCACTCAATGCCTAGTCTTTCAAAAGCCATGTTAAGCATTTCCCTCTCTAAGAATCTTTCCCAAGGTTATTTTAAACACTATCTATTATAGGAATGGAGAAAGGACCTATGAGGTTAAACAAGGCCTAGTATAAATGTTAGCAACCGAAAGGAGAAAAGGAAAATCATAAAAAATAAAATAAATAAATATTTACCTAAATTCTTAAAGAATATAACATGTCATTATGTCAATTAACTGCAACTTCAAATTAACTTAAATGTTATGTAGTTATACATAAATTATAGTCAGTTGTGATGTGTGGCAGCCTTTTAATGTACAATGGTAGCCTTTGCTATGACAAAGGTTGGGATGTCCAAAAGCAGGGAGTGCCTCGAGCCTACTGATATCATAAAATGCCCCTGTCTTTTGTGTTACCAAATGGCTCTGTGCAAACCTTTCTCAGATCACTGAGCCTTTATAGTAGAATATTCTCATATATCTCTTTCACTTTCTCTGAATATAGAAATGATAATTTTGGAACAAAAGGACCAGATACCAGGATTTATTTTGCTCACTAGTGTCTTATAAAACAAAATTCTTAGCATTCAAAATTTAAAATAAAAAATCAATAAGACCAGCTATTTAAAACATTTCAACTATAAACATTTATAAATATACAATAAAACACTAAGTAAAATTTGAATTCATAAACTATAACTATTATATATACTTATCCTAATATAATAGATTAAATGGATAAAGTATTGTGTAGAATAATACAATAAATGAAGAAATTTAAGAATTTTTTGAAAAATCATTTGATCCTTTAGAAATAGTCTCACAGAATAAGATATGTCAATCCTTGAGTTGTGAGTGTGTTTTTGTAAAAACTTTTTTTAGTGATTGAAAATATTCCTTTTGAATCCATACCAGTTGGAAAAATATTGAGAAGACTGAAATAAACTGCAACCAAATATATTCCTCAGATTACTTCATTTCTAATAATATCATTTTTTTGTTTGATAACTTAAAGAGTGATTTTTTTTTACCCCTGGATCATCATCCAATTCTTTCTTAACTAGCTGTGTGTAGCTTTGTTTCAAAGAAAGCATTTATAGTTCACCTTTATTTTCTGTGTTTTCATTACATATTGATAGAACATTCAATGCAAGGTTTCTTTATCAATATCTACACTGGCATGTTCAAGTTCCATTTGTTCAGAAATGCTTTGTGCCATACTAAGAATCATTTTTGCAGTTGCAGCTTTGCTTTGCCAAGTCTCATTTACTATCTCCTCCTGAGTATTATGAAATTTTGGAAGGGGTTTAGGTGAGGGTACATTTACATGATTTGTAATTTTAATGTTGTATATAACTCCCTGGATACAGATAATTTCATCTGTGAAATTTCATACAGTGATTTCATCAAAAAGTTACACATTGTCATTGATTTTGATCTCCAGAGGGTTTTTCTATTTGTCCATATATTTACCTTTCCCAGAGAACTTAATATTTTTGAATGGCTTTGAGTTATTATTTAACATCCTTTTATTTCAAATTGAAGGGCTTCATTTAGTATTTCTTATAGGATTAGTCTAGTAGTAATATACTCCTTCAGTTTTTGTGCATCTGAGAATGTCTTAATTTCTCATTTTTGAAGGACAGTTTTGTCAGATATAGAATTGTTGGTTGACAACTTTTTTTTTTTTTTTTTTTTTTTACTTTCAGTACTTTAAATACATCATCTCACTGCCTTCTAGTCTATAAAGGTTCTGCTGAGAAATCCACTGACAATCTTATTGAAGATCACTTGTATGTGATGAGTAATTTTTCTCTTGCTGCTTTGGAGAGTCTCTTTTTGTCTTTGTCTTTTGAAAGTTTGATTAGAATATATCTAGGTGTGGTCCCTAAGTGTGTCCTACTTGAAGTTAATTGAGCTTTTGTATTTGTATATCTGTATCTTTCTACAAATTTGGGAAGTTTTTGGTCATCACTTTTTTCCCCTTCTTTCTCCTTTCTCCTTCTGGAATTCCATTATGTTTTATCTTGGTTGGCTTTATTATGTCCCATAAGTCCTTTGTCTCTGTTTACTTTTCTACATTATTTTTTCTTTTTGCTCCTCAGACTCTATTATTTCAAATGACATATCTTCAAGTTCAGGGATTCCTTCTTCTTCCTATTTGAGTACACTGTCGAACCCCTCTCCTGAATATTGCATTTCAGTTATTGTATTTTTCAGATCCAGAATTTGTGTTTGGTTCTTTTTTAAAAATATAATTCCTGTCATTGTTGATATTCTCATTTCATTCAAATAACATATGCCTAATTTATTTTAGTTCTTCTCTGGTGTTTTTATTTAGCTCTTTGAGCACATTTATGACAGTTGTTAAAAAGTCTTTTTCTAGTAAGTCTGAAGCCTGTGTTTCTTCAGGGGCAGTTTCTGGGGGATATTTTTTCTCTTTGAATGTTCCATATTTTTCTATTTCTTTGTATGCCTTGTCATCTTTTGTTGAAATCCGGGCCTTTGAGAAAACACCCACTACTCCAATGTTTGCAGACTGGCTCCATGCCAAAGGGAAGACCTTCAATAATAGGCCTAGTGTGAAGGCCTAACCTTGTCTTAGGCATTTTCTTGGCATGCATCTTTACTGGGCCTGTGTGAATTCTTTCCTTCCAATTTCCCAGTATACATGGCTGCTTTTAAAGGTCTCACCTCTGCTGATTCTTGGGGCTTTAGCTCTTTTATTGTATTCCTCTGCCCTTTAGTCTCTTGCATCCAGGCTCCTGTGGTTCTTTAGTCCTCTTTCAGCTCTCATGAGCCATGCCTGCTTGTTCCCACAGTTTTTCCTACTTTGAGATCTGAGCCATTTTTGTCTATCTAAGCTCTTAGTTGGATGACACATAGATGAGACCCCAGGTAGACCAGAGACAAATTAGAAAATTGAAAATCTGGCCACTCTCTAGTTCATGGAATGGAACTGAGGACTGACCAAGCTGGTGCTTCCCCTTAACTGAGTGGGGCAAGGGTGATTAAAAGTGTCATGAAATTTCCCACCATTTTAAATGCAGCTTTTCTTGATTAGGTGTTTGCTTGGCTGATGTAGATATTTTTCTGATTTCTAGAGCTTTTATAAAGTTCTTTTAGTCAGTTTCTAGTTGTTTATTTAGTGTTACTATGGAAAAATGAAGATCTGGAGCTTCCTAGTCTGCTATCATCCTGATGTCCCTGCTTTCAGAATTAAAAACAGACCATAATGGAGAGCTCTTTGGAATATCACTGGTCTGGTTTCTCTGGCCTCTTGTGTAGCTGCTTCCTTTAACTTATATCTTTCTCTGTGTCTGACTTCTCTGCCGTGGCCTCTGATGTACCTGATGTAGTGAAGCTTCAGTATCTTTCAGTATCTTTCTCTGGCCAAGGCTGCCTTCAGGCATTTTTATTTATTTTAACACCAGATGGAGAATAAAGAATCTTTTCAGGCAGACATCTACCTGCTTCAAAGGATTCTCCCCACAATTTTGCTTTTTGTGTGCGTGGTGGGTCAAGTGAGGAGGAATTGGGGTAGACTATAGGGTGGATAGGGGAATTGCAGGAACAGAATATGAAAAAGATCCAAGTGGTCTTTAGGTGCAGTTTTTGAGGATGGGGCTTGGAAAATGCAGGGAAAGGGGAAAGGTGAGCAAAATCAATGACTTATATTCAAAAGAATGTTATTTCCTCTATTTCCTTCTCATATTAATATTATAAAATAACATGGTTTACCCAAAATGCTGATCCTTAGTATGACAATCTGTAGATGGCTAGTATCTAATTTATCTTTGTACTACAAATATCTCACAGGGTATTTGAAGCAAATAATTGGTGCTCAATACATGTTGAACTGGCATGACAATTATCTAGTCTTAAAAGAGTGGTTATAATTGTAGATTTTGTGAAAACCTAGCAAGAAAGTTTTTCATTTCCAAATACTGTCACATGAGCTGTCCATAAAAAATATGACAACTACTTAAGGTTGGAGCATATATAAAAATATTTTAACATACATATTACTTCAGCTCTGTGAAGTCTTGAAGGAAATTATACAAATAATGAATACTGTTTTTCCTTGATATAAAAATTTCTAATACTTCTTTTAATTTTTTTTCTCTCTCTCTCTCAATCAATCAATCAATCAACTAACTAGTTGTATTGAGGATTTGTTGCTTGCCCAGGATTTCGCAAGGTGCTATAAGACATATTAAAATTGTCATAGCTCTAGTCCTAGAAGAATAATATAATAGACCTGCTCTCCTCTTTCCACTTTCACTAGGCATTGAGTTTATTTCTTCGCCTGGGGCTTTCTATTCTTTTCAACTTTCTGCCCAATTTTATTTCAGTTTTTGGTGACTGAGACATGGAAGAAGGTAGAAAAAATAACCTAACTTAATTTTCTTTGGGGAAATAGTGTTGTGTATGGGAACACACCTTGGACTCAGCAGCAGATCTGAGTTCTAGTCTTAGGTCTTCCAGTCTCCACTAATATGGCATTGTGCAAAGAAATTCAAGTCTTAATTTCCCCATCTGTGAAGTGAGCAAAACACAGTTGCCTTAGGTATATAACAGGGTTTGTTTTTTTTTGGGGGGGTGGGGGATAAAGAAAGTATAAGTCATACAACTCATACTGGGGGGGAGGGAAGGTCCATGTGAGAAAGTGTGAGAAGCTGCCACAAAACGTGAACTGTTGTTATGGTCTTTCCCTTGGCCCTCTCTTTTCTGCCATTCTCTTTGTTGGAGAAAACAGATACTTCATGGATTGAAGAGTAGAAAATGGCTGTAACGAATGCTCAAGGAAAGATTGTGTTGCCAAAAAATCATTGTGTGTTGGAAACAGGGATGTTTGTAGAGCCACTTTATGTGTGTGCCTGTTATTAGATTATGTCCTTCTGCTCACAGTCCTCCAGGGGCTTTTCAGTCCCCTTAGCATAACATCCAAAGTCCTTCCTGTGGGGTTCAAGACCCTTACCCTTGCTTCAAACTTATTTCCTTCTCACTCCTCTCTACTCCCACATCTTTGCTGTCTCACAAGCACTCCAAGCTCACATCCTGCTCAGGGACTGTGTATTTCTGTTCCTTTTCCTATAAGGCTGTCAATCTTAACAGTTGCATGACTCATACTCTCTTTATCCAGGTTTTTACTACAAAGCCACATCTTCCAAAAGGTCTTTCCTGATCATCTATTTGAAATAGTATTCTCTGTATCTCTTAACCCCATGGCTCCATTTTATTTTTTTCATCATACTTAATGCTCCCTATCTTTGCTTTATATATGTTCTATTTATTATTTGCACCCTCCACCGGAATGTAAAGTTCAGGAAGGCAGGAGCTTTACCTTTTTTGTTTCTAGCTCTCTGCTTAGTGACTAGCACATTATAGATGCTCAGTAAATAATTATTGAAAGAATAAATGTTGGCTGAATAAATGAATAAATGTGAGTGTACATCCTATAAATTCTAAATAAAATTTATAGCCAAGTCTACATTTTTGGGAGTGTATTATCTCTTGTAGATTAAACACCTGATCACAGTTAATAGCACTTAGCTTTTCCCACTTTTCATAGTAGCCCACCTCTTTTGCTCTTACCTCAAAAGCCTGAATGGATCCTTTTAAGCCATTACTTTGAAGGCACTTTGTATATTTTTCTAAGGATGTTTAATGAGTTGGAAATAACCATACATGAAGCACTTTTACTGTAACCTTTACAAAGTTAGCTTTTGCAATTTAGAATTCTTGTTAGATAACTCGCTGGAGGAAAATGTGTTCATTTATATTAGATTATTTCTCACTTAGATGATTTTGAAGCTACTTTTCAAGTAATTTGAAATATGAGGTTGTAGCAAAGTTATGAAACATAGAACCTGAAAGACAGAAAGCCAAACTGAGCTTATGTGGAACTCCACGGACAGTTTTGCTGGCAACATCAGCATGGAGGCAGTTATAGGTAACTCTGATTGAATGTACAAGGCAGCAGCTTGGCTGCTGGCACAGCTACTTAGGTTGAGATTCCAGACTTTAGTGCACTAAACACTTACACAGGTGTCTGCTCTATAAGCAGAGGAAAAATTAGAGAAAATAGGGAATTACAGAAACCGTAGCATCTTTGTGTTAGCTCTGACTTTGCTATCACAGTGGTGCTGAGTTTTGTATTACTGCAGTTAATTTTTAGCTATAGAATATGGCAAAGTGCTGAGATATAAGGGTGGGGAACAAAGGAGAGAAGTCTATAATTCTCCAGTACGTAGAGACTGAGTGTTCATAAAAAAAAAAATGTAGTTAAACAGATGCAACTGTGTTTGTTTTTAGTTAAAAGTAAAATGATCACACTGGCACCTGGAGATTTTATAAAGGGTGGAAACGCCTTCAAAAATTATATTAAAAAATAGTGTGCAGAGTGAAAGGAGAGGTATCCTGCATATATTTTTCTTTGTATTCTATGTTACTGTCTTCTTATGAGTGAGAAGTGCAGTTTATTCTCAGGTTTGGCAAGGAAGACATTTACCCTAATTTTCTTTGTTTGATTCCTTCTTTTAAAAAAGACAAACAACTTTAAAAGGAACATTAGCCTGATATGCTAGGAAGTTACTTGCTGACAATGGAGAGTGTTGCTGTGAGCCAATCACGTGCTGCCTGTGGAGATGTTTTTTGTTTGCAGCATTTTCACACATATTTGTTCAATAAAGCTTTTGTTTTACTGACATTGGGAAACAGCCTACTGCATTATGCTGCGATTTTGAAGTGACAGTGCCAGTGGGACTAGGGTAAAAGATTTAACGTGAATTGAGGCTGAAAACTAAAGCTTTGTTTTTGTTTAGTTAAGAAGGAAAGTTAAATTTAAGATTTTTTTTTCAACTCCTGCTCCCACCACTGGAAAAGCAATAACAGCAAAAACAACAGTGAAATCTAACTTGTGTCTTCCTTACACTATTATTAGTGAAAGAATGCATTCCAAATATATTTCTGTATTTCTGCAGGGGAAATAAGAAAATTGTTACAACTACTTCTTATGACAGGTCATACATATATAATACTCATTGAATAATGTAACTTAATCTAGTTACAACTTGGTCTTCTGAAAAGTATCTATGTAAATAGGATACAGTGATACATACTAGCAAAAACAGTGTCTGTTATCAGGGATCCTGAGATAAATCCAAATCACAACAAATTTCCTTCTTATAGCTACGTTTGATGCCTAAAACTTAGCTGTAGAAAGAGTAAAGCAACAAGGAATGACAATAAACCGACTGCAGTACAAATGTACTCTATCTCTGCCCCTGATGTTCTGATTGACTTTTGTGCATTGAGAAGCCACTTCAGGGCTTTAGCTTTCTTCATCTAATAGAATGAGGGGACTTAATCACAGTATTTCTTGTGTATCTTTCTGTTCTAACACTCCATGATTCACTTTGTTTCAGAAAATAGGTAATTCAGGCACTGTGGTGGATCTTTCAATAATATATTCATAAAATATTGTTATTCATGTTTTTTATTTCTGTGCAAATAGAATATAACCTAAAAGTTATTATCCAGTAAATATGAGTTAAAACGTTATTGACCTTGTATTTATGGAAGGATGAATGAAAGTGGTTATCCTAACAACGCTCCCATAGTTTTATGCTTTTC
Source organism: Microcebus murinus (assembly GCF_040939455.1). NCBI lineage: Eukaryota > Metazoa > Chordata > Mammalia > Primates > Cheirogaleidae > Microcebus > Microcebus murinus. The sequence goes on from NC_134111.1 coordinate 27,285,021, forward strand.
TATCATAATACCCAGGTGATTGCTAATTATTTTATATGCTCTTGTCCTTCATTAAATTCTACTGATTCCTTCCATTACTGATATGTTAAATTTTATTCTGATGTAAAAAATAATTGACCCACACTAATCATCATCTTCTTTCACTCTTTCTCTTTAAATACAAAGCTAATATTTTATAGTGCTGCTTTACTTACCTTCCTTATTTTTCTAATTATCAATCAACAGTCACTACTCATTTTTAAAAAACATTTTTCAGTGGTATTTGACCTTGTCAATTATATTCTACCTTCTTGAAGTTTGTTCTCCATCATTCTCAATATTCTTTGCTGGCTCCTCAATGTTCAGTAAATATGAGTCATTGGTGTTTTCTGGGATTTGAAGCTTGGCCTCTATAATCTCTCCCAGGCTCCTGATTCATGCACTTAAGTTCCATAACCATCAGGTTACTTATATTTCTCAAATCATTATGTGTTGTCAATTTACTGTTACTAAATTTTATTTGCCTTCTGTCCAACTCCACTCAGATATTACACTGGCACTTCAGTATTGACATGTTTAAAACAGAACCAATAGTATCTCTTCCCCAACTTTCCAAGTTGGATATCTATATGTTTCTCAAACTTTTTTTCTCCATATTACATGCCTAACTCAGTGACTGGTTACTAATCTATTCCAAATCTTGGAATTTACCCTTTTCCCTTTCTTAACCTATCGATATTGCTTTAGTTTAGATTTTCATCACTTCTCACTGAAACTATTATATTGTTTTTTAAATCAGCTTTTCCTGTACATTTTCCCCCCAACTTCCACCAATTATCAGAATGCAGTCAAAGAAATTATTTAAAACTACAGATTTGATCAGGTATTTTCCCTATTTAAAACTTTTTAATGTTTCCTGTTGTCTCCCAGGAAAGTCCAATCCTTTTCTCTCCCTACCTACTTCTCCAAATTTATCTATAGGACTTTCCCCCCCTGCCCATAGAAGCATCACCACAAGCATACACAATACTTATAATTCTCCAAGCATTGGGAATCTTGGTTTATATCTCTATCTCTGCACTGTTTCCTTGACCTAAGATGTTCTTTATCCATGAACACAGCCTGATGAACTCCTATTCATCTTGAAGACCCAACTGCATGAACCTTTTTATAATACTACCCATAAGCACAAATGATTGCTTTTTTCTTGGGTTTCCAGTGCCTCTTCCACCCAAGCTTATCCAGAATTCATTTATCTCCTGTCATCAGACACGTTTTACTTCTATCTGAATCCCTGGTGCTAAATGCCCTCCCTGATAAATAATAGTTATTTAATACATGTTGGGCAATCAAGGCACTTAAAGAGCATTTCCAGAAAATAGTTGAGAAGTATGATTAATAATACAGCAATGTTTGCCGAGAATGTTGTGATCTTACCTTGTAGTTGTTTTCTCCCATAAAAACAATCTGTGAAGAAAACAGAATAGGACTAGGTTGGTGGTATTAAAATGCTGAGGGATAACGTGGCTGTCGATGGGAAAAGATCAAGAGGAGGAAGCTGGAATATTTTGGGCACTTCTAAAGGGGAGATGGAGACCATCTGGAGAAGAGGATGCTGCAGGAATGAGTGCCAGGACGGAGATAAAAGCGAATGGAAAGGAAATGGTGGCTGAGCAACATCAAAGAGGCATCTCCTGCAAAACTGAACAAGTAACTGTGCACTCGCTCTGGCAGAGATACAAGTGGGTGGCATTGGATGATCTACCCTGGTGGTTACAACAAGGACTAAAAGAAAGGGGCCATAATTTGGTATAAAACAACTTCCTTTAATATAACTGGACATAAGTACTTAGGACAAGGTAACACAAAACAACACAGTATGTTCTGATGTTTCCATTTTTCTTTATGTGCAAATGTATGTAAGTACATGTTTTCTACTTTAAATAACACCAACAAACTGTTAAAGTAGCCCTCCCTTATTAATATGTTTCACTCTTTTTCCTTTTTTAGAAAGTTTGTCCAACTGCTGCAAGGACACCAAGAACACTATTTGGATGACATTTTTTCTTTCTGAAAGTTGTGTTCTGTCACAGATTTTTCTTAGCAGAGCTCAGGTAGACTTGTGTGTGAACAGGACATTCACGTGATTAAAACAAGATCCTGTATTTGTTTGACTTAGGGAAAAAAAAACCCCATAGATACAAACATCCTCTTCAACCATTTGTTTACAATTAATTGCTAATGATAGATTGAAAGCTTTGAGAGCAACAGGAAGTGTAAATAATATAGGAAGAAAAAATAAAAGAATAGTGTTAATAATAACAGTTGCAGATGGTTAGCATTTTCCCTGGAAAGTATTGTTTTAAATTTCTGTTAAACCTTGCCAGATTTCAGGAGATTGTTTGATCTTAAGTAGAACATGTTGCCACTATTTCAATGATAGTAAATGCTGCTGAAACATTTGCAAAATAAAGATCAATACACTGGAAAGGTATGAACTTATATGTTTAGGTGATAAATTCCAAACTGCCATAAAGTAGTTATTTTTGTGTGGTTTTATTTCCAGAAAAATCAAGTTGCATCCTTAAAAGTATTCATACAACATCCATGGTTTAAATTGTGATTTTGATTTTGTGAAGATGGCTGACCAGAGTCACCAGCTGCCACAGCATCTCAGTAAGAAGGAGAAATTTTAGATGTAAGAGAAAAAAACGAACAAACAGGCGAACAGATTGGGTGTGGGTTTGAGGGAAGGGTACCAGAACCTTCGGGAGACTCCATGGGAAGAATTTGCAGAGCAGAGCAGAGCAGGAAAAAGCAAGATATCAGAAGAGCTCAAACCCTGAGGAGCTTGGAGACCAGTGAGAAAGGTAGGTGGAGTGATTTGTTACTTCCTCCCTCTCATCTCTGATAGTTGGTGGATTCTTGAGCTGCTGGATAGAGTTTCTGTCCACAGAGCCCAGAGGCTGCTGTTGCCAGTGAGCTGGGAGTTTACCGTGGACAGGGCACTGGGCTTCTAGCTCCTCTGTGATGCTTCCCGTCTCCTTAGACCTGAGCTGGGATGGTAGGCACCATATTGTTTCTCTACCCACTGTGCACCTTTGTGCTCTCCAGGGGGCTTCAACTTTTCAGGTTTCATCTTATTAATTCCCACACAGATAATTCCCAAATCTGACCCAGACTGCAGCAGCCACAGGGGTCCAGAGGGTGCCGGGTAATCTGCATGATTCCAGTGCCTGGATGTTCTGGGTGGGCAACCTCCCAGAGTGATGGACAGTCATGACCAGAGTGCTAGAATTCCTCCATCCAGATTCATTTTCTCCCTGCCCCTCCCTCAACCATGGCTGCCAAAGGAGACAATTGAGCCAACACACCAAGGCTTCCACAGAGAATGGGGCTCAGACTTTTTCTTTGGGGGTCCTGCAGTGGATGGAGGTGTGCTTGGACTGTGAACTCCCTGCCTACTAGCCCTCTCTGGTGCTGCTTCTCCCACAATTCCATCAGAGCAGGACATGCTCCAAGACAGAGGGTTATCAAACCTGCTTGGGCATTACCTGGGCAACTCAGAACCAGCATGATTCTCCCTGGCATGATCAGGGATTGATATTTGGGGACCTAAGGATAGGCCAGCAGGCCAGATCCAGTACCCCTAGTCTCAATCACATTGCTCAGGGCCATGGAGGGGCGATTGCTAAGGGCCATGGAGGGGAGATTTGTGAATTAGTCTTAGGAAGCAAAGGAGCCTACATGAGCAGATCATGGGGAGAGTGCAGTGGGGTCTAGCTACAGCATGCTCATGGGGCACCCCCTACCTCCACAGGAGGGCCATGCTCTCAGCTCAGGCCAATATACTGGGCAGGGAACATCCTGGCATACATCATAGTTGTGGGGGATCTCAGCTTGCTTGAGCTTCTGCCTGCTGGCAGATGCTGGGGGAAACCATGGAGCAGGAAGGGTGGAGAGGAGTGAAGCCTTCTCCAGACTACCAGACTGTGATTCTCAGATGGCCCTACCTGTGTGAGCAGATTTTCTGGTTGGGTAGGTCCACTTCAGCCCTTCTTGGTGGCTTTGCCCGGAAACTGGAAGCAGACTTTGGGCTCCTGCTGAAACAGATATTTTCCCAGTTTTTGTGGTGCCTGGTGTAAGCTCACTCAACCCAGCCTCATCCAGCCTTACTCCCCAACTGCTTCTGCTGTGGAAGAGAATAAGCATGAAGTTGAAGTTCCAGGGCCCACCCAACCATGTGTGGGGCATTCAAGTGATTCTTCTGAGGGACCAGAGATGGTCACAGGACCCCAAAACAACACTTCAGCTTGTTCTATCTGGCAAGTGCCACCTACTGACAGGAAGGTCAACTTGCACACCTTTTAAGGAATTTATTGACTCAATTGTACAGAGTGTGGTACATTCTTGCCCTCAAGCACCATATACTGTCTCAGAGATTAAACTGGGTGTGGTATTACCATTTACACTTTTTAAAAGACCACAGGGCTGGGGAAAGAAAGGATTTCAAAGACCTCCCTCCTCCCTCATTAAAGAGAGACAAGGAATCTGCCCACACACATAGCTCACCACTCCTACAGTCTACAAGCAACTGAGGAAATTACCACACTAAGGATATCTACGACCAAGGCATACATTCAGAACCTAGATCACCATCAAAGTACCAAGAAATATCCTTACCCAATATGTGCTACAAACAAACCCATATGAGTGAGGGAAAGGAACAAAAGCCCTGTGTAAGCAAAAGAAAACCCCAAAATAAGAAGCAGCAGCTGCTCTAGATGAGAAAGAATCAGTGAAAGAACTCCAGAAGAATGAAGAATCAGAGCTAAAGATCACCCCCAAAAGTGAACATCAGTTCTCTATCAATGGATTCCAACCAAAATCAGAATATTGAAATGACAGATAAAGAATTTCAAATATGGATTATAACTAAGCTCAATAAAATACAAGAGAAAATGGAAAACCAATGCAAAGAAACCACACACACAAAAATCCAGGAAATGAAAGAAAAATTCACTAAAGAGATCAAATTATTTAAAAAATCATATAGAACTTCTGGAAATGGAAAAGTAATTTAACAAAATATAAATCACAGTGGAAAGCCTTAAGAATAAACTAGACCATGCAGAAGAAAGAATATAAGAGCTTGAAAACAATCCTTTCAAATTAAACTAGTCAGTCAAAGATAAAAACAGAAAATTAAGAGGAAAAAGTGAGACTATAAGAAATATGGGATTATGTAAAGAGACAAAACATAAGAATTATAGGCATCCCTGAAGGTGAAGAATTTGAAAACAAGAGTTTGAAAACATATTTGAGGGAATCATTGAAGAAAACTTCCTTGGCCTTGCTAGAAATTTAGATATCCAGGTATAAGAAGCTCAAATAACACCTCGGAGATTCAATATAAAGAGTCAATCACCAAGACAAATTGTCATCAGACTAGCCAAAATTAACACAAAGGAGGAACTCCCACCAGTTGTAAAACACCAGGTAACTTACAAAGGAAAACCCATCAGGCTAACTGCAGACTTCTTAACTGAGATCTTATAAACCAGAAGAGATTGGGGTCCTCTCTTCAGTCTTCTTATACAAAATAGTGGTCAGCCTGACATTTTGTATCCTACAAAACTAAGTTTTTTATATGAGGGAGAAACAGAGACTTTTTCAGACAGGCAAACACTGAGGAAATTTCTGAAGACCAGACCTGCCCTGCAGGAAGTACTGAGTTGAGATCTGTATTATATACCAATCAGCACAATAGAAACCCACCAGGGTAAAATCACCCAAAAGCTACAGCTCAAAGCTCATATAATATAATGGCTCATGAGGTAAAACGAAGCAATAAGGTTCTACTCAACAAGATGAACAGAAATGCATCCCACTGATCAATTGCCTCAATAAATGTGAACAACTTGAATTCCCTACTCAAGAGATATAGGGTGTCTGAATGGATTAAAAAAAATACAAATCAAGTATTTGCTGTCTCCAGGAAACACATCTAACCTACCAGGACTCATTTACACTCAAGGTGAAGGGATGGAAAACAATATTCAATGCAAATGGAAACCAAAAAAAGCAGGTATAGCCATTCTCATATTGAATACTGTAGACCTCATATCAACAATAGTAAGGAAAGACAAAGATGGTCATATAATGGTAAAGGGAGCAGCTCATAAAGAAGTCATAAGAATCCTAAATATTTATGTATCTAACACAGGTACACCAGATAAATAAAGCAAACCCTACTGGAACTAAACAAAGGGATAAACAACATTGTAATTGCCATAGATTTCAGCAGCCCACTGAAAGAATTGGGCAGATTATCCAAGCAGACAATAAATAAAGAAAAAACTGGAATTAAACAGGACTCCAGGAAAAATGGGCCAAACAGACATTTATAGAACATTCTAACCCCAAATTACTGAATATATATTCATCTCATCAACACATGAAACATTCTCTAAGATTGATCACATCTTAGGCCACAAAACATGTCTCAACAAATTCAAAAAATATATAAATGAAATCATACATCTTCTCAGACCATAGTGGAATAAAATCATAAATCAACTCCAACACTGATACTCAATTATACACAAAGTAATGGAAATAAAATAACTTACTGCTGAATGGTTATTGGGTCAAGTAGGAAATTAAGGTAGAAATCAAAAGATCCTTTGAACTAAATGACAAAGGGGACAAATATTATCACAATCTGTGGAATTCAGCAAAAGCAGTCCTAAGGGGGAAAATTCACAGTCTTAAACATCTACATCAAAAAGACAGAAAGATCACAAATTGGCAATCTAATGAATCATCTCAAGGACCTAGAAAAGAAAGAGCAAACCAAACTCAAACCCAGCAGAAAATAATAAATAACTAAGGTCAGAGCAGAATTAAATGAAATAAAAAACAAAAACAAAAAATACAAAAGATTCATGAAACACAAAGATGTTTCTCTGAAAAGATAAACAAAATTGATAGACCTCTTACTAGATTAACCAGAAATAGATAACAAAGGAACCAAATAAACTTAATAAAAATTGAAAAAAGAAATATTACAACTGATACCACAAAAATACAAAATATCATCTGTGAATAGTATAAAAACTTCTATGCACATAAACTCAAAATGTTGAGGAAATGGTCAAATCCCTGGAAACACACCACCTCCTGAGACTCAATCAGTAAAAAATAGAATTCCTTTACAGACCAATTACAAGCAACAGAATTAAAGCAGCAATAAAAAATATTCCAACAAAATCACAATGAGATATCACTTAACTTCAGAGAGAATGACTTTTATCAAAAAGTCCCAAAACAACAAATGTTGACATGTATGCAGAGAGACGGGGACACCCATACATGTTGGTGGGACTCCAAACTAGTACAACGTCTATAAAAAGTAGTATGGAAATACCTCAAAGAACTAAAAGTAGAACTACTATTTGATCCAGTAATACCACTACTAGGCATTTACCCAAAGGAAAAAAAGACATTCTATAAAAAAGACATCTGCACTCAAATGTATATAGCAGTACAATTCCCAATTGCAAAGATGTGGAATCCACCCAAGTGTCCATCAATACATGAGTGGATTAATCAAATGTGGCATATGTATACCATGGACTACTTCTCAGCCACAAAAAAATGGCAAACTACCTCTTATATTATCCTGGATGGAGCTGAAGGCCATTTTTCAAAGTGACATGTCACAAGAATGGAAAAAGAAATACCACATGTATTCACCATTAAATTGATATTAATTGATCAACATTTATGTGCATATATGGATATATGGAAGTAACAGTCATTGGGTGTCAGGAAGATGGGAGAAGGGAGGAAGGTATGGGTAAATTCACACCTAACAGGTGCAGTGTGTGCTGTCTGGTGTATGTTCATACTTATACCTCTGACTTGGGCAGTGCAAAGGCACTATATTTAACCAAAGTATTTGTACTCCTGTAATATTCTGAAATTAAATAAATAAATAAATAAATAAATAAATGAATAAGGAATCTTCTAAAAACAAAACAAAATACTGGACCAGATGGTTTCACAGCCAAATTTATCAGACCAACAAAGAAGAATTAGTACCCATACTGCAGAATTTATGTCATAACATTAAAAAGGAAAGAATCTTCTAGAAGCTCATTCTAATGAAGCCAGTATCATCTCCAAACCAAAGCCAGTACAGGATACAACAAAAAAAGAAAGCAATAGACCAATATCCCTTATGCATATAGATGCAAAAATTCTCAATAAAATTCTAGCAAACTGAATTAGGGCAGCACATCAAAAAAATAATACACCATAACTAGGTAGGCTTCATCTAAGGTATGGAAGGATGATAAGACATATGTAAATTGATAAATGTTATTCACCACATAAACTGAAGCAAAAAAAAAGATTGATAGATGCAAAAAAAAAATTCAACAAAATTTAGCACCCTTTTTTGATAAAAACTCTTAACAAAATAGGCATAGATGGAACATATGCCAAAATTATAAAAGCTATATATGACAAAGCCACAGCCAACATTTTATTGAATGGGGAAAAATTGAAAGCATTTCCACTCAGAACTGGAACAAGATAAGAATGCCCAGTGTTTCCACTTCTATTCACCACAGTGCTGGAAATCCTACCCACAGCAATCAGGTAAAAGAAGGAAATTAAGGTTATCTAAATGGGGAAAGAAGCAGTCAAACTATTGCTCTTTGCTGATTATATGATTTTTTTTTTGAGTTAGAGTCTCATTCTGTGGCCTTGGGTAGAGTACAGTAGTGTAATTTTAGCTCATTTCAACCTCCAACTCCTATGCTCAAGTGATTAGCCTGCCTCAGCCTCCAAGTAGCTGAGACTACAGGCATGCCACAACATATGGCTTTTTATTTTTCATAGAGACAGGATCTCACTCTTGCTCAGGTTGGTCTCGAACTCCTGAGTTCAAGCAATCCTCCTGTCTCAGCCTTCCAGAGTGCTAGAATTACAGGCATGAGTCACTGCATCCAGCCAATATGATTTTATATTTAGAATACCCCAAAGATTCCCACCAAGAGACTCCTGGAATTGATACATAAATTCAGCAAAGTCTCAGGTTACAAAATCAATGTACGCAAATCAGTAGCATTTCTATACAGCAAAACAGTCAAGTTGAGAATCAAATCAAAGACTGAATAGCTTTCACAATAGCTACAAAGAAAATAAAATACCTAGCAATATTTTTAACCAAGGAGGTGAAAGATCTCTTCAAGGAGAACTTCGAGGATGGGAATTGCAGATGATGTAAACAAAATGGAAAAACATATCATATTCATGGATCAGGAGAATCAGCATTGTTAAAATGTCCATACTACCCAAAGTGATTTACATAATCAATACAATCCCCCTCAAAATGCCAATGTCATTTTTTGCAGATCTAGAAAAAAATAATTTTATGCTTTGTTTGTAACCAGAAAGAGCCCACATGTCCAAAGCAACCTTAAGCAAAAAGAACAAATCTGGTGGAATCACTCTATCAGACTTTATACTACGAGGATATAGTAACAAAAACAGCATGGTACTGGCACAAAAATAGAGATATAGACCAATTGAACAGAACAGAGAACTCAGATAAAAAACTAGCCACATATTGCCATATAATCTTTGACAAAGTAGACAGCACCCCAGTACACTGGGGAAAAGAATCCCTATTCAGAATCCCTATTTGGTGCTGGGAAAATTGGATAGCCATATGTAGAATATTGAAATGGGATCCATATCTCTCACCACTCACAAAATTTAATTCAAGATTGATAAAAGACTTAAATAAATATAAGGCATGAAACCATAAAAATTCTAGAAGAAAACATTGGAAAAACTCTTCTACATATTGGCCTAAGCAAAAAATTTATGAAGAAGACTACAAGGGCAATCACAGCAACAACAAAAATAAATAAATGGGATTTGATTAAATTAAAAAGCTTCTGCACAGCCAAGGAAACAATCAACAGAACAAATAGACATCCTACAGAATGGGAGAAAATATTCACATATTATACATCTCATAAAGGGCTAATAACTAGAATCTATAAAGAACTCCAGCATATCTGCAAGAAAAAAAACAAACAACCCCTTTAAAATATGGGCACAATACATGAACAGAAGCTTTTTAAAAGAATATAGACTAATGGCCAATAAACATGAAAAAATGCTCAATGTCACTAATCATCAGAGAAATGCAAATCAAAACCACAATGAGATATCACCTAACCCTACTGAGAATGGCTTTTATCAAAAAGTCCCAAAACAATAGATCTTGGCATGGATGCAGAGAGAAGAGAACACTTATACACTGTTGCTGGGACTGCAAACTAGTGCAACCTTTATGGAAAAGAGTGTGAAGATTCCTCAAAGAACTAAAAGTAGACCTACTATTTGATCCAGCAATCACACTCCTGGGTATTTACCCAAAGGAAAAAAAAAGTCATTTTATTAAAAAGACACTTGCACTATAATGTTTATTACGGCACAATTCACAATAGCAAATATGTGAAATCAACTCAAGTGCCCATCAATTCATGAGTGGATTAATAAAGTATAGTATATGTATACCATGGAGTACTACTTAGCCATAAAATTGAATTATTATCTTTTGCCACAATCTGGATAGAACTGGGGACCTTTCTCCTAAGTGAAGCATCACAATAATGGCAATACTAACACCACATGTATTCACTATTAAATTTGGAACTAACTCATCAGCACTCATGTGCACAGATGGAAGTATAACTCAACAGAAATCATGCAGTTGGGAAGGAGAAGGAGGGGTTGGATGAAATCATACCTAATGGATACAATGCACACTATCTGGGTGATTGGCACACTTATTACTTTGACTCAAGCAGTACAAAAGCAATCTATGTAAACATAATATCTGTACCCCCATAATCTTCTGAAAAAAATGTGACTTTTCTTGAATGGAATAAGTATTAGGCAAAAGAAAAGATGTTCAAAATGCATCTATGCATTCTATTATATATGTTATATATAATAGATACTAAAATAATAAAAAATTATAAAAATATTATATATATTATATTTCTATTATATACCTGCAATCAATTATTTTTCTTATTTTATAAACACTGAAAACAAAACCAAAATTACAAGTCAGTAATTAATATTGGCAGTGATCTAGACACTGAGACTTTAATAGTATAGTTACAAATGAAATAATTTGAGTATGTTCTGTAGATATTTGGCTGGTTTCTAGCTCAATGTTTCTCATAATTATGAAATGGTAAAATATTTATTATCATTGTTTTAAAGTCAGAGTTATTTCCCTATTTATTTCAGAAATTTTATAATAAAGATATCTGTATCATTCCAACTTCAGGAGAAGTTGATCAATAAAAATACGGTACTGAAACCAATTAATGTTAATGTGTGAGTAGTGTAAAATAACAAAAAAGAAAAAGCATAAACACAAGCTAAACAATAATAGAACAGTAGCCAATAATGTTTTGGCTACTAATATAGTATTTTCTATGGATATGACTAGAGGGTGAGCATTTAAAGTTACTTTTACTTTAAGATCAATTCTATTTTTGTCTATTTGCAAATACAAATAAAACAACAGGTAAACCTATTGTGCGCTGATTTATTTAAAAAGCCAGCTATGTAACTAAGACAACTTCCAAGGCTGTTTTAGAGTAAGAGGGGTTTATTCTAAAGAAATTCTTTGGAAATTGTCCCTCTTGAATTTACAGCCACAGATTTATATTCCCTTTGTGATCTAAGTGGAAAAGATCCATCTTCTGTTCCAATTACTGGTCAATATGTCAGTCAGATCAAATGCCACTAATAAGATGCTGAAAACTGCTTCTGAGGAGCAGGGGGATTTCTTTAATAAGGCATAAAGTGATTTTTTTTATCCATTTCTTCCTTGTTAAAAGCCTTATGATTCTCACAGATTAGTCTATCATGATGTGGTTTTAATCCTTTATGAGAAGGGAAAACATATGGTGGAATTCTGGATTAGAGTTAAGAATTGAGTCCAGGTAGCTTCCTCAATAGCGACCCTACTTCAAATCTTGGGTAATAGCATAGGGTTCTTCCGGAATTACTGGGACATTCAAAATAAGGAAGATTTTTAAGGAAGCCTATAAAAATATTTGGGAAACACTTTTCTTTACGAATTACATTTTCAAAACTTCCTTTTGACTTCTAAAGAATTAGGTTTCTCATGTTCTGAATCATATCCACCAACTCCAGAATACCAAAGCAATGAGTCATCATGGGAACCCTGTAAAGAAGCAAAGATAATATTGCCTTGTGGAAGAGAATGATTTTTTTGTTATTGTTGTTCATGTGAAACTTAGTTGCCCCTGGGAGTAAGAGCAGAGTAACCACTTTCTGCATGTTTCCATTTACGCCATTTATCCTGTTTTGTTTATTAGTCTTTCTTCCCATCTGAGTATTGTGATTAAACTGAATTCTGTCCTGTTCTTAGCTAAATGCTAGAAGTACAACAGTGAGCAAAATTCTAAGAGCAATGGCTAAGGGATAGAGACAGCTGGGGGAGGGGTGTGTGTGACAAAGTCACATCAATGTGCCTGCTGCCTGAAAAATGAATTGGAGAAGGGTGGGGGAAGGGCACATGAATCAGATAACTTGCCATTGCAGTCGTCTACATACGACATGCTGGTGGCTTGGATGAGTGTGATAGAACTGGTGATAGAGTTGGGATTGAAAAATACATCATGAGTAAAAGTGTGAGACATTATGTTGGGTTGGACATGGGAAAGGAAAAGAGGATGAGGTCATGAATTGTGCTTTATATTCCTCAGTAGATAAGAGATAATATTGGAAGCAAGTCAGGTTGCAGTGGAAAAGACAGGGATAACAACAGTAACTTGGTTTGTGGCATTGGGACATATTGATTCTTTTTACCTTTCTATTCCAGATTCCATTCAAAGAGTCATGTCCCAGTAAAATTTAAATAAATAAATGATTTAATGAGGGTATGACCCTTATCATTTAATTTAATCTCAAAGTGGTAGAAACATTAATGCAGTTTTCCTCTGTGTGTATGTATATGTGTACATGCAAACGCACACACACATATCTAGATTTATACATCCCTGAATCCCTGCTCTATCTATGCACTATTATCATATATCAGAAAAAAAATTCCCCCAAAATTCTATATTTTTCAATATCTCATCACTCTTATTTTAAACCATTGAAGAATTTGAGCATGGAGCTTTTCTCGATTAAGATTTATACAGTTGCTTTTATGACTCTCAACAAAATGACAAAAACTGTTATAAATAAACGCTTAGATCCAAAATCATACAAGAGAAGTTTTTGTCATTTTGTGACGTAGTCCTTTTCCTTCTTGTCATTTAAAAAAATCTTGTTAACTGTCATTTGATCAGTGGTCCATGTCTGGAAACTTCTTACAAATTCCAATAGGTCTTGAAAGTATTTAATTTTGAGTATTTGGGTGCAAGAAGTTTCACAAATGGTTTTTCTACTCACATTTTACTTGTCTTTTCCAGAAGATGTGTGCTTCTTCTGCATGAACTTTAAAAGAACCGTTTCTACTATATCTTCAAGCCCATTAGTGAATGTAAGGTTCAGAACATTTGACAGGACCACCCCCCCCAACCTGTATACACAACCTGTCAGATTCTCTTTTAAATAAAAAATGCAATTAACAACAATGCAAAGCTATTTGACAAAGTTTGGAAAAGAAAGGTGATTCTTTGGTCCTGTCTATGCTGACAAATGAGTGAAAATTTGTGGTAAATATTTGAGTCTACAGTGAGAAAACCTAAATCGAAGATTCCAATTCTAATTTCCTACTGTATTAAGCACACACTGCTTGGCACAACATTTAAAGTATTCCATAGCATGCCACCCTCCTACTCTTTTATCTTTATCTTTGTCTAATCCTCTATCAGCTTGTGCTCAAAACTAGCCTGTTTGAAATTCCCTACTTTTCCTAAATCTGTTCTCTACACCTGAAATCTTTTGCTCTCTTACCAAATCACTTTCTTTCTCACTTTTCATTCAAAACTCTCCAAATTTAGATGACTTTTCTTTTAAGGCCTGTCTCAAACACTAGATTTGCCATAGCAGTGTTTTGCTATTTTTCTTAAGGCACTTTTTCATAATTTGCATACTTATACTTCAGCCTTGGAAAACTCCTACTCATTGTGACTTGTATTTCTCATTGTGACTATCATAGTGACTTGCACATGTCATGCAATCTATTAAGTTTTTTAAAATTAAGTTGAATCATCCCCGCCGACAGCTCCTATTTACGTAAGGCACTGGGAGATTATTCAAATCATGGAGTCATCTTGTTTGCATTGACAAAGGTACTCTTTGCCCATTATATTGCCTCATTAGGCCTCATTCACCAAACATGGGTTGAACACCTACTAATTGCAGTATCTGTGTTACGCTGTCCTGTAAACAGGACCAGACATAATTACATAATCATGTGTCAGGAAAAATATATAATTATGTGCATCTCACATATTCAAAATAACTTTCTAAAATAAAATAATTAGACTAACTTGATATCAATTATATCTTGTCCAAATAAAGAATGAATATGCAGCTTTGTTCAATCTCATGTAAATGCTGGAAAAGAGAGTTAATTCTTCCACTTGAGAAAACCAATTAACACATATCTAACCCAGGCGCTCATCTGTTCAATAACTTTCTCTACCAAATTCATAAGTAAAGAAAAATTTGTTTCTTCTTAGCACCTTGGTTGTTTTTCAAAGACGCTTATAAGAATTTGGTTTCAGAGTCTCTGATTTTAGAAATGTCTCTTAGGATTGGTTATAAACAGGAGCAGAAGAGCTGAAGCCTCTGAGGCAGCAAACAATTGTGGAAAATCTGTGAAGTAATGTCCTTGCAACATTTTCCGGCCTACTTCTCAGGACCCATGGGATTCAGATAAGCATTAGGTATGTGTCCAAAACAAATCACTGTGGTCTTGAAAACATTGTCCATCCTTGGTATAACTTCTTCACGAATAATTAACTTAATAGAACGCACTCTTTTTCCATGAATAAAAATCTTAGGGGGTAGGGAGACTACCTGGGTGTGTGTGATCTGACAATTCACTGTTTTAATTTAAAATTTCCAGGCAGCATTGCATTCATAAAATGACCACACTATGATACGGAAGCCAAAAAGCATAAGAAGTGCATTCTGGGTAAAGAGTTTATTTTTGTTATTCTTTTGAAATCTTCAGCTGGTATTAAAAACAGATCTTTTGAGCTAGAACAACAGTTGTACAGGTAGACTTCCTACTTTTGGAAAAGATCTGGTCTTTAGCTTATGGGAACCGAGCCGAAGCAGATGTGAAAAGTTCAACTAAAGGAAGAACAGATTAAACGCACTTTTGTGGTTGAAAAACCAAAACAGATGTTATTATTAAACCACAAAAACCTGGGTGCATTTAAGTAACACTAGGTGTCTGAATTTTAAATTTGTATTTGAAATAATTAAGGCATTTAAAGCCACAGAGGCCATTGTGTGCCACTAAACTCTTAATCTTCAAATCAAAGAGTTTGCATATTATAAAAAAACTCTCAGGAACATCGAGTATCTGTCACAGAGCTTGTCATCTGAAAATGAGAAAGCATTTGACAATTAAAAACAAAGCCTTTTGGTGATTTTTAAATTATTTTTTCAAAAGCATTTTGAAAGCCTTCATTTACATAAATTGTTGCATCTTTACACAACAACCCCGAAATGTATAGATTACTGTTGTTACAATGTAAATCACAGAGAGAGGGATAAAGTCACAGAGCAGATTCAAGAGGATGCCAATATATGAAATCACAGGCCATTGGTCAACTTACTAAAATACTTCCTACTCATGACAACTTCCACCATGGGATATAAAACGGCGTGGGAAAGCAAATACAAGTTGGAATTGTCTCCCAAAGCCATGCCTATTCTTTGATATTTAATTTTGGCTTTCTCCATGACTTTTTGTTCTAACATGCCACCTCATCCACTTCAACTCAAAGAGGTTAAAAGTTGAAGTCCAGACATGTTGTCCTGTGAAAAGCCATGTACGAGAGAAAAGCCAGCAGAGAGAGGTAGTGGTTAGAGGAAAGGTAGCAGTGATTTGTTTCATAGTTAGAAGCCTTCGATCATTAATCTAGATATGTTCTACACACTGGGCCAAAAGGGATGTATTTAGCTAAAATGGACATTAAGGATGTCATCTTTCACCTCTATTTGGAAAAATGAGTGTTACATAATGTGGGATAGTTTCAGAGAAAGCTGGGAGGATGCCAAGCTTCTAAATCATGTAATCTTTGAGTGTTGGAAGTGGAAAAATCTTTATTATAATAGTTCTCCACTCCCATCAGAAAGATTCTCTTTTCCACTCTGGTTCTTAAATCGGGAAAGAAATGGGGGTGACTTATACGTTGTCAGGGGAGTTTTTTCAGATCACACATGCTTTTTCTCTCTACAGGCACATTTCGAAAGTTCTCTGAAATGATTTTGACTCCCACTCCTCATTCCCTCACTCTGCCAGCCCCTCCTTGAGAACCACAGTTTTGTAACAATCTGTGTGGGAATGACCACTGCTTCAGTTTAGTACCCTGGAAGATTCATGATGTGGCCAGACTGTTACAATGCCCCATAGTTTATACAAGGATTTTTATCATCATATGGTTACATGTTGATCTCATAATGTATTAGATCTTTTTTTGTTAAATAAAATATATTATTATGAATTCTCTGTTTCTTTTTAATTTTTTAAATGCAACTCCTATAAGTTTTTAAATGACCTATGTAGCTTACTTATATTTGTGGCTTGTGTTATATTTCTACTGAACGGCTCTGCCATATCTGGTACAGAAAAAGATGAGAGAAATATGTGACTTCTTCTTGGGGGAAAAATACAATGCATCTCTTTTTTTTCTGAGCCATACTCCACTCTCAGTAGCAAGTTTTGGATATGCATGATTTCCATTTAAAAACAGGTTAGGCAGTCAGCAGTTCTTGGAGGGTAAACAATGGGTGGGATCCCAGAGCACATGTCTCTTGGTTGGTTGGACCAATAATGATGCAGGGGAGAGATGGCATTTCAGTTGGGAAGCATGGGAGAGGAAGCCCCTGCCTGACCTCAGCACTGTGTGTAAAGGGTAGTTAGCCCTGCACGGAGTAAGCCATACTCCCCAAGGAAGGTGCATTGTAGGTAAGACTTAGACATGGATGATCTAGTGGATGGAGTTATTTTGAGAAACTGTGAAAGGGACAAATGAGAATACAAGGGAAGCATGTGACTTTCTAAAGATTAGAAATCATTTATTAATTTTTAAATTCCATAAATATCCATTTTGAGTCTCTCTTGAGGTCTATTCAACACTTTTTCTAGGCAGTGGGGAGAGGACCAAAGGGGGGAAAAAATCTCTGTTTCTGTTGCATTTGCATCTAAAGGAGAATAAAAATATGAGAGCAAGCAGAAAAATAGTGTCAGGTTTTTCTGTGAAGAAAACAAAGAGCAAGAGGATAAAGAGTGAAGGTGTGTTGATTTGGAAAAGGTGTTTAGGAATCCCTTTTTGAGGCAGTGACAATTGAGCACAGACTTGAAGGAAGTGAAGGAACAAGTCAAGTGGGTAAGTGAGGGAAGATGTCTCAGGCCAGGGTGGCAGCCACTCAAAAGCTCTGCCTGGTGTATATTAGAGGAATAACAAGGGAGGCTGGAGAGGAGAGAATGACCCAGAGATTTGATAGGAGGTGTATTTGCAGAGAGAACTGGGGGTCAGATTGGGTTGGGCCTCCAAGGCTAAGTGGTGGCCAGCCTCTGCAGGGGTTGGAGCATAGTACTGACGTTATCTGGCTATGTTTTAAAGGATCCTTCAGACAGTTAAGTGAAAAACAGATTCTAGCGGAGCAAGAGGGAAGAAAGACTAGTGAGGAAGCTGTTTGGATAGGCTAGGTAAAAACTCATAATAGTTAGAAAGCTAGGAATGGAGGTTGCTAGAAGTGGGTAAAAGTAGAACACAGATGGTCCCCCCTTGCCTTGGTTTGACTTAAAATTTTAAGACTTTACAATGGTGTGCAAGTGATATGCGTTCAGTAGAAACTGTACCCTGAAGTTTCAATTTTGATATTTACCTGGGCTAGGGATATGAAGTACTGTACTCTCTTGGGAGCCTGCAGATCTCAGTAAGCCACATGATCACAGGGTAAACAACCGATACTCTATAGTGTTCCGATGCATCTTGACTTACAATGAGACTACGTCCCTGTAAAAACATGATAAGTTGAAAATATCATAAGTTGAAATACATTTAATATACCTAACCCAGCAAGCATCATAGCTTAGCTTAGTCTACCTTAAATGTTCTTAGAATACTTTTATTTTATTTTATTTTATTTTTTGAGACAGAGTCTCACTCTGTTCCCCGGGCTAGAGTGCCATGGCATCAGCCTAGCTCACAGCAACCTCAAACTCCTGGGCTCAAGCAATCCTCCTGCCTCAGCCTCCCGAGTAGCTGGGACTACAGGCATGTGCCACCATGCCCAGCTAATTTTATCTATATATTTTTAGTTGTCGAGATAATTTCTTTCTATTTTTAGTAGAGACAGGGTCTCGCTTTTGCTCAGGCTGGTCTCAAACTCCTGACCTCCAGTGATCCTCCCATCTCAGCCTCCCGGGGTGCTAGGATTACAGGCGTGAGCCACCGTGCCTGGCCTTTAGAACACTTTCATTAACTCCCAGTGGGGAAAATCATCTGGGAACACAGTACACTGAGTATCTGATGTTTCCCTTCGTGATATCATGGCTGATTGAGAGCTGTAGCTCGCTGCCACTGTCCAGCATTTTAAGTATTGAACTGCATATCGCTATCCCAGGAAAAGATCAATATTAAAATTCACAGATAAAAAAGTCAATTTGAGTCACCAGAACTTTTCCAACTTTTAAGAGTTTGCCTCTCAAATCTGTGTTTAAATAAATAGTGACTAGGTGACTAGATAAATGACTATTTGGAAGACATGTTTTAAAACATCACTATTACGTGTATTAGCAAATTTGCAAAAATACTTTCATTCTAGGATTCTATAAAGTACTAAAGAAGTATTTCACTGAGAGAGAATTCAGACAAGTTGGTTGCATTTATAGCGTACCATTATAAGATGAGTCCATGATCCTTCCTGAGAAGCCATTTCATTTCTCCACATAAAAAGTTCTTTGTTTTGTTTCATCTAAATCACATGAAACAATGATAACATCTACTAACTCTTAAACTTCTTTCAAGGAGCTCCAAGTTGTCCTCAGGCACATCCATTTACTTTAATAAATGAGATTGAGGCAGTCAGTAATACATTTCGCTAAAATTGTGTTTTTTTAAAATATTTTGAGAGTTTGAAATAAACTGTGTGTGTGTGTATGTGTGTGTGTGTGAGAGAGAGAGAGAGAGACAGACACACACACACGGGGATTCAGATATTTTTATTCCTACCTTTTATTTCTATCTTGTCATCATTTTTCTAAATGTATTATTAAAAATAAAATCTAAAAATGCCTTTCCTACTGTGAAGTTGTTTTTGATTAACCTCTAGATTATTATTATTGTCCTAACATACAGTTCTCACTGCAATAGCTCTTTTTAATTCATATTCAACAGGTGGTATTTTTAATATAAATTTAAGTATTTACCACTCTGAACGAACTAATGTGTGGGACCTAAATCTACAACTTTATATTTGGCTCTGTTAAATGCCATCTTCATTTGCAGCCACAATTCTAGATTGTCAAAATCTGTCTGCATATTGACTCTATAGTCCAAAATATTAGCTTTCCTCCAAGCTTTATGTTATTATAGACAATGAATATGCTTCCTTCTGAATTTGTTAATCCAAACCATTCATGAAAACTGTACAAAAACAAGAATAGAATCCCAGGTATGCTTCTTCTCAAGTAGATATATATCAGATGGCCATAGTTGCATTTCATCAGAGATGAATTTAATTTACATGAATCGTATGATATAATCTCCACACAATAAAAATAAGAGCTGTGAGAATTGAGAAAGATAGTGAGAAGGATAGAATGGAGGCTATTCTCCCATTCATTCTATTTAATTGATGTGTGCCTTGTGATTTCAATCCTCACAGGATTCCTAGTTTTCATGTAGTTTTTAGTTTGATCATTTTGTCAAGGTGGGTGGGATTCTAGTTTTTAAAGATTGGGGATTTATTTTTTTTGATACACAATATAGTTCCTAAACATGAGCCAAACTACTTTATAGAATGTTCCATCATAGAAAAAAATGATTAGTTCCATCGCTGGAGGAAAAACTGGCTGCGTTTTCTTACCAAGACATTAAAAACAATTTCAAGGGCAATTTTGACTGCATGTTATTATTATCCTACAAACAAGATATGAAACTTTCAGCGAGATATGACTTGTCTTAACTGTACCATGGTTTAATCCACAATCTTAATCTTATCAATGAAGATATGATGTATAATTTCTGATGCAAATCAATACTCATTAATTTACTTTCCTCTAATCTCCCAAACTAGAAACATTCCCATAAAATGAAGTTAAGTTAGTGAATGTTACTTGTTACCTACGGATATTTGCTGGCTCCTAGCTATCTCTTTCATTTCTTTATGTTCCCAAATTTTCTTTTCTAACCCATTTATCTTTTAATATGTCCTAAAATTCCTATAAAATTTCAGATTCAGATATTCTGGCATGAATGCAAGGGGCAGTCCAGATACTTTTTAAAAGTAATTTTAGCTCTCATCCTGCAAAGTGATTAGCATCAGGCTTTTCAATTTCTGCTACTGCTGTTTCTCTCTTCCATAAGTAAAATTTCTTGCTGCCTTCCAGGCCCAGGCAAGGATTCAGCATTTTTTTAAAGTTTTCTCTGAGTAATAATGCCCTGTGCTGAAACTTTCCTCTCATAATGTATGCATTACTTGTAAAATAATCAGTCACTGTTAAAACAAATGTTGCCTTATAATTATTCATGTATTTATTCAATAAATATGCACTGAACAGTTATCATAATCCAGGCATCATGTTAGGTACTGTGATACAATAGTAGCAAAATAAACTCTCTTAAAGTCTAGTTGTAAAGATAGTGCATTTAAAATGTATCCACACTTAACAACCCAGGTGCCCATCAATACATGAATGGATTAATAAAATGCAATATATGTATACCACGGAGTCCTATTCAGCTTTAAGAAACAATGGTGATATAGCACCTCTTGTATTTTCCTGGATAGAGCTGGAACCCATTCTACTAAGTGATGTATCTCAAGAATGGAAGAGCAAGCACCACATGTACTCACTAGCAAATTGGTATTAATGGATCAACACTTAAGTGGACATATAGGAATAACATTTATCATATATTGGGCAGGTGGGAAGGGAGAAGGGGGCATGGGAAATATATGTAACCTCAACATTTGTACCCCCATAATATGCTGAAAAAATATATCCACACTTAAGTAGGGTGTGGCTTAATACGGAGAGGTCCTAGATGCCATAAAAGCATGAATATTGTTCTCTTCCCTGATTACACATTGGAATCTCCCAAGGACCTTTCAAAAAACATGGCCCTCCAGGTGATTCTAATGTACAGCCAAAGTTGAGAGCTACTGGGCCTCACGCCTGCTGAATGCCAGCTGTGGAGCCTTAGTTTACTGTGCACTCACACATACTCCTCCCTCTGGCCAACCGTTAGTAACTCATTGGGCCCATCCACTTCTCACCAAGGATAGTTAGCCAAAGCAGTTTGATAAAAGAGTGGGTTTGCTTTTAACATAGGTTTTTTTTTTTTTTTTTTTTTTTTGGTTTTGGTAGGATCTTTGGTACTACCAGTAAATAATAAGCCCATGGATTTCCTGCTACACAGCTGCCAGGAATAGCCGCCTCTGGAATTCTTTATCTATATCTCATTAAAAACATTGAAGATCCCACATCAGTAATCTTCATCTTCATAGATATTGAATAGTACCCATTTTATTCCTCCACCAGCCTGTTACTATGTGATGCTTTGGCCTTTTAGTTCTATTTCCTGCTTTTCTCTAAGTTTAAAGATGGTTTTGTGGGTCCAGGCACTTTACATTTTTTTAAGCAAAAATGAACAATTCTGTGTCTACTATGGATAGAATAATATGAATTATCTTGCCAATTAACCAGGTCTACACTACCAAAGGAAAGATTTAAGGCATTTTTTCCTCTTAATTCAGGTCAAAAAATATTGTTTAAGGTATGCAAGTAATTGAGGGATCAAGTTTTGCTTCTGTCTGCCATTTATCTGGGTAATTGCCGTATTTTCCCACCATTCATCACCCTCTCCTGCTGATTTTGCTGCATAAACAACATGGTCTTACTCTTTGCTTTTTCTTTAGCTAGAGACCCTTCAAAGGTTTTTTGAAAAAGTAGCTGTACTATCTGCACCACTACTTAAAAGGTAACACTATTAGAAGATATTAATTCACTCGATGGGACAATGCGATTCAAAACACCAGAAAGATAACGGGTTTAGCACAATTGGCATATGTTAGTGATTATGCAATCATTATTTCCCACAGATTTCTTTTTATAGGAAACTTCGGAAAATCCCAAAAGAACTGACCGAGTCATTTAAACCACAACAGGTTTCTTTCAACATCAAAACCATGGGGAGGAGTGGGCGACGAATACATTTTACATTTTTTTTTTAAAGGCAGGGACCGCCTGGTTCTGACTGTGCAAAGCTGTGGCTTCTTTCCTCTAGATGCCTTCTGAGCAGCGATCTGACTTCCTCCTCAAACCAAGGCATCCTGGAAACATTCAAGCAAAGGAAGCATTTTTTCACCATGACATGGGAAAGGGCCACCGAGATCCAAATGGAAACGGACATTTCATTTGAGTGACTGTTTCTACCCCACCTTGGCTTCTCGCCTAATTCAACAGGCACTTAGGTGGCCAAAGAGGGAAATTTTTGTTAAAGTGAATCCAGCTCTGAGCTGGACACAGAGCCCTTTGACTGGCGGCCGAGTTCCTTGCGCTAGCTGGCAAAATCAGCAAATTTTTCTTTCAGTTGTTGTTGTTGGGTTTTGAAAAAATACCTCATTTCCTGGCAACAGCTTTCTGTCTTTAGGAGATAAAGGGGAAAGATCTCGTCCATCTACACCACGTAACGTTTCTATCATCTTAGAAACTATTTTCTCAAACAGACACGATCCCCTGAAGACTCACTCTGGCTCTCCAAGGCCTCTTGACAGCTGGCTTGTAACCAAATGGTCTCAGAAAAGTCCTCCTTTCCTTGACTGTGTATGTCAGTGAGAGTCTGTTTGCTGTCATCAAAAGGTTCATCTTACATGTATGACCGTGGGGCCACGTGGCCGTGTGTGTCATGAGTATGCAGAGTGCGTAGTTATAAGCTTCCAAGCATACTCAAAGAGTGTGATTGAGAAAACTCGAGACGAAGGTGGCACCCCTTTCCCTGCTGCTTCCTAGAAAGTTACATAAAACCTCCTGTGATGGGCCAGCTATGATACTGCCGTAATGCACACCAACACGTTAATCTGACCAATCTTCTACACTGGTGGCAGAGTCAAATGACAGAATCCTGCTAGAAGATATTGTAGCACTACAGGTTAAGAGCTTTAAAAATGGTATATCAAGACTTAGGAATTGATTTTAAGGAAATGTTCATGGGTGTACACTAAGATTTATCAGAAAGGATTTTTGTTGGCAAAAAGTGTTAACAACTTCAATTTCCAACATTGGGGGAATGATTAATCTACTGAGGTATGTCCATCTAATGGAAGATTTTGTAGTTGTGGTTTTTTTTTGTTGTTGTTGTTTTTTGAGACAGAGTCTCGCTTTGTTGCCCAGGCTAGAGTGAGTGCCATGGCATCAGCCTAGCTCACAGCAACCTCAATCTCCTGGGCTCAAGCGATCTTCCTGCCTCAGCCTCCCGAGTAGCTGGGACTACAGGCATGCGCCACCATGCCCGGCTAATTTTTTCTATATATATTAGTTGGCCAATTAATTTCTTTCTATTCATAGTAGAGACAAGGTCTCACTCTTGCTCAGGCTGGTTTTGAACTCCTGAGCTCAAATGATCCGCCTGCCTCAGCCTCCCAGAGTGCTAGGATTACAGGTATGAGCCACTGCCTAAACCTTTAAAGAATATCCAATGATATGGGGTAAGTTTTTGACTAATGTAGAGGGAGAAGAAGAATAAGAAACTAACATAACTCACTGATAACTTTGTGTAAGTATGTATGTATATTTCCATGAAGTATAATAAATGATTGACAGAGTAAAACATTTTCACGGTGGTTTTCTGTGTAGATTGGCATTCCAGGTAGGCTGGATGGGTGGATAGGTAAAAAACTTTCTGTTAAAGAGGAAAATACATTTTATTAGACATAAAAAGAAAAATGTTAACCTAGCCTATAAATATTAAAAAGCATAAACATATCTAAAGTTAAAATGTATTTAAGAAAAGATTTTTGTTTCATAGGTCTAACTGCCACAGAATAGAAATAGCTTAAAATAAGATAAGAAATCCTATACAGGGCAGAGGACTAAGACATGACCTGGTCTCACTCTACTTTTTCAGGAAAGAAACAAAAGGCACAGACAGGTAGGTGATATTTCTTCCATGGAGGTTACAGTTTGTTGTGATAAAGCTAGAACAAGTCCTAGCACAAAGCTCATTCTGGTACAGCAGATTGCATATTTTTGCTAATGTTGTTGCTTCTTTCTTTACATTTCAGTAATTTATTTTGATTTGAGTTTGGATAATTTGGTTGGCATATTTACCTCCCAAAAGGTTAACTGTCTCATTTAACCTTCTGAATTCAAAAAGGTTGTCATAATAGTAACGGCAGCCTTTTACCTTGTCCAGACAATATTTGACCAGTCTTGGTATGCAGCAAGAGTTTGTGTCTTTGAACCTGTTGCTATTTATGTATCTGACTTTGAACATGGATGATTTTGAAATATAGACTGCTTAATAAAAAATGCAAGGAAAATAAACCAAAATAAATGATTTCCAATCCAGTAACATAAAGTTTCTTTAGTAAAATATTTTTTTCTGCACCAACTACAGAACTTTGTAAGAATTCAATAAATACTTGTTGATTGAATGAATAAATGCATTATGTTTTTGGAAACCCTTTCCTGATGGTATAGAATTATATATAGTTAGAATTGGAAGCAATATTTAAATAATTCCTTAAATGATATGACAAAAAGAGATTTCTTGAAGCACAATAATAGATTTATCTCAGTTTAAACTCTTCTCTTTCACAATGTGTGGATCTTAAGTTGCAAATATTAACTGTGAAAATATCACATAATACCTACCTGGTATTACAACCTTCTTGAAATTCAGACAGTGAACATTTGCAATTTCTAAGTAGGGAATATTTAAGGTAATGAGTTCTGAGTAATATTTATTAACTATATTTTAGTGATCCATCCTTTTTATTGAAAACATTAAAATCTTTAGGAAATCACTTTATAAATGCAGTTTTAATTCTTTTACCATATTCATGGACCACTGCTTTCTTAAGAAAAGAGATTAAAATGATTCAGGTTTAGAGAAACAAATTACTGTACTAATCTTCAGGTATTTCTCTTCTTGATACAGCCACTCATGTCTAATCAGAGCAGCACAGGCTGCATCACAGTGGTTTTTTTCATTAGTGCTCCACGGAATTATTTGTTAGGGGTTTGAAATCTGGTGTAAGAAACACACTAACCTTTAGCACTCACACAAAGCTTCCAGAATCAGACTGGCTCTTCCAAAACAGTTCACAGAATTGGCCTCCTTCAAAGCTAGGTGGTGCCACCACGTATAAGGACTTCAAATGTAATACTGGAGCTTCTGGAAGCATTTACAGACTTATTTTCGGGATTCCTAGGATGAAAGAGTCAGGTTTCTCTGTGATGAGAACCATTGAGAAGCCCGGAGTAGGATTGGTGGATCTGTCCTATTGGAGTAAGGTCTTTAGTTTGATCTCAAAGGTTTTTACAAAATCGAGAAGTATTACTTGAAATCCAGGTTTCCAGCTTCCTCCTTTAAGAAGTTGGAGATCTGGCAATACTGGGCTCTCTTTCTCTCGTGGCACTCTCTGCCCATGCTGGGGAGAGGCTGCCTCCTTAGATGAGCCACATGCCCTTTGATTTGCTACAATCTGCCTCTGCCCTAGATTGCTCCTCATGGATATTAGTACATTTCATGCTCTGTCAGTATGGACATTGGTTTGTTTTTTGTTTTTTTTTTGACCCCTGTCCCAGGACTAAAGCATGATTGGTGCTTCCTTCTGCCCCAGGTATGTTTTGTAACTTGACTCAACATTTAATCCCGCATTGCATCAGAAAGCACCTTGAGATTTCAGTAGGTACATTTCTTTTATATCTTTCTAAGTCTGACTTATTACAAACTCTGTGCATTTATTTCATCTCTTCTTTCTGTTTTTAAGGAAACGATACAAGGCTTTCCAACCAGTCTTGCTGGCTACTGAAGACTTTGCTGCTCTCCCTGTTTTCTGGACTCTCGTAGCATTTATTTTCTCTATCTAAGAATTTAGCTCTTAAGATTGATATTCTGTTATTGTCCTATAATTCTATTGAAAATGTTAGACTTGTTTTCTCCATGAAGGGCAGGGATAATGTCTTTTACTTTCCTAATATCATGGAGCCTCGCCGAGTTCTGATATACACCAGATCTGCAAGTGTACTCATTGGTTACGTATTTCCTATTCCTTACTACTTAGCCTAAAACATTAATTTTCTTGAGCTTGAAAATCACTTACTGCACTGTAACATATCACCCACAATATATATAGCAAGTCAAATTATACCAATTTCTGTTTCATGTCTTTAGGAAGAAGTATCTCTAACAAATGCATAACACAAAAATCTAAGTTCTCACCCTGAATTTCTATTGCCTCATACATTTCTTCTTACCACTACTGAGCCAATGTTGTCCTCTTTTAATTTCTCTATTAACTTTAATTAGGCTCATGCGTTTGCTGGCCAGGTGGGTTTTCCCTAAACACTCACAACTCCGTATTCCAGGCTAGCAATAGAATTAAGTTAAGCTGCAGATTTGAGGCAGAATCTAACATTATACGCTGCAGAAGGTTCCAATGCCACCACAACTCATTTCATCCACTGAGGATTTCGGCAGGCAGCACTTTTAATAAGCCAGGCTCGGCGTTTTTCAAGGAATACTTTGGGATCCATTTTTGAAAGCAATATTGGTTATGATTCCACAGCTGAAAGATTACCGAGGAAATAACGTTTGTCCTCTTGAAAACATGCTTGGTCCATACGGCATACAGAACATAAACAATTCTGAGCAGCCGGCTCTAAATTTTACCATAACACACCTCTAATATGTAATTTTTGTGTGGTACCATAATGGGCACGTGATGGAAGCATAGTAGAATTAGTTCCAATTTGATCTTGTATTTTATGTCATTTTATTTCGTCTTTTAGGAAACATAAATTTGCCCACATCGCTGATATATGTTTAGTGCATTAATGTAGATTTTGTTTGTAATTTTCTTAGGAAAAATCTTTAAGAAGGAACGGAACAGAGCTGAAAATCTTCCTGCGATCCTACGGGGCATTAGATTGTCTCAGGTACTGGCTGCTGGTTTAATAAAAGGATAGGATTTCCATTTACTCCAGGCAGGCTTAATGTATTGTTCTCGGAGTGAGACAGTCAGAATGAGTCAGGAGCCAAAGAATACACTTTATAGACACAAATAATCGTAAATTCAGAATGTCACCTTTAGGCAGAGGCATTTTTATTATTGTTAGTGGAGCTGCTGAGTAGGTTTGATGTTTTATTCTCTAGAGGACTCAATGTTCCCGAGTCCTGGAGCCCTGTCTTTATCAGGCTTGCGAGGAGGGAGCCCAGCCAAACTTGCTTCCTATACTTCTCTATGATTGATAGCAGATGGCATGCTTTAAAATAAACCTATCCATTAGCAGTCCTCAGTGTTTTTACTCAAGGCATTTACAACTGTCTCAAGCAGAAAACACATTCACTCCATGAGCTAGTTTGAGTCCACAACAGCTGTACAGGTGCAAATCTCTCATTAACTCTTAAATAGTAGTGAAATAAACAATGGCTTTTTCCCTTACTTTCTTTAAGGGAGTGTACTTCAAAGCTGCTGTGGAATGACTCTCCTCCACAACAGAACTTCAAAGGACGGAGTTTTATTAAAACGGAGCTACATTATGCAATGATACGCTTGTCCTAGGAATGTGCAGATCATGTAGGTGTTACAGTTCAAAAGTTTGTCTCTATGCACACAGATTTAGGGGTAAATGACAAGTCTCACAGGGGTGTTTCCGAAGAGGCAAAAAGGGAAGAAAAGCTCAGCGAGGGTCCCCAGCAGGGCTCAGGTGCCTGGTTTCATGCTCCTGAACTCAACTTGTCATGGTGTCATCCTCCTCACCTCCTGCTTCCTGCTTGCAAAGGGAGTGTTCACTTGAGCTTTTAACGGTAGGCTGGGTCAATGGCTTATCTGTGGGCAACCAATGGAATTTTCTTGCATCCTGGTAGTTAGACAAAAGCAAAGTCATTTTCAAAGTTAATTTTCTACCCATTTGAACAGAGGTGAGAAGGTTGGCCTCAGGATTTTGATTTGCGCTCAAGAGGAGAAAAAGAAAGCGCTTCATAGTTTAAAGAGTATTGTGATTCATACTGTCAAACACCTAACAGCATTTACCTTGTATCAAGTATTGTTCTAGAAGCTTATAAAAGTTAACATATATAATTTTCTCAACAACTCTTGAAGAAACTACTAATATTCCCAATTTTATAGATGAGGAAGCCACTGTGCTCTGATACCTTTGTTATAATAAAAAATGAGACGTTAACCAGAGTGTTTCCTGAAAGGAGGACTTGAGAACATGGTTTCAGAGGGTAACCTACCTGGGTCCAAATTCTAACTTTGGCACTCGCTCATTGTATGACTCCAGGTGTAATATTTGACTGCCCTCTGTGTCAATGATCTTGTTTCTTGTTTCATAAGCCTTCTTTGGCTTAAGAATTGCACCTATATAACATGACTCTTGCGATGATTGGATACATTAGTTTCTGTATGATACTTAGAATAGTGCCCGGTACCCAGCAAGTGCTATGTAAGTGTTAGCTATTGTGTGGTCATCACTATCATTATTCAAGATATTTGGTTGACATTAAACACTCGATGTTAATTAGTCTTCTCTGATGATCTTCTATGTCTGGGAAAGTATATTTTGGAATAAAAAAAATTTGATGTCCAAACATAACAATTCATTTGTTTTTATTTCACACTTTATTAATCAGACACACACAGAGTTCCCAATCAGAGACTCTGATCAGCATGAGGTAATAACAGTTTTCATATGAAATTGATAAGATTTTGCCCCAAAGCAAAGTAATTCGACACTCTAGCCTCAGCAGCCTTATTATTGGTGAATGTGTTATTCCCTTAGGCTTTCTGAAATAATGAAACCGGTTAACGGAACCCCTCATTACAGCCCTCCATGGGTCCCCATGGGCCTATGCTGCCATGATACGTAAACCTGAGCCAAAATATCTCTTCAATGGGCAGCTGGAGAGGCAAAGCCATAAAAGTCATAAACCATGCCCATGACTCCCCTTCCCTATGCTATTTTTTTAAAGGGTAGTCTGTGTTGAAAGATTTTCATAGAAGGCCCGCAAAATAGAGGTATGTCTTTGATTTCCCAATGAACAATATAGATAGTTCTGGAAAATATGATGGGAGAACCAAAGTGTGCATGAGGCACATCCATTACAAACCATCTTCATGGTTCGCATATGTTTCCTCTCTAGGGCCTTTTTGTAGAGAGGATTGCTTTCTTGTCTTTGCAGGTGTAACCTAGTAAGTTTTAGAATACCTGGACGAAAAGTGGAAAAAAGAAAAACAAACAGATAAGTGACCAGGGAAAATTTAAGTGACGAACAACAGCTATTAGGGCTGGGATATTTCATATTGGCATAGATACTAGATATCCAATTATAACTGCAACAACTATTTGGTTACCTGGAACATTTCATATAGATTTCTGAAAAGTAATTTTATATTGGGTGTGGTTATGGAAGGTAAGTTCCAGGCCAATGGATATTCCATACTTCTTGTAAGCTTCAAGGGAATATGGATAGTAATTTAAGTTTACTCAAGGGCATTTTGGTGTGCACTTTTAGAGGAAGTTGGTACCTTAATGGTTCCTCGACACTTCATTACTAGTTTTAGTATCACACTGAATGAGATTAAGTCAGTTAGATTTATAAACTCTCTAAACAGAGAAAAAAGCCTAAGGAAGGAGGCCTAGGAAAAATAGCACACTTACAGAGTAAATTTCCTACAGAGAGAAATTAAGTTTTAGTAACAAATAATGTTTTTCAGAAAAATAGATATTAGGAACTTGAATAGATTTACAAATATGTTTAAGCATTATGTTTTTTTTTCATGGAATGAACCAATACATCCCAGCGAAGACTATATTATTGTTGAAGTGAACTGTGTATTAGTTACACCTATTATTTACAGAATTAGTTTTATTTTGTAGAATTCCAAATGATTAGTATTTGGAATGAAATGGTGGAAAGAAAGGGCAGGGAACTGAACATTGCGATGCCTGCATTCTACAAACAGTTCCGTGGATGTCTACACTTTGGCCCTACTCTAGCTCTTTATTCCTAAATATAAATAAGCTACCTATACTCTGGTTCCTCAACTGTAAACTGAGTGGGTTGGACTGAATCAGAAAATGAAGTAAGTGGCAGGTGGGCTTCTCTCCTCTCCCTCCCCTGCCCCTGGCTGTGATAGGCAGCAATAATTGATCACAGATTCTTCACACTGAGTCTGTGTGAGGCCACTGAATTCTCAATGGCTCAGGCAGCCTTCTTATGCACCTCATCACTCAAAGTGAACTTGAAATGAGACTTGTTGGCTAGTCCTATTAGCCCCTAAGTAGTCTCTAAAGTGCAAATGTTCTAGATGCTTCCCACTTTAAGGGGATATCTAGGTTTAATGGACAGAACTGTTAAACAGATAAATAGATACATATTATAGAAAAATATTTCATATTTTAATAAGTATGGCATAAATGCTAGTTTTTGATACTGCCTTCAATGACTGCATTCCTACAAGGAATGCTTACTAGTAGGAACATTTTGATATCTTTCTGCATTTGTTCATGTATTTAAAACTGTTAAACCTTTTGTTTTTCTTTTAGGTAGTCACTTGGCCCCTTATCCATTATAACCTTAAAATATTTTCTGCTAGTTTATAACCAGTCTATACTCTAATCTGATCCCAAAATTGTGTTTCCAGTGTTTTCTTCAATAGCTATTTATCCCTTGAGCTCCTTTCTTTCCTTGAAGGCTTGTTCTACTTTTGCTAGAAACTTGAAACTAGAAATTTCTAAGTCTCTGTTTTCTTCTGGGCTCTGCTTCATTGGAAAGTTTCGAAAGTTGACATTTGTTCCCAACTGCAGGCCACAGTTGAGTTTCTGTGCATTATTAGTCCTATGTGAGAGCAGGCAGCAGCTGCTCGGAGCTTTCCAGTGTGAATAGCACCTTTTTTAAAATCTGGAAATTATATTTAGCTTATGAAACGTCACTGATAAATACGTATCCAATTATTACCATTATGCCTTTGAATAGCACTTTTGTAGAGTGATTTTCAGGTTCTATTACCAGGGATTCATTAAGGAAATGTGATCTTGTGCACATGACTATGAATTAGAACTTAGTGGACAGATTTGGGCTCTTCTCTGACTCTGTCTTTATGACTAGGGTAACAATGACCAGGGGACCTGTTTCTCCACAATCAGGTTTTGAACTCTGTAAAATCAGTGCAATATTGCAAATTCTGTTTGTGGGTGTAGGAAAACTGAGTGTTATTGTAGGCTCTTTGCCTTAAGCTCTTTAAGAGAAGAAAGCCATAAGTAGCATGCAAGGTGCTACTTACTATGATCATATAAGACCTCTGTTTCCTACTTCTATGCCCCCTTCCTAACAAAGAAATAATAAAATTGTCCTTGAGCCAGAGGAGTGGCTGGATGGTGGCCAAGGAATTGGATTGAATCTCCAGTGGTGTTTGACATTTGTGTTAATCAGTTGGGTTTCTTGTCACCTGGAGTAATGTTAAGTTGGATTTGTATTGCTCAGCACAATGAAACGAGCAAACAGATTTTTAAAATGTTTCAACATTTAGCAAATTAACAGTTATAAGTCTTCATATCCAAAGGCAATGAGGCATTGTTATACGATTTAAAAATAAACAGAACTTATGTTGATGATAAATAAATATATACTTAAACTCTTGGGAAATGTGAGCAAATATATTAGCAGTAATTAACATTTAGTACTTTAAATAATATTTTAATTGTTAAAAAGACCTAAGTTCTCAATTGCACATTTACAGTGGGGCAATCAGGGGCATTAATCAGCCAGGTTTTGAATCACTGACTATCAGTTTTGATAAAAATCAGGTCAAAAGTCTTGCTGGTACAATTTCCTCTTTGAGAAATCTTCTTCAACTATTCTCAGGAAGATTAAACATGAAGAAAAAGAAAAGCCTTTATAATATGCAAAATAGCCATATAACTTTATATGGAACCTTTATTTTCAAAGGATCCCAGAATGCTTATAAACTGTTATTCAAACCATACACGGGAACCACTGAAGCACGGGCCACATTTTGGAGCCAGAAGAGGAGCTGAAATGTCAATCCCAGGAAGGATGTTCCTGCTCTGGGAGGGGTGTGGTCTGCATGACCTCATAGGGCTTTTCCGGGCCTGATGTCGCACTGATGTGTGGGTGGAATGCCTCTGCTTTGGAGCTGCACAAAGCGAGGCTGTATTGCTGTGGAAGGTGAAAAGTGGAGGAGGATACAGTAGTGGAAAGAGGAGGCATGGAAAATGGGCGGTTTATGTTCCTGTCACCAAGTGGCGGTGACTAGAACACAGTCACCAATGGTGGTAAGGGCTCCCTGTCTCTAGGATACAGTAACTCTGTCCCAGGTGCGATTTGAACAAATTTGCTTGGATTGCCAGAGGAAAAACTCTTTTCTTAGAGGAACTTTTGCAAGAAAAATATAATGCCTGTAATAACAGATTAGACTAGTTCATATATAGGGTCACAGAATGTTAGAGATGATGGACGATAGGGATTATTCAGTCAAAAACCTTGATTTTGTCTTTGAGAAAACTAGGACCTGCAGAGGGAAAGTGGTGAGAGCACTACCTTAGATCAATATCAAAATCTTCTAGTTGGAAGAGACCCTAGTGATTCACTAGTTATAGCTCCGGTGCAATTATAGAATGACTTCTAAAACCTTTCTAAGAGTTCTTTCAGCAGTTGTGTTGACTGAGAAGGACTGATGACCTCAAAGAGCAACCTGTCTCATTGTTTGAGATCCCCCCTGAAAAACATTCTTCAGAATATTCATTCTTTCATTGCTTTAATACACATTTATTGAGTGCCAATTGTTTGCCAGGCATTGAGCAAGGCATTGGAACACAAAAGAGGTTAAAAATAAAACAAGAGCACCTAATACTTATTGGGAGCACATATGTGTCAGTTACTGGGTGCTTTATATGTATATTCATTTACTCCTACAATAAGCCTCTGAAGTAGAAACTGTTATTTTTCCCATTTATAGGTGAGAAAGACAGTGCAAGTAACTTGCCAATGAGAAGTGGCTAATAAGTGGCAAAGCACAAGTTTAAACCAGTCATAATGGTTCTATGGGTCAGCACTTAAGCCTAATGCCATGCTGTTCTCCAATTCACCAGCTAAACAAGTAAACCATCAACACAATAACTAATTATTATTATTATAGTGATGAAGTAAATAAGAAGGGTTCTATAAGAGGCTTAATGGGGGAACCCATTCATTAGCCACAGTGCTCAGGGAGGATCTCTTCGAAGGAAGGGAAGATTACAAGTAACAGTCATGAGAAGAGCCCTTTGCAATAACAAGAATAACAAGTGCTAAGGTTTTCCCAAGATTGGTGGGGAAGAATCTGATGGGTTCTAAAGCCTCATCTTTCTTTCTACAAAACTCACCAATTTAATTCTGCTTTTTAATCACATAGAGTAAGTTGAATCCCTCTGTCACACATTTGTTTTGGGGATAAATTATGCTCTTTTTTTTTGAAGATGACTATGTAAACCATTGATAACTAATTTTATAAACAGACTTTGCCTGTTAATAAAGTCCTTTGTAAATACCATAAGTTTTGTCCTTAATCTCTGCTCCTTTTATTTTATTGTTTCTATTACCTCAATGAATACCTTCCTCTTTTAAATAATTATGTTTATTAAAAATGATTTCCACTGATTCTTGGCACATTAAGGGAAGAAACCCAAATGTATTTAGTGTCTACTATGTGTCAAGCATCATGAAAGTACCTTAGTACTTTATCTCATTTTACTCTTATGCTTAAATAAATTGCATTATTAAATCATTTTACATATGGAAGCATTGAGGCCTAGGGAGCTTAAATTTGGTGTGGCCACCCAAACTGTTTAGTAGCATACTCTGAATTTGAAAGATTCGTCTCTTTGATTCCAAAAATTGCTCAATTCTTTTCTACCTACAATTCATCCAGGACACATGTATACTCTTACCTATGACAGTGGCTTGAGGGCCTGGGGAAGAGTCACACTTCTTTTCCAAGGAAGATGTATAAGAAAAATTGGAGAACAGTAATTTTAAAAAGCACCTCTCCTTTCAAAATCCCTATTCCTCTTCATACAGTTGAGAGTCACTAAATATTATCATATTTCCTTATGATTTTCAGACTGTAGTCATTTATAACAATAATAGCAAAATTATGTAGTTGCTAACATTTATTGAGGTCCTACTGTATCAGACATTTTAGTTTTTATTTAGTTCTCCCGGATTAGATGTCATTATTTCCCCTAATTTACAAATGAAGAAACTAAAGCACATAAGGGTTAGTTGATTTTTTATAGTGCTTTTTATTTTACATCTCTGTATCTACATTTATATTTATATCTATACCCATCTCTTATCTCAGGATGTGTCTTATAATTGATTGCATCTTATAGTAATTTCAGTCATGGCATAGTTGCCATTGACTATGTATGCATGCACTTGGGTAGATATGATTACATCATTTTACTTTAACTGAGTTATATATGCATTTTTGGAACTACATATGTTTATTGTAATTGCCTTTTAAAATATTTTCCTGATTGTTGTCTCAAAATTTTCTGTTGATTCATTGTGATCAGATCCAGAAACATAAAATCAAAACTTGCATAATAATTTCAAATGACTTGTTAAAAAAAAAAACCCTAAAGCCATATTAAAGAAATGAAGCAGCATCAGGGTTCTTGTTTGGCATATAGAATGATATTTTTTTTTAATAAAAGTCTAAGTGATAAGCAAGCATCATGTTACCATTTAATGAGCATTGCTTTTACTTTCTTAACAGTACATCAAATCATCTTCAATGTTATAATAGAATCTATGACATCTTAGAGCTGATGAAATATGATAAACAATTTGACGAAATTCACAATCACAAAACTTGCGAAGGGTACACCCAGGGTTTAAAAGTTGGTGATTCATACTCTAGACTCTTTATTACTAAAATACCCTGCCTCTTAGTAGAATAATGAGAATTTTTTTTTCTACCACATACATCAAGGATGGGCCAACTTATTAAAAATAGTAAAAATGAAAATGTATCCTGCATTACACTTAGACAAATACTATATAACTTAGAATATGGCATACTAAAAACCACATATTTTAACAAAGTTGATCATGGCCCCAGCATAAGATGATATGCTTTCAGATGGTAATATTGATTTGATTTTCTACAGTTAGTCTTCAAGGACAAAGGTTTAAGATGATAGCCATTCAAAAATACAACAATGTTTTCATTCTACATGCTAACTTCCCCTATAACATTGTATTTCTTCTCCTAAAGGGTGAATCTGGTGATTCAATAGGTAGAAATTATTAATAGGTAGGCTCGGCACATAAAAAATAAACCAAAATGCTTCATTATCTTAAGATAAGAACAAAAAGGAACAAACAAAACTACTAAAGGAGAATTAAAGTTTCCTGATGGAGGAGTACTCTTGAAATTAGATATCTCCCTATGCAGGTTGGCATTTAAAATGTATGACTTAAGAGAGATAAGAAGGAAATTGTGAGAAACATAACCTTAAATATTTTGGATCACATTTTCGCGAATTATGCAGCATTTGGTACAAGTTTTAGGAAACAGAAACACTCTGGAGTAATGATGAGTATTTGTATGCACTTTATGTGAACACGTATGCACACTAGCATGGTTATATTTGTGGCATAATGCACCAGATATACAGAATATGTCTATGTCAAATTATTTTATACGTAACATTTCCATCCTGGGACTAAATGTTGGCTCTCTAAAGTTTATTTTTATGGATGGTTCCATGCTGAACGTATAGCATATAGTTGTTGGATAGCACAAACGTCTTTCTAATTTTTCATGGGCACTCAAAAATGTCTTTTGAGAAGTCACCCAAAGCATCCTTAGAAATGACATGTTGTAGACTGGATGGAACAAAGCAGTAAAAAGAAATAAAATGCAACTATGTTATCATTGGCTACCCTTTAAACACATGAAAAACTCTCAGAAGAGATAATCTACTGTAGGGAATAGCTGTGTTGGCACAGGTTGTGCAGGATGACCTAATGCATCTTTTCCATCTCTAATTCCTGTGATACTGCAGATCTAAGAGATGGAGCCAGTAATTGCTTACAACATAACGTATATATAAGGTTTTTTTTGCCCCCCTCTTTTTCCCCCCCTCTTCCCTGGAGTTCAGCAGAGAATCTCTTAAAACAAACAAAAACTGTGAGAAACTTAGAGAAGCCGGGCTGGCTTTTTAGAGGCAGAATGTGGAAAGCATGAAGATGCTGATTTGACTGCAAAGGCTGCGAAACAGAGGGGTTTATACTACAGGCAGTAGTTAAAAAGGGTAAAAAAAAAAAATGGGTGTAACCCTGGGCTTTGATACAACTGGCCTTTCAGCCCCCACTTGAGATTTGCACGTCCCCGAGGGAAGCTGTGGTTTGGAATAAGATCGTGCATTTAATTTCACTCAGAGAACTTATTGGACTTGGCACCGAAAGAAAGAATTTGAAGTATATTTTTTGTCATGATTAGTGGCCCCCTCACCACAACATTTGATTATTTTGGAAAGGGAAAAGTTAAATCCTTGTAAAGTTGTGATTTACAATTTGCAAGCATCCAGGTAGGGAGTTTGACTTCTGCCAGCTTGATCGTGGGATCCACATTTGATTCGAGCTCATTGATGTGAGAAAACAAAACAGTCTGTGGGGGGAAAGAGAGTTGGAAATCTGTCCCTTGATTATCCTGGGAGATTTTTCTCTCCGCACTGCATCTTCTCTCCGTCACAGATGATGTTGGTCTTCTCTGAAACTCATAGCAAGAAACCGGAATGTGGCTGGTTTACTTTTCATTTCTAATCTGCAGTATCTGGTATTTTTATCATGTAATTCCTTTGCCCTCACAGTTATGTAAATCTTGAGGCAAAGGAGTTAAAAGGAGTTTCTAAATTTATACCTGAAAATAACTTTCACTGGATTTTTTTTTTTCTCAAGCTTTATAATTAAGATCGGAGATCTCGTGGGTATTTTAATACATACTCAAATATGTCCAAATAGCTAGAGGGGAAGTGAATGACCAACTGGGTAGGCTGATGAATATTTTCCTGGTGGGTGCACAACTTTCCCCATGACTGTGATGCTTTATCCTTTGACATTAAGAATGCTGTTTGCAGAAGTAACATTCCTCTGAACACTCAGCTTTCTGAAATGGTGTCCCACCACAAGGACTGAAGAAGGGTGAGTCTGCGCCCCATGCTAAACTAACAGCCAGGCAAACTAGATTCTCTTCTAATGTCCAACACTGAAATTAGTTCAGTCAGGTCTTGAAAGAAATCTCGAAGTGGACTGAAAACAATAAATTCCACGTCTTCTACTACTTCTGATTTTTTTTTTTTTTTTTTTTTTTTGGTCTATTTCTAGTTGGGTTTGGCTTGTTGGAAAACAGTCTCTAGTATTTAGGCAGAGAGTTCTCACCACACTTCCTAAGTGAAAGCAGTTTTCTGAATAATGTCAATGTAGTAATGTTAGCGGCGCTGCTGGTGCAGGGAAAATACTTTTTCTCTTGTTCTGGACTTGAACAGGAGATAAAGAGAAATGCCATCATTCCATGGGTATTTGGGACATGCTGTAGTTGTCCCAATGAGCACAGTGGGAAGGGGATGGGTGATTGAGAGCAAAGAGCCTGGCTTCCAATCCCAGCTGGCCTTGTGACTTTCAGCAAATTGCTTGTCTTGTCTATGTCTCAGTTTCCTCATCTGTAGGAAGGAGGAAGTCAAACAAACTACTTCATCTGGTTTGGAAGTCCTGGAAAAAGTTAATATAAACATATGATTGGTGGTCTATAATGGTTAGCATGTGATATGAATTCAATAAGTGTTAGCTGTTATTGCTGTTTGGTATTGACCTCATGAGCAGAATATTTCCTGGTCTATTGTGATAAATTTAGATTCATTTTCTCTGTGGAGGTGAAATTAGAAATCAGCTTTCTCCTTCTACTCTTGCTGATTTAGTGACAGTACATCAATGACGGTTTTCTTACTTGACCCTACCTTTGCAAAGCTATTGGAAAATGTGAATCAAAAGCCAATTCGTTCTGTATTAATGAGGAGGTCCTTTTCAATTGACAGTGAAAAAGAAAAATCAACTCCAACCTTCTTTTATATTTTCTCATGTTTCTAGGAATTCTGTCCTGTGGACTCTTCTATTCCCTTGCCAAATCTTCCTTCTTCTTGTCCCTCCACCCTTGCCCAACCCCACACCATTTTTATTCTCCCCTTCCCTTTCCGGGATAGACTTTCTTTTCTGATAGATTCATTTTAGGCAAGCTGTCTCCACGTGGTGGCTAATATATCCTCCTGCATAGATCATACAGCTGCAACTCTAGAGGACACAAATCAAAATGATGTGTCATTGCAACAGTCCTATAGTGAAGGCTAGATTTTATCCCAAATACCTGTAATGAATGTGCACCAGGTTACCACTGTGCTCCATTTTTCTCTACGTGAACTCATTTTTATGTAGGAACACTTTTGTAATTCCCTTGCCTAAAATAATGCAGCCAGCCTGTATACTATTAGCACATTTATCCCTTCCAAAAGAGACATAAAGCTATATCCACCCTATTACTGCATCCCAGGTCCATCTTCAGGATCCTTGAGGGGTGTGTATTTGCCCTGAACTTGATTCTAATGTGGAAATTTCATGGTTCACTCACTGAAGGCTAAGTGGTGTTTTCAGCTACCCACTCCATAGAGGATGGAGCAAGAAAGGGGATAAATCTATTAAAACTACCATTTAGAAAAGAGGAGAAAAGGAAATGACTTGCAATGTCCAGGAGTTACTGGCATATGCCATATTATTCTGGACTGGAGTAGCAGGCCTTCTCACCTTCCAATAGCAGGGAGTTTACCTGGGTAGGTGTGTGTGTGTTGGGGTATGCTGCCTCAAAGATTGGCAATTCCTAGTCCTTTATTTATTTGCCAATCTTTGAGTTTTGAGTTTCTTTGATAAACACCTTTACAACCTCAGGAGGCTGTCTTTTTTTTTCTCTTAAAGCTTTAAGAACTTCTCCATATTAAGTATTCTAAGACACGCATTTTCTTTCTTTTCACTCTTTTAACATTTTTGAACTTGGGAAGTGTATTACAATCAGTAGTGGCTTAGATTAGAAAAAATCAGGTAATTCCTAAAGCCAGTGAACATGTGGAGTCAAGGACTGGATTCTAGAGCCTGGTGTGGTAGTGTCTTCTCTTGGTAAGTGACTTGGTGTTTGACCCACACCTTCCCTACCACCTGTTTTGCCATTGAATGCACTGAAAAGGCAAAAACCAGTCCTACAAAAATCCCTGGTTAGAGCAGATAGGAAGATGGTGGGATATGATAGACAAAGTCAAACACATTAATATAAACATTTTGTATGTTTCACATCTGATTATTTACTGTTGTAAATATCTTTAATATTCATTAATACCCTTTACATTAACGATTACATCTAGGATATCTACTACATTTTTCTCTCACAGAACATCTTTTGGTACCCCTTAAAGAGACAAAATTAAATTTGGATTTGATTCATGTGGTTATGAACAACTCTAGTAAAATATTTCTATGTGCTAGTAAATTCACCAATACTGTCTTTATTTATAATCTGTTGAAGTATTCAGTTGTTTTATACATGGTTTGTGTGTGTGTGTTTTACTTAACATCAGCAAAAACCATATAGTCTTTTGCAAATTAAGTCTATTCTCAGACTATAGTTCAATTTAGTACATTTCCAAAGAGCAGGACTTAGACTCATTTCTGACAAATGTAATATCTTGCCATCTTCTCTCTGTCTGGAACTATCAGTTCTGTTTTTATTTGCTTTACCCACTTCCTTTCCAGTCTGCACTTGAGTAATTCTGTGTCTTTCTGTTCCTTAAAACACACCTCTATCAAAATCCTCATCAAGAAACAAGTCTGGTATTAATTAGTTTTACTTTGCTATGAATTGTGTCAATTCTAGTTGTGCTTTCATTTCACATTGAAACATTTATGAGACTATTTCTCATTGAGCATGCTGGAAAGATAGACTTCACCCTTTTCCCCTGAACTGTGTCTAGTGAAAATACTGCTCACACCAGTTAAGAATAAAGCTGAGCTTAGAGGATGGTTTAGATGAAGATCTAGAACAGTGCTTACCAAACTTAAATCATAAAAATTATCTGGAGCATTAAAAAAACTAGTTTCTTGGGTTCTGTTCCAGATTCATTGGGTCAGACCCTGGGAATAAAGTCTTGAGAATGGTGTTTTCAATGAACTCCCCAGGCAGTTCTTGTGATCAGGGAAGTTTGTATAAAATAAGCCAATAATAGGAGAGGGTATAAATATAAGAGAGCACAGTAGATGCCACAAGATATTACACGACATGCAAAAGGGTAGAACTTTGATCTATCTTTTTCAAGTACATATATAGTTGGAATAATCACTGAAATTTAATGCTTGTCTTAGAATTTCTTTCCTATATTGTAAAACTTTAATATATCCAAGAGGTAGAAGATTGTATGCTGTTTGAAACCAGAGGGAATAAATCAGACTAAATCACACAAGCTATGAATACTGAAATGCTATGGAATCTAATTATACTGCTGCATCCAGATATATAAGCAATCCATTGGCCTTGTTTGTCTCCTGAATAGCAAGTTGACTCCAAATTTAGTGTTTCTTTGCTTTAATTTCTTCATTTACTTTGATCTTTCTAATATGAAGTTATTCCACAAATGTTTTTATTACTTTAGTAATAATAAGTAAAAATGATGAATATTATATGTGATCTTTAATAACTTTGTACTATTTAATATTTATATATTTAAGGGACACAATTAAAAGTGTTTTAACATCAACTTTTGAATTAAATCACCACCCATGTCAGTGATATTAAAATGGTTAAAATGGATTTCTTTACATAATTTAAATAGTGCTATGTTGGAAATATCTTGGCAGGGGGATAAAACTAGGGTAATCAAAGGTCTTGATGAAAGATCTATTAAGTATGATGGCCCCTTATTGAACATTTTTTATAACCAGTATTCAAACCACTTGTAATTCAAACAAAATTTCTAATGTTAATGATTTAACTCATGTCTTTTAGATATGCTTTAAGCTGGCTTAGGTACATAAATTTTATATTCCATAAAGTCTCTGGTTTATAAATCTGTGGCCAGTTACTAGTGGCATTCCTGTTAGCCTGAGAAAAGAGACCGAACTGCTCAAGGTCTGAGATCATCCGTCCTACGACTTTCCAGATCTCCTTGTGTAGGAATTTGTGAACCCAGCAAAGAGAAAGAGTTAAGCTTATTCTCCTAGTTGGCAGAAACTTTGTAGTTTAAAATTACATACTGACTCTGGTGTAGAGACACAAGAAATTATAGAGCAGACACTGTCCAGGACAACGTATAATTTAAAATGTACTAAGGAATGTATACCGCATGGCAAAGTAAGTGAAGTGCTTCTTCAAATATAAGTGTTTTGCATAGAAAGGCAGTAATTATCCACTCCTAGGGAAATGTTTGCATTCATTCTAAATCAATATTTACTATTCATTTCTTGTGTTCAACAAAACAGGGATTTAACTTTTTAAAAAATTTTAATGAAGCACTAAGACTACAATAATTCTACAATGTAATTGTCTTGCTATGAAATATTGCTAAATGGTGTTGCTATTTCAAGAAAGAGCAGTGTGAAATGGAAGGGTATCCCTATTTGTGAAATGTTACTTTGGGAACATTCAATTCAAACTCAGCCAAGCAGGGCGACTCACCAGTTTTCAAAGATAACTTAAGCTGTCTCCTCGGTAAGGCCCTTAACTAGGATCATTCAGATGAGTCTTTGCCTTTATATATTTTCTCCTTTCTCCTAACACATACTTCCTGGTAACAGTTGTTTCAATTTGACTGTTGCCTTTTGTGGGTTTGTGTGTGTATGTGTGTGTGTGTGAGAGAGAGAGAGAGAGATTGAGAGAGAGAAAGAGAGAAATTATTCTATAAATTAGAATTTTGTTTTTCTGCATAAAGAAAATATTTCAACCCCTTACTCTCTGACTTCCTTTTCACTATTTAGTTCAAAAGAACTTCAAGGAAAATGCCAGAGGAAAAAATAAGATACACGAATAATGTACTGTGAGACAAGACTGAAGTTCTCCAGCATATTCTTATTTATGGAGCCTATGATCTGATCATTCTATGACTTTTCCTTGGAATGACTACAATTTTTTTTTTATGACAAAATCCAAGAAAGAACTGGACAACATAACAATATGTTATATTACAACATGAATACTCTTTTTCTCGGCAACAGAAACAATAATGGCTTTGCTCCAGAATTTTAGGTCAGTACCAAGCCTATAGTGCACACCATTATGTTACCAAAGGCTACGTAAATGCTCAAGTTTTCTATGACCTTATATTTCTGCTTTCTACTTCTACATGTAGTTTATGGCTCAAGGTTTTATGTTACTCTTTCTTTGATTTTCTGTTTTTGTTCTTGTTTTGGGGTGGGTGGGGCCGAGGGGATGTGTCTTTGAAAATCTCACCATTCCCATTTTCAGATTTTGTATTGATTAATATCAAATATCAAATAGTGATTTGACATTAAAATTTAATCAAAATTATATTTTCAGGTTCACAGATTCTTTGGTGCCCCAATATTAAAATAAGATTGAGTGTAGAAGAGGAACCAAAAGTAAATTACATACCTTTATAATCTCATGACATAGTTGCTGTGGCTTCTCAGATTTTAAAGTATTCGTGGAACAGCAGTGCAGATGGGTCTGTACTGAAGTTCTCTCCTTGCGTCTTCCTGCCATTCATAATTCATGCGAGCTCTTGGAGTGAATTATTCTTTGGTATGCGCTTGGGGACAAATAATGTCATTTATGTATTGTGATTGCTACTCTATTTTATCTTCCTTTTCATTGACAAGAAACAAGGGTGTTGCTTGTAATTAGGAAAGTAAATTGAGTGCAGAAATCATCCTTCTCTTTCTGAGAGAGGCACCTTGTTTCTGCAGGAAGTGCTATTGTAAACTGTACTGTTACAAATGGTGTGTTAGTTCTCAAGATAGTCCTGTCTCCATGTATGGAGCAACAAAGTGTCCCTTTAGAATTCAGGGGAGAGAGCCAGTGGAAAAGCAGGC
Organism: Microcebus murinus; assembly: GCF_040939455.1. Lineage (NCBI taxonomy): Eukaryota > Metazoa > Chordata > Mammalia > Primates > Cheirogaleidae > Microcebus > Microcebus murinus. The sequence continues at coordinate 27,328,880 of NC_134111.1, forward strand.
AGTTCAGGACACGTTCCTAAAGTCTGGAAAATCAATGGGACACTAAAAAGGGAACTGAAGTGGACCAGAAGGAAACTCTTAAGGGTCATTTAAAAAACCAGAAACCGATTATGAACAGAGTTTTTACCCAAGGAACTGGAGAGGGCCAGCAAACCCATTCTACTGCACTCCAGTTAAATGTCTAATAGTTGAGATGTTTTCTGCACAGCCCATAAAGGATAATGAGGAAGGCTTTGATGGCCTCAAAGAAAGTCGTTCTGTGGCCTCTTGCAAAAGCATGATCTGAGTGTAAGTGGCAAATGCTTGCAAACCCCCAAATAAAGAGGGGTAATGCCAGCTAGGTAAGACAGTTACTTGGTTAATTGCATAGGAAAGGGGTCCTGATGTGAGTTTGTACCTGAAGGAAAAATTTTAATAAAAGTGAGAGATGTCAGAGTGAAACATCTGAGATCTCATTTACTTAAGTTCAGACCTTCTGGAGACTTTAAAATTATCTATAGCTTTACCTCTACGTGACAACTATGTAATGTAGGTCAAATTAAAAATTAACCTGCATTCTTTATTTTATTGTATTGTATCTTTTGGGGATGAGGAATCATTCCTAATATTAGTTGGGGTTAAAAAATATTATTGTATTAGTCCTTCCAAATTGCAATCAGTTCTGAGATTATTCTTATATATCTCCACTCCCCCCCATTCCAGCAAAGATAGCATTTATGAATAATTTAAAAAAAGAACATTTATGTTGAAGTATTTATATTAAGTTTGGTAATGAAAAAAAAAAACAGTTTTGTTAACTGTTCTTTTTATGGGGCCTTTGCTACTCTTAGCAAAAGTCTATTAAAAAGAGAAACCCTAAAATCCTCTCCCAAGGCGCTGAGGACACTTGCACTGACCTTGTATTCACTCTTTCAGAATATGAGACACTTACAGCGAATAAGAGTGTAGTTGAATACTTCTGTTCACAGAAATATTTTGTTGCATCGTTAATAGCCTAGTCCACCAAGAATAAAGCAATGCTTTCTGCTGTAGGGCAGGCAAGAATCGATCAATCGTCAGTTACTGGACGCACATTGATTGCACACCTTCTTAGCATGACACCCAAACGACTGCTGAGAATTAGCTGAAGGAAGACAGCTGCAAACAGAATGGAGAATGGTAAGTGCTCTAAGATTTGCCTCATTTCATTCATATTAATACTTTAACCAAAATTTACCACACTGCAGAAGTATGTCCAATAATGTGACCTTCCATAAGAATCAAATAATTATACTCTTTGAGCAGATGAAAGAAAGGGGCTTTGGGAGTGCAAGGACTATGCCCCATTACTCATCAAAGCCTAAAGCTTACATTTACATGGATGCATGAGCTATGAGTCTTTATCTCAGCACTGCAGTCCAGGAAGACTGACTGATTGACAGATGGTAGGGATGGGCACCAAACCTCATCATCAAGCACACCTGGACTTGTTTCCATTTCTGGTGGGGTACAGTGCAATACCATTCATGGTATTAAGAGGTGCCTCCTCTGAATCATGAGACATGCCTTCTCTCATGATTACTTCACTATGTCACCAGTTCTCAAACTTTTTGGTCCCAGGATCCTGCTACATTCAAAAATTATTGGGGATATGCAATAATTATGTGTTATTGCTATCAATAGTACCCTACCAGACATTAAAACTGACATTTAAAAATATTTATTAATATGTTTTTAGAAATCAACGATAAATCCATTCCATGTTAACATAAATATGTTTTTCATAAAAATAACAACATTTTCCAAAACCAAAAGTATTTAGTGAGAAGAGTGGCACTGCTTCACATTTTAGCAAATCTCTTTGATGGTCTCTTTCATTCAATTTGTTTTCATATCAAATACTATGTAGCCTCTTGGGAACTCTATTGTACACCTATGAGAGAATGAGAGTGAAAAAGGCAAAAACATCTTCAGAGTATTATGTAAGTAGTGTTGATTCTGGAGAATCTTCACAATATTGCTCTTACAAGATGTTGAATCCACGTGCATTGCCCCCATAGAATGAGCTCAGTATAACACCTGGAACAGAATAGGTGCTTTTATGTACACCTGAATGATCATGGAGAACATTCTCTCACCCTGGATCTCTTCTCAGGACCATGTCTCTTCAGTTTTTTTTTTTTGTTTTTTTTTGAGACAGAGTCTTGCTCTGTTGCCTAGGCTAGAGTGAGTGCCATGGCGTCAGCCTAGCTCACAGCAACCTCAATCTCCTGGCTCAAGCAATCCTTCTGCCTCAGCCTCCCAAGTAGCTGGGACTACAGGCATGTGCCACCATGCCCGGCTAATTTTATATATATATATATATATTAGTTAGCCAATTAATTTCTTTCTATTTATAGTAGGGACGGGGTCTCGCTCTTGCTCAGGCTGGTGTCTCTTCACTTTTGAAGAGGTTTAATGAAGAAATGAAGATGGTGATAGAAATGAGAAAAATAGGTTCTTGGATCTTAAGAGGAACAGAATCACATTCCTTGGACTCTGAATTTCTGTAATCCATCTGAAGTAGCCAATCTTAGTGAGTCTAAAATGTTTTCAGAAACATACTAGTTTTGAAGCAAATAGGGTATTTATAGCATGTTATGTAGTATGGCTGAGGTATGACTAAACAACACATCTAGAGCCTGCCGATGTTTTGTTATCTGATCATTGATGCAATATAGCACAGCTCATAAACATAAGTGCCAAGACTTTCAGATAGATATCACAATCTATAAATAATCAAATGAATCTATTCAAAGTCTTGAAAAAGCAGCAAAAGTATTTTCACACTTTGAAATTGGGTTTTTGATAAAACAGATGTTAAAATTGACTCTTCTCATTCATTTGTATAGCTAATGCTTATTGATCACCTACTATGTGCTGTGGAAAAAAAACATTGTACAAGGAGACAAGGCTTCTGCCTTCAAATATTTTACAGTCTAATGAAATCTACCCATAAAACATGACAGCTAATGATACAGAGTATTGAATGCTAGTGAGAACAAAATGCTTTAAGAATGCATAAAAGGGGATGTAACCCAGTCTTGTGGGAAGAGTGAGGCTTCCCAGAAAACGTAAAAGTGCCTTAGGAATGAATGGAATTGGCCTGGTTGGAATTCAGAAGGAACTGGGAAGATATGCCGCGTAGCAGTCATGTTGAGAGAGCACACAGTTTGTTTGCTGAGGTGAGAAAATTTCTTACGGCTGGAGTGAGAAGTGTGTGGGGCAACAAGTAAGGGGTTGGAAATGTGAACAAGGAGAAGGGAAGGGACTTGAAAAGAGTTTGCATTTAATTTTGAGATCATCACAGAATTTTTGAAGGGTTTTAATTGAAAGATGATGACCAATAGGCTTGCATTTTTTCAAGTTCACTCTGGCTCCATTTGGACATAGAAGCCAAGTAATGAGACTACTGTAATGAGACTACGGTAGTAATGAGACTACTGTGCTGATGCTAGAGAAAGGGAATGGAGGCCACCACAGGGCAGCAGTAGAAGTACTCATGCAAAGTAGAAAAATTCCAGCGATATTGAGAAAGGCGAATGAATAGGCCTTAATGATTGGTGCAGAGGCAGGGATTGGGTGAAGGGGAAAAGTTAGCTCTCTTCTTAGAGTCCTAACAAAAGCAATTGAATATTTTCATTGAAACAGGGATCCTAGTAAGAGGAATATACTAGTGCAGACATAGGAGAAAGATAATAAATTCAATTCAGTACTATTGAGATATCTAAGTGGAGATTTTTTAGTATTATGTGGCACCTATGGAATCCAAATCCATTAAACTATGAAATCTATTAGATCAAAGATTCATGGCATTATGGAGTTCATTAAATTATGGAATCCACAAGGCAAACTTCCATTAAATGGAAACCTTACCACTTTGCTTCTTATTGTTGTACTAATATATGAATATAAGTATATATTTATGTGTATACATATATGGTCTATTATATATCTAATGCATAGTAGAAGTTCATTAAATAGTTGTAGAATAAATTAATTAACAAATAGCATGAATAAAGAAATATGAAGGTCAGAGGAGAGATTTTGAAAGGCTACATAGACTTGGAAAGTTATTAGCATATGGATGACAGCTAAAGTCAAAGGAGTGGTTGCAATAATCCCTGTAGATAATGTAGAGTGAAATGAGAAAGGACATTAAAAAGTATCCAAAGGAATTACAATATATTAGTAACTTAAAGAATAGACAGAGGAAAATGAACTTATAAAAGCTATCAAAAAGATGAGCCAGAGAATTATAAATCATATCAATCAATGTTCTTTTTATAAGCAACAGTGGCTCACTATCTTGAACAAAATTTAAATTTATTGAAGAATATTTGGAGATAACAGAAATGAGGAGTATATGGAGATTCAAATTTGGAAAATAGGTATGACCTGGATGCAATGCAGAAGAAATTGGGAGATCTATTGTCACTGCCCTGGCATGAATATGGTCTCTGTCCCCACATCCTGATTTGATCAAGCTATAAAGCCTCAGAAGAAAGTATATGATTGGCTGAGCCTGTTTGCAGCACTGCCCTTTGTTCTGGGGAAAGAGAAGAAGGTTTTGATCCTTCAGTTTCCATAATGAGAAGCAATCATCACCTTACACCAGAACTTCACACCAGTGGAGCATTTCCCAAAAGGAAAGTTGAGATGACAATAGGAGGGGAAGGGGATGGATGTTGGGTTGGATGAAAAGTGACAACCATCATTATGAGACAAATGATAGAAAACGGTGGCGATCTGCTAAATACAGATAAATTTGGATAAAAGATAAAAGCCCTATTCATTGATAGTAGCAACAAGGGGCTTGTTGGTCACTTAGATAAGAGCAGTATGAATAGAGTGAGTAGAGTCATAGTGTTGGAAACCTGGAATAGGTTGAAGAGAGAGAGCTGGGTGAGAAATAGTGTAGAAATAGTTAGTATATACAACTCTTTAAAGAAATGTAGCTTCTAATAAAATAAGAATAACTTTGTTTTATGATTTGGAAAATTTGGAATGGTAGGGAAAACAATTCACTCTTAGGTAGGGATTTTATAGTTCTGCTGCTCAAGGTTAAGTCTTTTAAAGCTTTCAAGACCATAGATGAGTTAATTTCTATATCTGGGCAATTATCCATACACCAGAATCCCTTGCTGTTTTTGCAAGAGACCTATAAGGTTGCACAACTCTATAAGTGGCTTTGCATTTGCCTCTTACAGTCTTGGTCACATGATTTATCTTTTTAATGCCTCAATGTATCATGCTGTTGTGTTTGATACTGCTGTCTTCATAGTTAGAATCCACTAGGATTGGCTACTTAAGAAGGATTAGAGAAATCCAGAGTCCCAGATAAATAATTCTGTTCCTCATAAGGATCCGAAAAACTAGGATTTTAAGCACAGTGGGGGCAGGGAGCTATTTTAGTCCCTGCCATGATATTGGGCACAAAATAGTGCCCATTCTCTGGGAATACTGATTGATTAGTTTATTAATTTTTGAGAACATTGACTAAAACAACATTTACCTATAAATCTTCACAAGAAAAGAGATATTTTTGTTTTCCTCCTTGAAGTTTCATTTGATATATCTTTTGTTCCCTTTTATATTTTCCTTTATGCAAAGCTGTTATGAAAATGTCTGAAAAAAATGTGCATTTTTTGCATTTTAAGATAGAATAAATTTTTAGATTGGAAACATTGAAAACAAACTGAAACCAATGAAAAGTGTATTTTACTGCTTTATATCTAAAAATGGCACTGCCCAATTTAAACTATTTTTAAAACCTGTATATTCATGCAGCTTGCATACCAAAATGAAAATTGGTGAGCTATAAACCCTTGAAAAACAGGGTTTATAATGGAAACAGTAATTGACCCTTAAGTACAACATCAAAAATACAATACTATATAATACAAAGCCCAGGGTTCAGGATCCCATCTCTGCTCTAACCTCAGACTGGCACACTAACCCAACACCACAAAGCCAACTAATAGTTATATTTTGAGATGTTTTCTTCTTACATGGCAGGGAAAATGGATATGTGATCCAATAGCCACATGCAGCTAAGCTTCACAGAACCAGTCCTCAAGTATTTTTAATACACTCACAACTTCAGAGCTAATACCCTGTAAAGTAATTGGACTTGCTTGGAAAAATAATTTAATTAAAAAAGGAAAACTCTTATGCCTGAAGTGGTGTTGTGTTGCATCAGGGACATTGGGTATGTGACATTATACCACAGGATATGGTGAGGGAAGAATGACCTATTGTCAGGGAAGCTCATGGAACCACAGCAAATACTCTCAGAATTGTTAGAGTTGTCTTCAACTTTCCTCTAGTTCATAGTTGGGTTAGTTTTCCATTTTCTAAGCCACAACTATCCATTTTTATCATGAGAAAATGTGATCCAAACTATGGAGAAAAATGAAAGTATTAAAGTTGAGTAATAAGATGTGAAGGGTAAATTCAGATTCAGTTTGGCTCTAGGCAAAGAGAGGTGTGTGTATGTGTATATACATATATGTAAAAAAATCTTAACCTACATAGTTTTGTTGTTATTGTTGTTGTTGTTGTTATGGTGTTATGGTGTTATGGTGTTGGCGGGGAAGGGGTTAAGGAAGTTTGTTGCTAAAGAAGGAAAGTTCAGACATTCCTTTAATTTTTAAATTGAAATACGTGAGCATTGCCAGCTTATTCCTTTAAGAAGCTTCCAAAGAATTTGTCAGCTCAGAATAGTCAAGATTTTGCCTTTTAAAATGTGACCTGTTCAAACAAATTTTCAGTGGGTTATATTTATCAAGGGGCAATTAGCAGGACTCTTTGGTGTTTCCTTGTTGGGCATTCTGTTTCTGTTGCTGCCTTTATAACTAGTGAAATTGGTAAAATGAAATGAGTGAAGTATTATTGACTCTGTTTATCTACATAAAGCCGTTGTATCTACACCCTGTGACCAAGACTCTAAATTAGCTTCGGAGAAAGGATTTTGGGAGAAGGTTGGAACTGGGACAGAGTAGAATATTTTCTTTGTAGGAGTTTTTAGAAAATTTTGGAAGTGACGGTGCCTGCTCTGGGATTCAGTAATTTGGCTAATTGCAATTAAAATGTTGTCTTTGTATAGTGATATGAATAAGTGATATGTATCTTAAAATTTCAGTGCTTAAAAATAAACAAAATAAATTCTGATGTCACAGTAGAACACTTCTATGACATTTTTTATGTCTATCTTCAAGATCTAAGATCTTTCTCTGATAACTTCATATTACCAACTCTGTTAATTACTTAATGTCAGATCAAAAAACAAATCACTTCCGCACACGTATTTGAATACAAATACATACCCTTTCTATTTCTCTTTTTTTGTTCCCTCTTTCATTCCTTCTAATTAATTTATACATTGGCTTTGCTTCATCCTATTTTATACTCTTCATGAATTTGGTTAATTTTTTCAAGACTTATTACAACTACACATAAATAATTATGTAGTAGGTTAAGCTCTGGAAATATCAACCAATACTTTTCCTTTTATAGATCCTTGTACCGTTGGCCCTTATCCAAAAAGTCAGGGAAGAAATAACAAATTGAAATGCAAAGTAAAAATTGGTAAACTCTTAGCTTTTGAGTTTTAAAAGCTTATTTTTCTAGGGAAGTAGAAGGAACTCAGGGCATAGGCAAAACATTAGGAAAATAACCTAATAAGTCAAGAGTCAAGCTGCCCTATTGCCATCAGTAAAACCATCACATGCTGGGGACATGTGAAGAAAACTGGAAAATAAACGTTGAAAATTTAGAATGGGTGGGTCCCCGAGAAAAGAACAAGACCCTGTGTCCCTCTCTTTGGCTAATCTTAGGTGGACGGGAAAAAGGATATATAAGGGAGAGGGAAAGTGGCACAACAATAACTCAAACAGGATTGATCTAAGTACCAAGGGGCTCACACAGAGCCAGGGCTTCCGGCAAAGGCATCAAGTGTCAAGGTCATGGCCGGGGTGAGTACCTCTGAGATGTCCACTGTCCTGATACTCACTCACCCCTTAGTCCACACAGGATGCTTCTCAGTCCTGCCTGCCAAGCTCCTTCCGAACTGGCACTTGTCCATTTCTCACTTCCTTTTCAGCCTCTTCTGGTGTCCCCCAGCAAAATTCTGCTAGTCCCATAGCCCACCGGGGTCACAGGGATCGCTGAGAGGCCTTTTGTTAGATTTTTGGCTGCCCTTCAGCACATGGGAATCATGCTGCTGTCATGAAACACAAAAACTCTCGGGGCCAACTCAGACCCACCCGCCTTGCTCGACAGCCTGTGGTCCGTGGGCTTCCAAGTCTCCAGGTGGGAAAGAAGCACGGGTCTCCTCACGCTCAGATTCCCGGCCAGGCTAGGATTTCTGTTCTTTCCTCACCTGGAGACTGACCAAGTAAAGGGGGTAGCAGAAAGCCAGAACTCTTTCTTCCAGACTCACTCAAAGTGTACTCTGATCCTCTAGGAAAAAAAATCTTTCTTTTCTTTTCTTTTTTTGAGACAGAGTCAAACTCTGTTGCCTGGGCTAGAGTGCCGTGGCGTCAGCCTAGCTCATAGCAACCTCAAACTCCTGGGCTCAAGCGATCCTGATCCTCCTGCCTCAGCCTCCTGAGTAGCTGGGACCACAAGTGCGTGCCACCACGCCTGGCTAACTTTTTCTATTTTTAGTTATAGACAGGTCTTGCTCTTGCTCAGGTTGGTCTCGAACTCCTGACCTCAAGTGATCCTCCCATTCCACCTCCCAGAGTGCTAGGATTACAGGGAAATTTTATCTTTCATCTTGAAGCAGAATATCTTGGTTCTAACTCATTAATATATTTTTCTATTACTTGAGGTTTATTTCCTTGCTTCTTTCTGAGGACCAAGCTAAGAATAGGCTTGTTTAGTTGAATTACGTTTTTTCTTTAAGTTGTCACACTCTTTGCCTGAGGCAAAAACATAGAAGATATTAATTGACTAAATAAGAAAAGTCCAAGGACCTCAAGAAAATATATAGAAAAATATTAAATATATGAGTTCATTTTTCATAATATCATCCCACCACAACTATTTTTGAGGTTATTCAATTTATACATGTCTGTTCTGCTAAAATATAAGTTCTTAGAAGGGAGGGTCATCTTTATGTTCATCACTCTATGCCCAGCAACTTGTACATTGCCTGAAACACATTACATGCTCAATAAATACTTTTTGAATAAGTAAATAAATAAAATGAGTACATGAAATGCCTAACACAATTCTTGCCATTATTTGGTGTCATGCCTGACCCTGCCCTAAGAAAGGACTTTAGATGATTTATTTTGCCCTTTACTAACTCTGTAAACTACTGATTGAAACTAATGTTTGGTAAGACTCTCTTTCCTCCCTAGTTGTGCAAACATAATCCATAATTAGTACAAAAGTAGGTAAGATCCAGTAATTAGGCTTTTTTGTTTTGTTTTATTTAAAACTGCTGTTAGAATCTCTGGAAAATAGATTGGCTTAGAGTAATTAATTTTTGTTTTTGAGCATAACTACACAAGGTACACAAGTTTGTGATGAGAAACAGAAGATGCACGAAAACGTTGTTCTTAGTTCTGAGTGTTAGTTTTTTTTGAAAGAATATTTTAAGGTTTTTATTTTATTCTTGGCTCAAAACAAGGACTTAAGATGAACTCACCTTTGATTCTTTTTGAGCTGCTCTCTAAAACTCTATTTCAATAACAATTACCTGCTAAAAATTGCTGCTCCCTAGGCCATTGTACCTGATTGCACTTCCCATTGACCTAAATGGAGATTAAAAGTGTGTTGCCGAAGGAAGATACTCCAGAGACTATCTCTCTTGTAACAGAAGTGTGTGTGTGTGTGTGTGTGTGTGTGTGTGTTTGGACACACCCAAACAAGAGTTAGTAGACCACATAGTTTCACACCTGCAAGAAGAGTAATTCAATTCTTGGAATTAAAAACTAGAATTAATATTTACTTCCAACTGTACAGGACATATAGATTAACAGAGAAAAATATTCCCATTCTAGTCAATGATTCCATAGAGGTAGACTGGAAGCTTCCTAGAGATGTGTGTGTGTGTGTGTGTGTGTGTGTGTGTGTGTGTGTGTGTGTGTGCAACTATCAATTTGTTGGCCATGCACATGATTAGAATGAAACAAAATAATATAGTTAGTAGCAAAATAGGAGAGGTCCACTTCTGATAGGTTACCTGGCATCAGTGGATGGCTGTTCACCTTCCTTCACTCTGGATCTAATTTGGATATTCATCTCAAGGTAAATGTCAATTTAGTCATTCAGGTCTAGCTTCACTGAAAAATGTAAAATGCAACTTTGAAGAAACATTACATACTTATTAAACACACATTAGATAAAACTATAGCTAGTCAACATGTATTAAGTACTTATATGTACTCAGTAATAGTCTCACTTTTCTTAATGTTAGTTCCTTGAGTTAATTAAAAGTCCATTCCCTAGAATGAAAATCAGGTGGAATATTGAGCAATTAGCTAATAAAGTTAATTGGTAGAGAAGGTCAATCAAGATGATTTGTTATTTCTAAAATAATGCTAATATCTTCATTTCAGCATAAGCAGGTAAAGAGAAATAACTTTCTAGATATTTCTATTGATGCTTATGTGTTAAAGATAATTCCAGAGATTTCTCAGTGTTCAGAAAAGACCATTTTGTTTGTTTAAATTCTGCATCTCTTTCTCACATTGATCATTCAAAAGGAAAAAATGTAATAAATATTCATTCATATTTAGAATTCTTCAAATTGTAGAAGCAACCAGCAATAGTTTATTAAAAGAAATGAAAACAGATATACGAATGCCACTTCAGTCTGAGCAATAGATCAAATCATGATAAAGTTGGAGTCTGTTGTGGCACTGACATTTCAAAAGCAGTCACCATGAAGCATAACTCAAAATGCAGGTTTTAGCAAAGACCACAAAATACATATTTACATTTTAGGTTTTTCTTTTTAACTATTCCCTATTGTTATGGGCACTTGTCCTGCCTCTGAAATTTTGAAAGAGACAAGCTAGGAAGAAAGCTGTTTTTTGAGACATATTTTAGGTGTATGCAGAGTTTTTTTTTTTTTTTTTTTAAATAAGGTATATTCCTCTCCTTGTATTTCTTTTTTTTGATTTGATGTCTATTAAGAGTCTTATCCTTTCAGGAGTACAACTGCAACCCTTCTCATGACCTGAAAGTATCACTCTGTGGGCTGCCTCTGTGAGAAATAAAAAAGATTGCTAATGAACTGGGCATGCTCCTATTCTTCCCCTCCCTCAGAAGAAAGGACTTATCTCTAGAGGGGAATGATTGTCAAATGTTGTCATCAAGATCTGGTGAGTCCAGTGCTGCTAATGGATCGATGAATTCACCAGGTTGTTCATTACCTTGTATTTCTTCTTTCTTCTTCTTGTATCTCCCCTAACACTTTTCATCCCAGTCCTACAAGTCCACGGCAAGAACCTCAGTCTTCAATAATCACGGCTCCAGGATTCTAACAATCATTCCACTGAACATTTAAATGGAATTTACCTAATGCCACTAAACATTTTGAACATGTGGCTCCTTACAGGTTTCTTTTTGCTAGAAAGAGGAGGGAAATGATTGAAACCAGAAGCTGTTGCAGAGATTTGACCTTTTCCCAAAGATACCAAATTTGGTTATTCATATTTATAATTGTGACAGGACCTCTAAGATTCATGCATCATGTATTTTATGCGAGGAAAGTAGAAAACATTTGTTTGACTGGAAAGTAACTACACACCATTAAACAAAGTTGAGTATATTCTCAGCCTCTATAGGCCAGACTAGGTAGCACCTTCTGGCCAGTGTGAAGGAATCCAGCCTTCAAACTGATTGCAATGGAAGTCACGGACATTTTCATCAGAAGAGAGAAAGAGCACACGTGGTGAATACATCTGGAATTTGCATTTTGGAAAGAATAATCTGGTGTAGTGTGGAAAACCACATTGAATGGAAATGGGCACTTCTGATAGGAGGTGGCTGCAGTAGTTCAAGAATGGGATGATGGTATGGGTAAAGCCCAACAGGTGTCAATAATGTTTATTTATTATGGAATGGATATGGAACAATTTGAGAGGAGCCATTTGCAAAATGGCCCTGGGTTACTGATTTGTGCAATGGGTATTCTGTGATGCCTGTCAGTGGGAACAGAGAGGGGCACCGAGGAAGAAGGCAAGGATAGAAGGAAAACCACATGTTTCATTTTTACCTATCGCCTTTGAATTTCCAAGTGAAAATATCCAGAGAGCAGTGTGCTACAAGGCATGGAGCTCAGAGGAGAGATCTCAAGTGCAGGTAGACAATTGCACAGCTTTTGCGTGTGGTTGGCATGGAAAGCCATGGGGAATGGATAAGGTTGCTTAAGAAGAGGGTAGAAGGAGAAGAAAAGAGGGATACACACAGCCTTCTCAGGAAATGGCAACATTGAACTATCAAGGAAGAGGTGAAGGTTGAAAAACCAGACTAATAGGGAAGTGGTAGGAAAAGAAGAGTATGATGTTATGAAACTGGAGGGAGGAGAATGTTTGAAGATGGAGGAAAATGAAAATAAAACATATTTTACACATACTCCTCCATCTATCCTAGGGCAAAACTGAATTTTCACTTTTAATTTCTTTACTGGGTTTGTTAGAAGTACTTGTACATGCTAAAAGAAAACATCTACATGACAGGATTCTAACTTGAGACAGATCCGTAGCAACAGGTATTCAGTGTTTGGAATCAGATGAGTGAGGCTTATTGAGTGATTATTAGGTTATTGTGTCACCAATTTGTACCACGAAGTACTTAACATGATTTGCAACTATAAATTCGCTTTCTGCTCTTCTTTCTCTCTTTTCCCCTGGTTGCCCCCACCTCCATGTTTCTTTCATTGCAGGGACCATGTGTGGTCTCTAACCACTGTGTCCCCAGAATCCAGAATAATTCTTTCAAGTGTTCAGAAGGCATTCAATATTTGTGGAGGAACAAATGAATGAATCTGACATATGCATTAAAAAAGGAAAGCTCTGGATTAAGAAAGAAAAGACTTAAGTCTCATTCTGCTTTGGCTCATGTGGTATTAAAACATCTAGGAGCCTTTATTTCCTAGTATACAAAAGCATGTACCTTAACCAGAAAACTTCTAAGATATCTTCTGGGTCCAAAGTTCTGTGAATGTATTTACCTAACTCTACCAAAAACATTAGAGCAGATCTCTCTGAAAAAAAGGTAGTCTCTTCTGAAAACAGGTTGCCATCCAGGTTGGCTTTAAACTGTACCAGTGATACTTGAAGAAGCCCAACCTTTTAGGGAAACTGTGCATGATCTCATCTTGTAGCAGCTCACCTGTTGGCCATTGCTCTGTCAGCCAGGTGATTGCAGATGAACCTGATAGTGTCTGGCCTCAGCTGCATTCAATTTCTTGCTTTCTGTTCTGGGATTTTCTGCAGCTGCAGAGTAAAAGGCTGGGAAAATACACCACTGGAAGAGTCAGGAATTCACATTTTCAATGGACATTTGACCAACGGAGATTAGGAACCATGATGAAATATTTCCCTCTACACTGGTCTCAGGTGGACAATGCTAGGGTGAGTTCTTCAGGGTTTCTCAGAGGGTCCCCAGTGGCAATGAGCCCCAGTTTCCAGGGTGGTACTCACTTCCATAATATTTTCCCTCCTCTACTAGTTTCCTCTGCCAGTACCAGCCACAGTTGCTCTCTGGGGAAATTCCCCCAAACAAAGTGCCTGACCAGGCACTTTTTCCTGAGCCTGCTTTTCAGGAAGACCGAAGTTACAGAAGATTGCTATTGGATCAATATATGTACATGAGTCCACTTTACCCAGTGAAAATGCTTCAGAAATTTTGAGTATAATTTAATTGTTCCTAAAGCAATATATTGTTCATTGTTTTCTATTTCAATTTCAATTGAATATGCTATTCAATTGAATATGATAATATGTTATCTTTATTCTATTATGAAACTGTAATGGGTATAGACTTCTAACTGTCAGACTTAGAGAACACCTCAGATAACTTCCAGCTTTCACACTAAGCAAATGATAATCTGTAAATAAATATTTAAATGTACTAGAAATTTAGGTATTTAAAGGAACTATTTTTGAAGAAATAATCACTTTGATGGTAAAAACAAAATTGTTTACTTGCTAGTATGTGTATTTTCATATATGTTGACTTAGAATATACTTTTGTTATGTCAAGCTTGTATAGATTTTAATCCTTATTGCTGGTGACCTTAACTTGGACTTGGAACATTTTCCGCCATTTTCATAGTATTATTAATATTTTTTTCTGATTCACAAACACATTAAAGTGATTAGTATATACACATAGATATTTCTCTTTATTGGGATAAAAGGAAGTTTTTTTCCCTATTGTTCCCTCAACTTGTTAATCAGAATGCTATATATTGTTAATTATGCTTAAATATGGTTTGCTTACATGTTGTGAACCTCCAATAAGTCAAGAGATTCAAATTATTTGTCTTCCATGTTGACATTTTGATAGTCACTAAAATATTCCTAAAGCTAGAAGAAGGAATAATAACATAGTATTAAAACTATGAATCACCTTTTGATTAAACACTTGGAAATCTTTGTTGCTATATCTTCACTTAGAGAGTAACTCTGTCTCATTTGAACTTGTAGATGTTAATTCCATATTGAGCATCATAACCTGCTAGAAGCAATTTGTATTCACTGAGATCATAGTTTGAATTTAAAGTGGATATTAGTGCTTTGTTATAACAACAATGGGTTCTAATTGTTCAGCTTCAATAGATAAGGCTGAGGCAAGAAAGTGGGCCACATAAAGTAGACAGTGGCATTTGGCGACACTCTCCTCTCTATGTCTCCTCTCTATCTTTTGAGTTCCCATGTTCCCTTGACCCCATCTGTACTGAAGTAACCTTGACTTTGACTCTTATATAGTCTTAATGGTTGTAATAAAAGATGCATAAATATAAAGATGTATATTTTGTAATACCATTCACATAATCACATCAGACTTGAGAAATTATCTTTTGATGTATGTGGAGTGGTGCTAGATATTGCCACTTGGGTTCAGATAAATTGGGTTGCTGATGACCAAATTAAAAGAACTAATAAATGAAAAAGCTGAGAACCAGGTGCTTTGGTTCCTGGCCCAGTGCTATTCCTGGTATGGGACGATTGCCTGCTTAATGTTCTCACTAGGCTCTGTCTTCTCAAGTAGCGCCTTCTATCATTCCTGCTCACATCCTTCCCTCCTCCACCTTTCTGAGCAAAGGATGAGACACATCCTGGGAGCTAGATCAGCTATATCCTTTGCCTTATTTTCTCTTTTTTTTTTTTTTTATTACTTTCGATCTTTCGAGCAATTCTTCCTTCACTATGCCTTATTTTCTCAACCTGAACCTTGCATATAATCTTTCTGTGATGGTTAATTTTATGTCTCATCTTGGCGAGGCTATAGCCTCACCCAGTTATTTAATCAAACACTAATCTCGGTATTGCTAGATAGTGGTTAACATCTATAATCAGTTGACTTTAAGTAAAGGAGATTACCCTCCATAATGTGGTTGGATCACATCCAATCAGTTGAAAGCCTTAAGAGCAAAAAACTGAAGTTTTCCAAAGAAGACATTCTGCCACGAGACTATAACATCAACTGTCTCCTGAATTTCCAGCCTGTCAGCCTTGCCAGCCCCCACAATCCTGTGAACCAACTCCTCAAAATAAGTCTCTTGATGCAAGGTAGGGCCTATATAGTCTATGTAGGCTGTGTTAATCTGGAGAACCCTGTCTGATACACTTTCCTCATATTTTCTGAGCATATAAATATCATAAAATTTGTATCTATTGACATTTTTCTGTTCCTTAAAGGATCTCAGTACATTTGCTTGAAGCCCTTTCTTTCTTCCTTGCTGAAATTTAAAATTTCAATTGTAGCATTGACTCCACAATTTTCTTCATTACTAGGACTTGTCTTAGCAATATTTTCTCTTTCATTTTCTCTATCTTATCTCTCAATTAATGAAAATAATCCTAATGTACAAGACAAAATAATTGCCAACCAGCTCCCTTCAGTCCTCCAATCAATCAAAGGAGGGGCACTGTACTTCAGACTCTAAATATCTTACATTAGTCAGACATGTACACAAGTAGACATCCACACTGAGTTCTAAGAAATATATTTTATTTCATTTCATTTTTTTTGTTTCAGCCCCATTTTCCAATTTGCATATAGTTTTGCAACCAAAGGCTGAGGAGCAAGGAATCAACTACAAACTTAGTCACAAATATTGATGTTCATATTTAGGTTTTGAATATTTTGACACTTACTGCATTTGTATACTGGTAATTCTAGGGTAGCTAGACATTTGGGGTTGCCTACTGGAATCCACCTGGATGTTCTATTTGCAATTCAAGCTCAACCTAGTCAAAATTTAACTTGTAACTTTTCCCCCAAGCTCTCTTTCTCTCTCTCTCTCTCTCTCTTTTTTTTTGTATTTATTGGGTTATTGGCAGTGTCATTCCCTGTTCTCAGTGACTCTTGACTCTACATTTTTCTTCACTATATGTCTCCAATTGGCCCCTAAATTCTGCTAATTTTTTTCCATTACTAAATGCACCATGCTCTGTTCAGCTTCTGTAACTTTTATACTGACCTGTTCATTTAACAAGTATTTATGGAATGTATAGTCTGTGTCAGGCATGGTTGTAGGTGCCTGTGATATACCAGGTAATAAGGCAAAGAAATGAGAACCTTTGTGGAGCTCACATTCCAAAAGGCTAAGACAGATAATTAATAATTAATATAATTAATAAGTTAAATTGTATATGTTAGAAGGTAATATTTTTCCCCTAAAGAAAAGAGAACAGGGAAAACACCCTGGCAATTGACTAAGGAAATGTATTTAATAAGCATTTTTAAATGAGTGATTGACTAGATGCATAGTGATTTAAACTCCAGTATGTCTTGTGTTCAATGTCCTAGAAGAAATGAGCTATGCTTAAATAAGGACTTAGTTCATTTGTTTGCTTTGGGTGGATGAGAATTTTGGGGTTTTGTTTGTTTGCTTGCTTCTTTGTCTTTGGTAGAATAAATTAGTAAAGTCTCAGAAAATGCTTACAGCTTAAAATACCAGATGAGTTGTTTTTTAAAAAAATCCTGTGTTGCTTTAATTCTTCTTTCCTCTGTCCTCTCCCTCCCTTCCTTTCTTCCTTCTTCCCCTCCCCCCACTTCCTTCCTTCTCTTCCTATGATCCCTGGATCACTCTATGCCTGGTACTGGAGATACAAGGCTTATTCATAAAGAGCAACTGAGCTTTAGGCTGACACAGTCAGATGGGGCAACAGCATGCAAAGTAGTCAATGTAAGACACTAGGTCCCAGTGGGTGAGGGGCAGGGCTCTGGAGCTATATTCTGAGGCTGGATCCTAGGTTACTCTGTTTCTGGGGGACTCAATCATCTTTTCTGAAAAGTAAAAAAAAAAGCTACATTAGAGTAAACAATATCTATGTTATGTTAGGAATAAGCTAATTACTATTTATCAACTACATAGAAAATACTCAACATACAATAATTACTTAGTAAATTTTACCATCTTTTTATTGTAAGTATACTGCCATATATACAAAGAGGGAAGCATGTCTGGAGATCATGGAAGACTATTAATGAATGAACTAAAAATTAAAGGGTGCTTTTTTTTATCATCTTTAAAGTAAGAAGTGAAATCAGATTTTCAGAGTTGAGATGGGGATCACGTTCTTAATGGGCTCAAAGAGACAGTGAGTTTGGGAGTAGCCGTTGGAGATGAATAGAGGCAAGACATGTTGAAGGGCAAGGACTATGTTTGAAACATCAAGATAAAACATACTGGAGAATGGAGACATGGTAGAACTATGTAAAAATATATATGGCAAGGAAACCAGCTGTTAGTAAAGCCATGAAAGAAATAGTGGAATTCTTACTTCAGTGGTTATCCTAGGACTTTATCATTAGTGGGTTATTATGGCAAACAGTTGTTAGCACCTTAAATTGTAACCATTAACTTTAAAGTGCTAGTTGTTCTTTGAGAAAATTAGAATTTCATAATTTACAAATTACATCATCTTTCTGGGTTTTGATAGATTTTTATGTTTATTCTACATACAGTGGATGTTTTCTTACTTATAAAATGAAATCAGTACAATTAAATCATGTATATTCTCCTAATTTTAATCTTATTTTGAGTTAATTTTTCAAACTATAGCATTTCATATGTTAAAATTTTCATTTGGCAGATCTGTTTTTCAGGGCTGTAGATGAGTTTATGAATACTTTTAAGTGATATTTAGATATTAACACTAATTCACATCCATTAGATCATACATTATATCGCTTCTCATTGATAATGAAGAATGGAAAAATAATATTTTTTCCTAAAAATAAAAAGAATATCATAAAATAGCTTTAATACACACACACACACACACACACATATACAAATTCCATAAAGCATATATTTGTCTTTAAAGAACAAAAAATAAGGGAGAAAAAAGGGAAGAACTTGCTAGAATTTTTAAACCAATATTTTATGACATCTTTTTATCTACTGTCTGGAAGAAATAAAAACACATTAAATCTTTTATTAAAAGTAAGTTAGAGTAACTGAGAACATTTTCAATTTCATAATAAAGATTTGTGTCAGACATAAACAATGACATTCTGTGAGCTCTGCCCTGACATTGAACGGATTCAGAATGACATTTGCTATCCAACAGGGTTTTTCCTTCTAAGAAAATAGCCCACTAAGAATCCCCAAACTTGTCCACATCTTTGCTTCCTATATAAATTATTAGGCAAGAAACCGAAACTGGCTGGCTGAGTCTGAGTAAAGAAGTCTGCACAACTGGGGAGGCTTAAGCAGAATTTTCCTGGAAACCTGGAGCTGGCAAAGCAGGCCTTCAGTTCTTCTCTTTTTCTGGCCAAGGAGTAGAAGAGAAAGGAGAAAGACTGGAGGTGATCCTAGAGCACCTAGACCACAACCCCAATCTCTACATATTGGAGTGTCCACATTCATTTATTCACTTCATTCATGCAACAATGCTTTGCATGTCAGGCATTGTTCTTGGTACTGGGATATAACAGTGAATAAAATGAAATTCGTGTCCTCAGTCTAGCTCAGAAGACAGATAAAAAACATAAATATGTGATAAGTCAGGTGGCAATATATACTAAAACTAAAATAGAGGGAGAAAAGGGGGTATTGAGGTAGGGTTAGACTTGTGAGATAAAATGTAGGGTATCCAATTAAGTTTGACTTTCAGATAAATTCCATATAAGTTTTTTAGTATGTCTGAAGCATTATTTGGGTCACCGTCATACCAAAAAATGCAATATTTGGTGTTCATCTGAAATTGAAATATAACTGGGTGTCCTCACCCCCCTCAAATCTGTCAACCCTATTTGGGTTACAAAAGGGAGAGGGATTTTATCTTTGTGTTGAGTAGTCAAGGAGGTCTTCTGCTGGATATGACCAACAGCAGACACCTAAGTTAAGTAAGGGAGTGGGCTGTACAGATATTTGGAAGAGAAATGTTCACTAGAAAGAAAAGTATGTGAGTGAAAAGACCCTAAACCCTTGCTAGTTACAATTACAAGTTAAGTCATATTCACAGTTGTGTCCCAAGCAAAGCAAGCATAGACCAGGATTGTCAAACATCTAGGGTGGAGTGTAGATGTGAGCAGAGAATTATTCACTAGACTCATCGAGCCACTAGGAAATCCTCTTCTGTTTCTGTGGTTTGTCTGTCACCTAGCGTGGGGAGCCATTGAGGTTGCAATGTCACCTCTGCGCTAGTCAATGGGGTCTAGGCAACAAGATTGTGCAAGCTGTAAAAATGCCACCTCTGTTGAACCCGAAGACCTTTAGTGTGTGGGCTTTATGTAAATAAAAGTGTGGTGCTGAGTTGCTTATCTGTTCCTTTCCAAATGCCCAGAAACTCACAAGTTAGTCAGCAAAACTGGGTTGAAAATTTGGCCAGGATTCTAGAACATCCACTCCTGGCTCTAGCCAAAAATATCAAAAGAGCAGTCTTTCTTGTGGTACTTAGGCTCGTCTGATTTCAGGTCCAGTTAAATACCAAGCACTTTCTTCTTCCTTTTTGGGTGGGAGAGTATCATAGAGAAAACTAGGGTAAGAAGAAATAGCTAGATATTTAAAAATTAATCTTTTCGTATTTTTAGATCTTGGATTGAAAGTAATGTAAGCTAATGAGTTTGAATATTTTTTTTGTTTGAAGTAAAAAGAGAAGCATAGAAAAAAAAAAATAGTGCCTATCTCTGTGCCAAGACCAAAGGGCAATTTTGTGTCCTGGCCATTTAAGTTGTGGGTTGCTTTTCCACAGCTATGCCTCCACTGCTATTGCTTAGTCTGCTCAGAGTTCTCCCCTCACTGGTACCCACATAATGTAATAATGAGACGGATGCTCTTGCCATGTGCTCTTAGATGGTGAATTTGTAGATTTAACTCTTTCATCATCCTAGAAGACAGTAGGATGGGAAAAAATGTTGAGTAATCTAACATCCTAAAATAATCAATGTAGTTTGCAAACTACTCAGTATACAAAAGGAGACACCAGTCAACAAAAATAGAAAATCGAGAAAGAGTAGTGGCTTGGAAAGATTTCTTTTTTTTTTCAATGATTAACGGTCCTGGAAATTATATTCAAATTATCAGGGTTTTATTAGGGACAATTAATCAAATAAAGACCCATTGCATAGTTTGTCAGAGGTAAAATATCTCCATGTTCTGTATAATTGAGTGATATGTATTAAAAGGTCAATATCTAGTAAGAAATGTCACTGGCTAGATCAAGGCCCCACAAACAAGGTTTTGCCTTTAGATTTTGAGGAAGCTGAAAGACATCTAAAATGACATCTAACTAGACAATTCGTCTTTAATTAGATATCTGTGGGTGCCTCAGGATCAATAGGTATTCCAGAAATGCAGAGAATAAATTAGGCTCAGGAAGTTTGCTCCAAATATGTCTTCTTAGGGTATACATTATGAACTTTGATTGTGCTGATTTAAACATCACCTTTTCTAGAATCTGGCTTGTAAGTGTGAAAAAGAGAATAGAGAGTTTCTCTCTATCTATGAAAGCTAGAAAATCCTTAGTTTGATTGATGATGATTTACTTATTTAATTATTTAAAATAGATTTTTATGATTTCAACAAAATTTATAAAAATATAAGTGGATATCCACACAATATAGAGAATAAAATAAAAATTTATTCCCACTAATGTTAGGTGGGAACATTACTGATTTTTTTGTGTTCTTTTGTTTTTTTCTTTTTTTAAATAAAATTTATACTTATATATTAATTTGTCTTGTATTCTTATAAAATATCATCATATTCTATGTTATATAGTTTTGTTTTATGCTCTTTTGCAATTACCATTATATTTGGGGTGAATTTCATGTATTAAATATTCATAAAAACGTTTTTTAGTGGTCAGATATTACTCTGTTATATGATGGAGTATAATTTATTAAATCATGTCACATTTTGGGAAATAGTAATATGAGTCCAAATTTCTACTATTATAAGTGATCATTAGTAAATACCATTATACATAAAATTTTATACACATTTCTAATATTTTGGAAGACTTTTTCCTGTGTAATTCCCAGATCTAAATATATAGTCAGTTTAAAGATTTGTGCCGCATATTGACAAATTGCTGTCCAGAGACATTTGTTTATTGTAAGATCCCACAGCATTCATTTGTGTATGACTGTGTGCGCGTGCACACACACATACGTGCATTTTAAGCCTTTATTCTAATCTGCTTCCTTTGCATTTTTCTTACTGAGACTTTGATGCCTTATATGGTTTGTATTTGTGCTCCAGTGGTTAGCTTTATAATTATACCTCAGTGTAAGACCCTTAGTCCCCACCCTTTCTATATCTTTTAGATCAGGAGTCTTCAAACTACAGCCCTCAGGCCACATGTGGCCCTCCGAGGACATTTATCCAGCCCGCCAGGTGTTTTTGCCACTGCTGCCTGTCCTGCTTAATAGCCCACTCCTCCCAGGCCCACAGTGTACATGTGTGGAATGTGTGCCGCACTCTCCAATGGCTCTCCAACGGTCTGAGGGACAGTGAACTGGCTCCCTCTTTAAAAAGTTTGAGGACCCCTGTTTAAGACAATACAGTGTGTGTGTGTATATATGTATTTTTTTACTATAGAGACTCTATTGTCTACTGCTGCCTAAAATAAACTCTAAAATCTAGTGACATAAAACAACAATAGTTTATTATATTGCACAATTTTGGGGGATAGAAATTCAGGCAGGGCTCAGCTGGGCAGTTCTTCTACTCCATATTCCATTGACTAATATCATTTTTTTTTTTTTTTTTTTTTTGAGACAGAGTCTCGCTTTGTTGCCCAGGCTAGAGTGAGTGCCGTGGCGTCAGCCTAGCTCACAGCAACCTCAAACTCCTGGGCTCGAGTGATCCTTCTGCCTCAGCCTCCCGGGTAGCTGGGACTACAGGCATGCGCCACCATGCCAGGCTAATTTTTTATATATATATCAGTTGGCCAATTAATTTGTTTCTATTTATAGTAGAGACGGGGTCTCGCTCTTGCTCAGGCTGGTTTTGAACTCCTGACCTTGAGCAATCCGCCCGCCTCGGCCTCCCAAGAGCTAGGATTACAGGCGTGAGCCATAGCGCCCGGCCTGACTAATATCATTTAATGGTATTCAGCTGTTATCTTGGCTGGTCTTAAGATTTCAATATACTTTAACTTCCATGTTGGTGTCTTGTTGAAGATCGCTAATGCCCAGGAGGTTGTTGGGCACAATTGAGACTCTCTTCTTTCTCATGTGGTCTCAAGGCCTTTCTTTGTGGTGTCTCCAGTAGGGTAGTCAAACCTTTACCATATGGTAGCTCACGGCTCAAATAGTGATTTTTAAGGGTGCTGGATGGAAGCTGAAAGGCTTCTTGTGACCTATCCTTGGCCTCAGAAGTAGTGTAATGGTATTTCAACTGCCTTCTATTCAGTAAGCAAATTACTAGGGTCAGACCCAATTTAAGGGGAAGGGAATTATACTTGAACTCTCAATGAGAATAGCAGAAAATAATTTGTGGCTATCTTTAATCTATACCTTCCATCTTCTGGCCATAAATTATTTTACTTTCTTCAACATATGAGATACTTTTATTTCCTCCCAAGGTCTGCAAATGTCTCGTTTTCTTATGCCAACAGCTTGTAGACCAGGATTTTGTCAATTAAGTCAGGTGCACATGCTTTCCATTCCCTTCCTTCTGCCTGCCACAACACAGAGTGGTGTGATAGAGATAGGATCATTACAGTAGATAATCCACTTGAGTAAGGGTCACAGCAATTCTGAAATCCAGCATTGTTTAAGGGCTTTTCCACCTCTCTAAAAATGATTCTCTGTGACTCTTGGCTGCACCCTCTGGATTCCTGATTCGTCCCTTTGTGTCATCCTTCCTTTTCCAGTAGAAGTCACCAAACTTTGCATCTACACAGCTTTCTCAACCAGCTTTGTATATGTAGAAACTTTGAGGTTCAAAGCTTTTTTCATTTTGTACAGTTATTTTTTTCTGTTTCAGTCCAACCTAATATAGTCACTTAAAAAAAAAAACTTTTTTGCTTTCTTATTTATCAATTAATAATCCACTCCATTAGACAAAAGCCAAGTCCACAAATCTCTTTGATATTATCTATTCTTTTTTTCTAGGCTCCCTGTGAGATTGCCAAGGGAAAACACCCTTAAAAGTCTTAGAACCATCACTGTCTATTTGATGAACATTTTCTCAGTATGTACCTTTCTGTAACTCCTGCCTTCTGTACTGCTAAGGACCTAACCCATTCCATAACTGCTTCTGCAGTCCTTCCAGTACTCCTTAGTGTCTTACAGCCACTGTCACCAATGGACATGTTGTCCCTGTACAGAAGGTACACAGTTTTCCAACACTTTATGAGATCTGCCACCACTGACTAGTCCCCTCAACATGCCACCTCATGTTCCATATTTTTCTGCCACTCCTGCTGCCTCTTTCAGCAAGGATTTCTGAAAGGTTTTGTTAGCCTCAGCCTGCTTTAATCAACACAAAATTTGAAATTTGTCTCCTGATTTCCCTGGAAACGAAGTTCATGGGTTTTGTTGTTGTTGTTTTTCTTGTATAGTTTCCAAGAGAGGAGGGAAGAATCAGATCTAACCTGCTACCATCTTACTACCAGAATTAAAATGGAGTTATTTTAAGATTTTTTCATATTTCTTAATGTGATCACCCTTAGAGTTGTATGTCAGTCTGATAAGGGGTAAAATAGAACGTTTTGAAACAGCCAATTCGATATTACCTTAATTTGTATGGACACAATTTACTGAGGCCATTTGGGTATCACAATTTTTATTAACAAGTAATATGTCAATGAGACACCCCATCGTTCATTTCCGTAATGAGTTCAGATGGAGGTGAGAGTCAGAGATAAGATGAGAAAGTCTACTGAATAAATTAATAAGTAAAGTAAAAAGGAGGAAGAGGAGATTCAATAGAAGGACAAATAGCCAACAGCTAGTTAAAATAGTTAAAAAGAGTGGAAAGGAACTGAAGTCAAAGCAATTGCATAGAAAAGGCTAAGTCCAAATGGATTTCTCAACAAATATGCCATCAATATTGAGACCAAAAAAAAAAAAAAAAAAACCCACAATGTATTTACATTAACAGAAACATGTATATAGTATAAAATCCAAAATAAAAGTTAAATAAAGTTTTAAGTTAAAATAGAAGATTCTGTCTGGAATTCTCTTCAATCTCATCTTCACATAAGTATCTGGCTCTCATCACTTAGGTCTCAGGTTAAATGGCACTTGCTGAGGAAGACTTTTTCTGACCTGTCTAAAAATAGCCTATGTGTCTCCAGCTCATTAGCTCAGTTTATTCATTATAGCACTTTTTTTGCTCTTATATTTCCTGTGTATTTACTCTTTATTTTTTTTTTATCATTCTCAGCTCCACTCATCCCAATCAATTGTTTGCTCTGTTAGAATAGGATCTTATGGATCATTTTCAATGCTGTTTTCTCTATAGCTGGACAGATTCTGGTGACTGGTAGGAGTACAGTAACATTTCATTTGTGAATAATAAATGTAGTATACAAATTTCAGATTGTCAGCAGCATGTCACAGAGCTTTCCACGTTAGGGATCTAGTCATTCTTTTCTGCTGTTAGGAGTACTTAGATGCAAATGGGACTTTGTTCCTATAAATTGGTTATCTCTAATATATAAGAAGCTAAAGACTATATTATTTTTTCTGTTACATTTGATCATCTTACCAGCACTCATTAATTTTAAGCATTTTAAAGGTACATATTTTGTTTCCACTGTGGTCTAGTCATAGAGTTAGCTCTGTTTCCTCCTGTCCCAATGTCTGTTTCTTTCTTATTAATGATTTAACTGGCTGTTTAATTAGCCAGGGCCTTCCAAACATTATTATGTAATAATGATGATGGTGAGAATTCTTGCTTTGCTCCTGAATTTAATGGGAATATCTCTAGTAATTTAACAATAAGGTGAGGCTGATGAATGATTTAAGAGCTATTCTGTATCATGGCTAATGAGTAATGGGATTTTATTTTATCCAATCAGTGTCTTCATAATGGTTAATGTGATTGCTGGTACTTGTATTTGGTGTTTGCATCTATGTAACTGAGACACATGTACCATTTTCTTATTTTCTTGTTATCCTTATCAGATTTTGATGCCAGATATTTAATTTTTAGAATTAAAAGACTACTTTTTATTCCTTTTAGGCTCCAGAATAAGTAATATAGAGCTGCTGGCTATTTTATTCTTTGAAAATTTCAAGACAAATGCTCATTTGTTGAAATAAAATATCATACTGGCCTAGAGCCATGTTTGGATATAATTTTTTTGTATTGTTACCAATTCATTTAATGGTTGTATATATGAGTTGTCTTTAAAACTTGGTACAATTGAGAAATGTATATTTTATCAGAAAATTGCCCAGTTTATCCAATTTATCAAAATAACTAAAAATTATGCATTCTAATACTTTATGACCATTTTATCAAATGATTTTGTTGAAAATGGTATAGTTGTTAGGAACACAAGTTTTTGAGTAAGGGTGAGAGGTTGCTGTTTAGAAATATCATCTTTGATATATAAGGAGCTTTGTGATAATAGTAAGTTATATTTCCAACTTCAGTAACAACATTTGTTAAACAAAAAAGGGAAATAAATACTTCAGAGTTTTAAGGATTAACTGAAACAATATGCAAAGCTTTAAAGATAGCATCTGCTATAGAGAAAGCACATAATACATTGTAGGTATTTATCATTATAATTACTATCATGATCATTTCCCTCTTGATTTTATTTGCAGGAAGTTTTCTGTTCTTTTATACATCTTGAATTTACTTATTATTTCTATTATCTTTCTCTTTTGCAATAAATTAATTTCTGCTTTTATCTTCACTATTATCTTCCTCTATTTCTCTTAAGTGTGTTTACTTTTCCTAATTTCTTGAATTGAATGATCAATTTATTTTCCTTTTTTTCTTATGTAATTGTGAAAATATTCCAAGGCTGTGATTTTGTCTCTGGATACCACCTTAGCTGCATCTCATAAGAATTAAAATGTAATATACTCATTTTCATTGTTTTCTATAGCTGTTAATTTTTATTTCTTCTTGGTACAAAGTCATTTAGAAAAATTTTTATAAATGTCCAAATGGTTAGAGTTTTTTCTTGTTATATTTATTTGGCCTTTTATTATTGTTTCTTCTATTATTTCATGGTAGTCAGACAATGAATTTCTGCTTTGGGGAATATATTAAAATATTTTCTGAAAACTTACATGACTAATTTTCTATGTTTTGTGAATATATTTTATATTCTTCGTAGAATTCATAATGAAAATATATTTATTAATTCAATTGTATTAGCTACTTTTCACAAATGGTTTATATTTTCCTCTTGATATACTAGAGGCATCAAGGATAGGGAACAATGCAAAAGCCTTCTATAGAAATTCTATTTCTGTCCATTTTTAATATTATTCTTTGATTCTATTTATTTAGCATATAAAGATTTGTGACTTTTTTGCAACTTTATTGTAAAGTGCACTTTTTCTGTATAAATGGCCTCTTACTGCTTTTTCCCTCAAATGTATTTTCATTTTAGACTAATATTTTACCCCTACAATTGAACAGATGGACAGTTTTCTGGGTTAAATTAAAAGGTATCTGAAGAGATTGGAAAGATCTAAGTCCATCAGGATATACTTAGAGCAGGATAACTACCCTTGTTCTTTTCTGGAGGGAACATCTTTGCCTGAAGAATTTTCTCTTCATGTGCAAGTGATAACATGCAATATTAGTATGAAAAGTTGTGAGTAGGAAGGATTTGCTCTTGACTAGTTAAGAAATAGGCTTAACAATTCACAAATTTCTTATAGGATTAGACTTTAATACCTAATAATCACCTTTGTCAAGGAAAATGTATTTGACGCTGTGGGAAGTAATTGCAATTTATGGAAATGTTTTGAACCAAGGAAAGAAACATAAAAAAGATTGCCATCAGAGAATGGTAATAGAAAGCTGACTCACTGTGCTAGAAGGAAGAGGTATCTTGACCAGCTCATCCTCTGGTCTTCCTCTCAGACAAGACTTCATATCAGGAATACTTTCTCACCTCTTTTCACTAAACTCATACTTTGTCATCACAATAAAAATTCCTTTTACACAATACCTTAGAAGAGAGATTGCAATTCAACCCATGGATACCTTTTTCCCTAATGCCTCATTTCACACAATGTAATTTTTTTTTTTTTTGACATCTGACTACTCATACAAATCCTTGCTTAATGCTATTTGACTTGTTCATATTTTCTTTTTCTGGTCACAGATGGTAAGCTTCTAGAGGACAGGACTCTCTTGAGCTTAGTTTGCTCTAGGCTTAACACAGAAACATGCTAAAAAATCTATCATCATGAATGCCTATCACTTTTTACAAATATTATCCCTCCGTATTCTTTCTACTCCCTCTCCCCCCAAAATTAGCAGAATAATTGATGCTAGTCCAAATGTTCAGTTGAGAGGTGAGGTCTAAAGGAAAAAGAAGTTTTCATTTTTCTTTTAAATCTTCAATCCTGGACCAAAATTATTTAAAAACTATCTTTGACAAGGCCTGCAATATAAATATAGTTTGAAATGTTTTCATAAAATTTGTAATTGCATAGCTAATTGGGTGAGAGGGAGTAGCAGATAGTTAGGTTAAATGTAAGTTGCTGTATCATTTCATCAAAAGAATCTAAGTAGCCTCTTTGTCTTAATCTATCCATTAATTTTCAACTGCTCCAACCACTTCATAATCTACTGATTACTGAATGAGCTATTATCCATGTCGTCTGATATTTGGGGGCCTTGAAAAGAAAATTGTCTTGAACATGCAGTACCTGGTAGAGGTCTGAATTAAACAATGCAGAAATATACTAGCTAGGATCCCTGAATAGATGGTAATTAAGGAGGAGTTGGGCGGAGTGGTACTTGCATCATGTAAAGGAGGGACACATAATTGAATTAAATGGTGGGGGAGGGGAAGAAAACAAAGATCAAAGCTTAAATACCATCAGTTCTTGTTCTTGGCAATGACAGTAATGATGAAAAGATTTCTTTGTTCTTTTGCATATTATACCACCCTTCTTAAACTGAACACAGTATCGCCAAATTTGTAATTTACACAACGATCCTGACTATTTGACTGTTAAAGGGAAGCTTTACCAGGTTTAGCTTCAGGAGGCTTAGAAATCTTCTCTTAATACTTCCTATGTGGGACTTTATGTTGGAACATGAAAGCAGCTGACAATGTTAAGAGAAAGAAAACCCTTAAAAGTGAACACAGTTATTGGTGTCCTACACATAAACTGTACAATTGGGAATAGCCTCAGGGGGCCATTTCCAGAGAAAGTCTCACCTGGAGAGGTCAGAACCTCAGGATTTTAAAAGCGAAGGGCATGCTTCATTACAATGTGGGCTGAAGGTGAGCAAACATCCCATCACTCTTTAGAGAAGCTGTTTCAAGGCTCACCCAAGTGCTCAGGCATAAATACATGAGCAGGAGACCCTTTAGATGGGGTTCAAGTAAGTTATAGTACTACCTGAATTCGAGCCAGGCCAAACTGCACAGGCCCGAATTAAAAGGAAACAGTTTATAGGCTGCAGGGCCTCTTACCAATCTATCTTTTTCACTGGGGAAAGAAAAAAATCCCTTTTGCAGAGGTGATGAAAACCTGTATTAAAAGGTGACACAGCAGAAAAAAAAGGGCTAAGCCAATTGGTGGAGTATTTGAAAAAACAAGAAAAAAGCCAACATGGTTTTTAAAGTATTTAAGTGGAGAGGGGAGAGAGGGAAAAATAATTATGATATATTCTGTGATTAACAGTTCCAGGCCAAATAACATTGACAGCAAAAAATATTTAGAAAATTCAAAATTATATAGTTTTTAAGTAAACCTCTGGTCTTATTACAACTACTATATGAATGTGTTGATGAACCTTTTACAGTGGTGTGAGATCTGAGGTTTGTAAATTTCAAATGCAGCCAAATAAGTAGGCCCATAGCTAACGCCAACACTCTTGAAAACTCTAGGAAGGAGAAATCCAGCCAAAGCACAATTTATGAATTTGGTGATTGCTCTGTTCTGTTGTGGATATTAGTCTGTAAATGACCTTTGACATACTTCAAGTTCTCATGCACACAAGCCCATGGGCACTTGCAAATACGTGCATATTTCCATGTAGATCATAAACATTTATTACCATTGCCCATTATAGGTTGAAACTAGAATACACAGTAATACACATACAGTATTATGTTAGTGGTCTTTGGAAGAGTGCCCATGTAAAAGACCTATCTTATCCTTTTGTGATAATATAAGATATAAGAAGATTTGCTGATGGTTCTGTGGCTAGAAGGAATGGAAATGTGTAACCCAGCTCCCCCTGCAAAACAGGACCTGCTGCCCCAACTGCTATCAGACAGTCTCTACAGTCAGCTCCTCCAGTATTTCCAAAGTTTCTGTGAGCTGTGTCTTCCAAGATATGCTCTGCCTACCTCTCTGGTCCCCAACTCCTCACCCCCATTCAATGACTCATTGAGGGCAGATATAAATATCCAGCCATTTCTGCCCACGGCAGGACAATTCTGAAGGGCTACATATGTTCCAAAGCACCCCTGAACTTTTGGCCAAGGTTTTATTGGGCCTCTGTGGCTGTTCAACTTCTTCTCCTGTCCAACCTTACCTCTTCTCCTGATGTATCCAGCTTGCCAATTTATTCTTAGTGCTTTCTACCAGAGAAACCAACTTGGGAATAGGAACATATTAAAAGGATTCTAATAAGTGTTCTGTGCATAAATCTTATTTTATAGATTGGGCAATCAAATTACAAAATGAAGACCACCTGCTAAGTTTGAGTAGTGAATGACATGTTTGTTATCAGGGCTGTGATTTTCTA
The DNA here is from genome assembly GCF_040939455.1 of Microcebus murinus. Taxonomy (NCBI): domain Eukaryota; kingdom Metazoa; phylum Chordata; class Mammalia; order Primates; family Cheirogaleidae; genus Microcebus; species Microcebus murinus. The sequence continues at coordinate 27,359,469 of NC_134111.1, forward strand.
ATCTTCTGGTTAGCCACGCATTCTCCTGATTGTAAGACTTACCCGGGACAGTCAATGAGAATGCGTAACATTGAAAGTAGTTCCATTGACAAGTGAAAAATCTAGGCTATCAAGTGACTTTAGTTGTCTATTAAAATTACAAATAGGGTAGGTAATGAAGTAGAACATAAGGGGATATTAAATAAGTCACCATTAAGGCTCCACCTTTTCCTACATTTTCAGTAGAATTATGTTACTAGAGGGGATCTTGGAGAATATGTAGCCCAAACCTTTCAATGGTACACAAGCAGAACATGAAGCTTTATAATCTTGGAGTTAAACAGGAGAAGCAGACACAATGCTTTGACCGGGCCACAGGTAGATAAATCCTGGGACAGTCGTCACATTACCTGGTATTGGTGGTAGGCATGAATTAAGAAAGGCATGGAAGGTGATATCATCTTTAGGCTAATCAGCCAGTTTGTAGCTAACTGCTTATTAATACACATTTACTTCCCTTAACATGAGAAGGATAGATGAAACTATAGGACATATTCTGCTGCTTATCTTATTTTCATGTATGACAAAACTTCAAATTGAATCAAATATACCCATTGAGATCATGAATATTTATTTAGTATCCACTAGGTGCTAGACAATGTTTTAGGTGCTGGGGATATAGTGGTAAGAAAACACATAAAGTTCCTGACCTCATGGAGCTTATATTTCTGGTGGAGAAGATGTAATAATTAAGAAAGTAAGTAGGGAAATAAATAAATGTAGCCCATAAATATGTATTATTTATGTCAAGTATATTTCAAGACTAAAAATGAAGTAGGGTAAAAGGGTAGTGTTTTACTCAGGGTTCTACAGAGAAACAGAACCAATAAGATATATACAGATATATAGAAAGAGACTTATTATGAAGGATTAGCTCACACAACTACGGAGACTAAGAAGTCCTATGATCTGCTGTCTGCAATCTGAGGGCCAAGGAAAGACAGTGGTATAGTTCTAGTTCAAGCCCAAGGGCCTAAGAACCAGAGGAGCCAATGATGTAAGTTACAGTCTAAGTCCTGAGAAATAGGGGAGGGAGGCATGATATGATCTAAGTCCTGGTCCAATTCTGAAGGCCCAAGAACCAGGAGCACTGATATTCAAGGAAAGAAAAATATGGATGTTCCAGAGCGAACAAAGAGAGACAATTCACCCTTCCTCCACCTTTTTGTTTTATTGAGGCCCTCCACAGATTAAACAATGCCCACACCCAGTGGTGAGGGGATTATCTTGACTCAGTTTACCCAATCAAATGCTAATCTCTTTGGGAAATACTGTCAAAGACCCAGAAGTAATGTTTTTCCAGCTTCTGGACATCCCTTAGCCCAGTCAAGTTGACACATAAAATTGGCCATCACAGATAGAGACATGGCAAGGTACTCTAGGTGGAATTGTAAAGGTGGCATTCTGGAAGGTTAATTTTTAACAGAGAGGGGAATAAAGGAAGAGAGTGAGCCATGCAAGTATCTGGAACACAAGTATTCCAAGCAGAGTGTAAAAGCCCTGAGATGGGAATGGTTTGGGGGTATAAAGGAATAATAGGAAATTAAGTCAGAGTGGTTGCCAGAGAGAGGCTTGATCTCATCTGGACTTAGAAGCCATGAGAGGGAATTGGAATTTTATTCTAAGTATAATGGGAAGGCATTGGAGGGTCGAGGATAGAACATGATATAATCCGATTTATCTTTTCAAAAGATCACAGAAGACTGTGAGGGGGACAAACTGTAGGGAGTAAAACTAGAAGGAAGTAGTATGGGCAGTAGTAGAGACAAATGATGAATAACAGCTTGACTCATGGGGCAGCCTGGACATGAAGATAAGTTGTTGGGTTTTAAGTATGTTTTGAGTATGAGCTGACAGCGTTGCTAATGATTTGGATTTGGGGTGTGATAAAAGGAGAGTGGTCAAAGATGACTCCGTTTTTTATTCAGAGTGCCGTAGGTAGATAATATTCCATTTACTCAGATAGGAGCCACTACGGGAGGAAATAAAATGGTGTCCTAAGTAAACACTGAACTATTGCCAGTGGTTCATGCATGGCACGATGGGGTTTCTAAATCTCTTTTTACCCAGTTCTGGCTCTACTTTAGGTTCTCAGTCCTTCACCATTGAGTTAGGGTCAAGACAAGTATGAAATAAGAATGTGACATGACAAAATGCCAAGTGAGAAAGAATGAGAACTGGAAAGCATGAGACTGTAGGATAGAGGAGAAACAGTGCTTACTGCAGAACATTTTTACAATTTCTGGAATGGTTACAACAAAGCAAAAGAGACATTCTGCCCTTCCATAAGGAATATAAAAAACATAACATGTGTCCTTTTAAATTCTATGATGTCCTCCATTTTTATTGATATTCCCTTCTAAAATAAAATAGAAAGGAATTATGCAAATGACCTTCCTGATTGCAATTTGCATTTCTATTCCCCAAAGTACAGTACTTCACCCACAGCTCTGTAATATGCATTGGCAAAATAGAGAAATATCAGTCAATTCTTCTGATATGCCTGTTTTCTTCCAGCGTTTTGTTGCTGCCTTTGGCGGAATACCGCTCTAACTATGGCTTTGTGTATGTTTGTGAGAAGGAATGTTGGTTACAGGTTTTTGAAAGATTGTGTTTACATTGAAATTTCCTTTTAAATTTCAGTCATAGTGCTTAAGTTCAGTTTGTTTCAAGAACTGCTCCAAAGGTCACAGCTATGTCCCCAGCTAAGGTCACCTGAGAATTAGAAGGTGCTCTGGGCCTCAAGGCTGATAGAGTATATTTGAATAGTTGATGTTGACTAATTCTACCATCTACAATACCGTCTTTCCTCCAACCAGCAACAAATGACTAAAATGTAAATTCTTTTGTCAATTCTGCCAAGACAAATGTTCATTTGCCTTAGGAGGGTTTTGCCAAAAGCAGGACATACTGGTGAGGAGCCCTCATCAAAATCATCATCTCATTACCATTATCATTGTCATCATTATTATCTTGGGGTGAGAGACAAGAAAAACTTGTAATAAAATTATAAAATGATACATTTGTCGGACAAGAAGAGTGTTTCTAATTACTTTTCTATACATCTCATAGACTCTTGTGCCTTGAGATCTTTTAATATGCATATTCAGAGACTAGTGCTGATAATAAAGCTAAAGTTAATTGAGATGCTGCAGTAACACATAGCTCCAACTAACTCTTATAAAGTGACAACCAACTTATAGAGGAAAATTCTGATCCATAAATATTATGAATATAGCTGTCTGTGTGATTTATCTCTGAAGCCATTTCAATGGGCATTGAAATTTCAATATAGGTCAATTAATGTCATATTAATTGCTGGTATTATGTTGCCCCAATTGACCTATTTCATATTTGCAAGGCTCCAAAGAAGAGGAGGAAAAGACAACAGAATAAACCTCTGCTCCTAAGCTGCTGTAATGTCCTATCTTTCTGGAATTGCATTCAGAGTAGGGATTTTGCATAAAAGGGCTTCAGGAAGTTACAAAACTCCTTTACATGGCCTGTTGGATCTGTGTACAATTTCCAGCATTACCCAGAATAAATACCAGGAGACTGGTGTGGTTTATACAAGAGTTTATAGAGAAAAAAAATCCACCCACCAGCTCCCATGCTGAGGATTACAACCAGGTCCCTGCTGCCAAGTTCTGTGTTTAGGTAAAGCATGAGAAAATCTGCCATTTTTTTAAAGTCACACAAGGGTTTCTATAGTAAGGAGCGGTAAGAAGCTGACAGCTTTTTGTGCATAAAAGGCAGCTGTTCCTTCTCAGGTAATATTATTAATAAACCCTAAGGTAATGTTTGCTCTGAAATATGTCTAATTGAAATAATTTACTCTGACCCTTGGAGAATTATGAAACTGTTTTCATCATGTTCACACACAGCAAAATAATTATGAGATGCCATATGGAAAAGCCATCATGTGGTAGATGTCTTTATGGATCTATATTTTTGAAATGTTTCCCACAGATAAATCATATAGCTAATTTACAAAGTAGAGGTGAGCAGTCCCTTTCCATGTAGAGATTTGATGTGAAATGTTTTCAGTTCCAGAATATTAACAGGGGTGTTGACATCAGTAATTACTGTAGTTACGAGACATTTTTCACAAAGTACTATGAAAGCAATGCTTAGCTGTACAGGGAGAAAAAAAGGCACAGGATTTTATACATAGCATATGAAATATGTAGGTACCATCAGTCTCAGAAAACAGTGTGGGCACATTGGTGACTGAGGTACTTTTTGCCTTTAGCATAAAATCTGTCTGGAAAGTTCCAGCAGTTTCCACTGAGATAGCACATTTGGCAAAACGAGGCTGAATGTGGTATGTAAGGACTTTCGGGAAACTTGTCAGCTTTCACAGGGAAAGGTCCAAGTGTTTATGGGAACTATGAAGTGGTGTTGGGTGGCTCTCAAAGGGATCTGTGGGGTCACCGGGGACAAGAATTTGAAAGCTTTTTGATTGAAGCTCTTCTGAACTTATCAAAATGGTTAAAAGTCTGGCCGTGAGTCTCATGAGAGCAGAATTTCTTGTGAAATTTCTGGTATGGTGCTTTCCTGCTGGGGTGAGAAAATCTTAGTAGGACAGACTTTCTCATCATATTTTGATTCTTGATATCCATGTTCCTGCTAAACCCAGGAAATGGAGAATCACAGGAAACAGAGCTTTACTTTTCAACCTCTGGGAAGTTAAGATCAGATTTCTCTAGAGTTTCAACTGTTTAACTAAATCAACTTGTCTAATTTCCTGACCATTTTCCCTTCTCTAAGCCCACCAAAAAGTGGGGTGCAAGGGAAAAAAAGGAAAGGCAAAAAAGAAAAAAAAAAACAAGATTTTTTAAAAAAGCGTAATTCATTTTCCCCTAAGTTTGCAGTTTCTCCAGACTTCCACTGAGCAAAAAACCCCAACAAAGTGGTAAATAAATTACAGCTTGTTAACCCTGTTGCACTTAAAATACCTAGTCTGCTTTTTTCTACCTATCCCTCGGGGATATCAGAAGACTTTCTGACCCCTAGCATTGTCACATTTATTTGAAGGGTCTTCATTTCCAACTGCCTATTATTGGATTTCAGAGAACTTGGTCAAAGAGGCAACAAATGAGCATTTTCTTCTTCTAACAGCTCATTTGAGGCAGGCACTGGGATGTGGATCAGGAGTCCTGGTCAGTTAGTGTCATCTCACAATTAGCTAATAGTTGGCACACTGAAGTCCTAGTTGCAGTCCCCCTGGGTCCTTGTGGGAAACTCCCATTTGTTTACAGCCTCGTCTTACTTCCATTCCCACTGTTCAATTATCCTTAAATTGTCAAAGAAAAACAAAACTACCTACAAGCCCGTGTATGTCTATATGAGCCACAGATATTTACAAAATTAGTTTAGAAATGCATGACAGAAACTTTTTTTCAGTTTTCCAAAATTCCAGCTCTACCTTCCAAAACAGAACATGGGATTTAAAAAAAGAAATAGTGAAATGCAGAACTGGAAACCCGACAAAACGATGAAACTGCTGTTATTTTCTAATATATTTCAGGTCAAATCCTTGTACTTCCGATTTTTAAACAACTGCCAAACATTTGTTTTTATATCTACTAGACATCTGTGCTATTGGTGAGTACTATTTCTAGCTATTGACTGTCCTAAAATAAAGGTAACATTTTTTCTGTGACTTATAGTCTATCGTTATTATAGTGCAGACTGTGAATGCATGAACCAGAGATTTATTGCACACTCGTGTCTTATACCAGACGCATGTAATAGAGGAAAAGTAAAATGTCCTGGCTGGTCGAGGGGTCCCTCCTTTAAGCCATTGTCTTTTTGGTGTGGTGCTTGCAGCTTGATTAAACTACATCCGGAAGGTCATTGACCAAACTTTGTCTTTAATAGTTTCCCATAACATGTATTCCTCACAGGGAGCTTTTCTCAGCTCAGGTTATTTCCATCAATGTTCTCAAAAAAAAAAAAAAAAAAAAAGGTCTTTGCAGTAAACCAGCAAATTCCCACATTTTATGCTTTATCTCACACATAAACTATGACAGCATTTATATTTCTTCGGCTGTCTGGGCCAAGAAAAACTGGATTCATGAGGTTGTCTCTTTTTCATAAGTGTATTATATTCTTTCTTTGACCTTTTAAGCATGGGAATCTTTGGTTTCATAAGACTAATTAAGGATGGGAATTCCCCAGCCCCAGGCTGCCCGACTTCTCATCACATTTTACCCCTACATGGCTAGCCTTCTGTGAGAATGATGCATTCAGCACACATACACACACTCTCTCTCCCTCTCTCTCGCTCTCTCTCTCTGTCTCTCTCCCAGCAATCCTGCATACATTAACTGGCAATTTAGTCTGTAGCAAAAGTGAAAGCAAAGATTTGCTGTAGGATGGGATTCTCATGTTATGTCAAACCCCGCAAACTTTTTAAAGGACATTATCCTGAAAAGATTAGATAAACTTTCTAAGTGTTTCAAGAAACCATAACAGCTAATGCTAAATGTGTGAAATTTAGGAAAGGTAATTTGATACCTGATTTCCTTTTCAGCAATATATCAGTGATACTTTCATGTTTTCTTATCCATTCTTGTTTATTCATACTATCGTTCCTGATTCCCAATTATGTTTTTATATGTGGATAGCTGATGACCATTTGGGAATAGAAACATAAGAATAGAGCTACATTTACAAAGCCAGAAACTGGTGCTTCTTTTACATCCCTCAGTCAGACACCAAAGTGCTTGGAAATTTTTATTTTTGATTCTAGAATCTCTTTCTGAGGTCAGTAGTTATTTTCTTCCTATTTTTAATCTGATGAAATTTAGCAGAGACTAAGGCAACTTGATTATTTCCTAAAAGGGAATGTTGAGAGGGCAGTTTTTCAACACATGGCTAAGTGCACCTGGCTCTTGCATAATCAGGCTTCCCATTGTGCTCAGAGCATGAGAGCAAGGGAGTGAGCACTGCCTCAAGGTTTTCCTGTTTAGATCCTCACTTATTTTTGCCATCTCCGAATCATACACTCTTTTTTGGTAAACTTAAAACAGTCAGCCAAATTATTTTATTCTATTGGGGTATAGTTTAAGTAGAAACATCCTTAGAAATTCCATTTCCCCCCTGTAGGACAAGAACAGCAAAAGGAGCTGGCATCTAACCACTCAGAAGTTAATTGTAAATGAAAAGGAGAGTGTTTAAGTATGAAGAAGGAGGTGGGGTCTTTCCACATATCTCTAGGTTCTACTAAGCATCTGTCAACCAGAAAAATCCAGTTTGCTGTCCTACGGGAATCTCATAATGAACATATCTAAAGTGGAATTATTTAAATTCTTTTCTCCAAACTGTTCCTTCCTCTATCTAGTGCATCTCAATAAATGGTGCCATTATCTATGCAGTTGCATAAATGGAAATTTAAGCATCCTGTTGATTCCTTCCTTTCTTCAATACCTACAATCTACAGGCTAGCAAGTCTTTTACTCTGTTCACTTCATTTGGTCCCTACTGCAGCACTCTAGCACCTTAGTTTAAACCATTATCATCTTTCACCTGAACTGCTGAAATAACTACTGTGTTGAATGAGGAAAACAGAGTCAATGCCTGGGAGTTGTATTTAAGAAGCATAAAAGAGCTGAAAAAGTCAACCAAGGATGGTGCACCAACATAGACATTAACTATATTAGTAAACTGCTGGTATTCCCACACCTAGAGGGCAGAGGGAGAAAGTGGTATTACCAGATTGGCATCACTCAGCAGGAAGGGAAACCATAGTGGGAAGAGTTGCTTAGATCCTTGATTAGAATTAGAACCATGGAGAGATGAGGCTACTCATCTCTGGTAGAGATGACTCTACCAGAAGCAGCGGGAAGGTTGGATGGTGATGGGATAAAGGGGCTTGATTTATCTCTTCCTTCAGTCCCAAACTCATATCAGGGCTTCCCATTGATCTGACCTAACTAGAAAGCAGTCCACAAAAATAGCCCTGGAAATATTTGTAAGAGCCAATTTCTAGAGAGCAGAATAAGAGCGGGACATCAATCTGTGAGCAAAAGTCCAAGTAAGTGTCCCAGTCCATCCTTTTTCTAGGAGCATGTATTTCCCCCAACTATATATGTTATTCCCATATAGCAACATCATTCTTCCATCTAATGAAATGTAATCCTAAACACAAAAGAAAATATTCTCACACCTTCCCATAAAAGGGACCAAGTCTCATGCTTCGCTGTTCACTCTCAAAGTTGAAGGTGTCAAGTGATAGAACATTCTCCTTGTCTGTCTAGATGTGGTTCCTCAGAATATATGATAATCTGCAAATTAAAATGCAAATTTAACCATCATGAAAATCTTCCTATAAATAGCAAAGAAAGAAGAAAGGGCAGAATAGAAATAATTTGTTAATATATACATAACAACAGTAGGCATATCTGGGGTAGCCTCATCTCTGCCTCTAATCTTGAGGGTGTTTCTTTCACTGTCCCTTTTATGTTTGTCCTGCCCTCAACCAGAACCTTGGTTTGTCGGGGTTATTTATGTGGCTGGTGATCCAAGTTGTCTTTCATGAAAGGTTTGAACCCTTGGTGGTTTGGACTTTATTGGGTAGCTGCTTATGGTTTTTACTGGTGGACTTGAAAGTATTAAGGGAGGATCCCAGTGAATCCCATCATGTTTCAGGAAACCAATTTTCTGTTGGTAACCAGAATGAATTTCCACATCACCTTTCTTTTCCTGATGGTTCAATGGCAGGAGAAACCCAAACTATCTGGATCGTGGTTTCAACTTGTCATTCAAAGGAAAAATTCTTGTATCATTAATGAAAGTATTTCTCTTGTGGAAACTGAGACTTCTAAATCTGCAGAGTATATGACTTTCCAAGGACAGAAAGCAAAAATGAAGCAAATATAGTATTTAGTGTATTAGTGAAAACAGTAACTACCCTTTGTTCCAAACCTTTATATACTGGCTATGGGAGAAGTAACACCTCATGTTGGTCCCTTGTTCAAAGCTTGAGCAATAGCAGATACCTAAGATGTGGTCTCCCAGCTGACTCTGTAACTGAATCATCAGCAATTCATTTCATTATTATCAGGTTGGTTATCTTCAGGCAATAGGGCACATTGAAAGACAAGTGAATTTCATGGGTATAAATTCCTCGCTGCACTTTTTGGTGTGAAACAGCTTGTTTCCAATATCTTGTGGGATTCCATGGTGATTAACAGGATATTTCCACAAGTTCATGGGTGACAGTGCTGGCAGAAGCATACCAGATCCATCTATAAAACAGGTATCTACCCAGTGAAGACAAATCACTGCCCTTTCCAAAGTGGTAGAGGTCTACTGAAATCAACCTGCTATTGGCAAGCTGCTGATTCCTTTGAGGATGGTGCCCTGTCAGGTGTTAAGTGTTGGCCACTGATGTCGTACATGAGAGATTGTGCTGTGGTGACAGAGTGGAGGTAAAGACTGTGCTTCTGAGTCCTGTCTGACATGGTGGTACATTTGCACCTGGGCCCACCGAGTAAGCACTGGAGTATCTGGGGAAGGATGTTGCCCAATGGCCATTGTATGAATCATTTTGTCAATATGATTGTTGAGAAATTCCTAAAGCATGGATGTCTTTCTCCAAGTATTTCACATGGAATACAAACATCATCATGAATTTTGCCATTCTTGCTACATTCATAGAACTTTTCTCCAGACAATGTTCTCCAGTCTTCTAAGGCTCTTATTCTAATTCTTGGCCAGGTAGCCAACCAACAGCAACTGCCTATAAATCAGTCTGAATCTCAGGCCATTTCTCTTCTCTGGCATTCTAGATAACAAGATTTACTGTTGCACGTTTTGCTCAGGAGAGAGCAAAACTCTTCATCACATTCCTTCAGGGCCACATTTAAGTGGGGCTGCAGTAGACCAGCAATGCATGGCTGCCTGGTGCCAGCATATCATGTGACTTGTCTGTAACTGCGTCTGAGTTTTTCTTCCTCAGCCAAATGGTCATAGTTACGTCCTCATAAGTCACATGGATGGATTGAGAGAGGCAGTGATAGTCACCGTGTGGACTACCTGATCTGAAAATGAAATTGATTTTATTTGACTCTTAAAAGACTGCCTCTCTGTTCTGCTGTTTGGAATCTACTTGTCTAGTCTGCTCAGTTATCACATCTTAGGGAGTGTTAGGACATTCTGGGGTTAGAATAGCTTTAGTGCTTCACCTGGGTGCTGTTTTTAGAGCCTGAGAATTGCCTTAGTAAAGAATCCTCTCTGAAACTCTTAGTAGGTCTGCATTTAATAAGTGCGCAGAACTCTGAGGTGTTCTCTTTGATGGGGCAATTGTTACCTTTGTTAATCAAAGTGCACATAGCCAGGACCTTTGAGGTGGAATCTGGCAAATGCAGCTTCTGGCTTTCTTTCTTTCTTTTTTCCTTATTTCTTTCTTAGTTCCAATTTTATTTCAGTAAATTTCCAGTGTCTCTGCTATTGCTCAAAAATTTATCTTGGGGCAGAGAATTTGTATTTTGTAATGCCAGAAATCATGAGAATAACTGACTCTGATCATTTTTCAACTGATGACCCAAACCAATTCCCTGCGTGCTCCCAAAAGTCCTTTTTTTTATATACATAGGATTTTATTTCGCACTGCTATAACAATTTCATTACAGACCAAGAGAGAAAAAGAAAGAAAAAAAAAGGATAAAACCACCACACTGAGTAAAATTACTAAAGCTTTTCTACTTTTTAACAAGATTTTCCATCTGGTAGATTTATTGTCATATCCCCTTCAAAACATACAAGATGCTTACCATATTTTAAAGATTATAAAGGTTGCCACTGAACGAAAAATTTTACACAGTCACTGTACATCAAGGTTGAAAAACTGTCCTGCATGAAAAATATACTTAGAAATCATATGAATAAAAGAAAAAGAAAACATTATTGTGTTTAAGGAAAGGTTAAAGTCCTAATAATGTGCCATCTACATGTGGATACTTATTTCTTCTTGGAGTCACTAAGATGTAGGAATTTCTTGCTTCCGCCCTTTTCATTCATTGTACTGTGTTTTTTCCTAACAGTATTCATTAAGGAAAACAATCCTTTTCTGAAGAGGCCTTAAAGAAATTGTGGACAAACAGCAAACTTTTGGCGTTAAAACAGGTTAACACATACAAAGCCTTTAGTAATGTACATTAAGCATATTGTTCTTGGACTACTGACAAGAAAAGATGAACATGCTTGTTAACAATGTCAAAAAGTTTAAAATTTAGTGTCCAAGCAATTTCTAACAATGCTTCTGTAGCTTTAAGCTCTAAACAGTATAGAATTTACGCAAATGCATTAAAGAAAAGTACACCCAAGCAGGTTATTAAACTATATATACAGAAAGTAAATGATAAATACAGAATCAAAAGAGTCCTTCTGGTTTTCCTTATGGCCTTGAAAATTGACAAACTTTGTGAAGACAGTTCTATAATATTAAACATTAATTAGGTAACCACAGGTGCCGGGAAACCTAACCACACAAACTGATTTAAAATACTCAAGATAACTTTGTAGTGTTTAATACAACTCAGCTCGTAGTTTAGGGCACAAGACAACATTTAACAAAAATAATCACATCCATTGACCTAGAAATCACACACAAGAAGACTCTAAGGAGGACCTGTATCTGTCAGCATCCTTAGTGCAGCCACAGAAACAAGTTCTGGATACTTTAAACAGAAAATGAAGCTATTAAAGACTATTGAGGGGTTTGCTTGGGCCAGAGAACCAACTGGGGTCTGGGGACCCCAGAACTGGGGTCTGTACCACTTAGAACAACATGCAGACTCATGCCATAGCTCCAGCCATGAAGTTGTCACTTTGCTGCTACCCCTCCATCACTGCTGAAGATGTGAGTGCTGTACTCTGCACACCGCAGGGAGAAGTGTTGCACATTTGCATCATGATGTGCTTTCTTCCAGGACCCTTTCAAAGTGGACACATACATTTTTATCTCTATGGGGTACAAAATGGGGTACAGTCTTTCAGGTTAGCGATACATTGTAAACATTTTCTTCCCATGCCCAGAAACATTTTTCTATAATATAATTTATAGTGGTACCAAGTAAACAATCACATAGGTCTACCATCGTTACTTAACAAATCCCGAATTGTCTGTGCCATTTCTAGATGTTGTGATCTTACACAACGCTTTAATGAACATGTTTGCATTTGTATTTCAGAGGTTGCATTGCTAATTTAAAAACATGGTGGTTTTTAAGTCTTCTGATGGATTTTGCCAAATTGCAATTCTGAGAGTTATTTTTGAAGGATGGAGTATATGACCAAGGTGCTGTTTTGAACAATAATTTGTTACAGAAAACAGAGTAGGCTAAAAGGTTCTTTGTTTTCTTATTCCCACTCTGTCATTCTACAGTTTCACTTACCTGGGTTCAAATTCTAATTCCAGCCCTGCTGCATTTTTATATGATTGTTATATAATGCATAAAATTGCTACTTAACCAAGTCTTGCACAACCTAAAAACTTTTCAAAGGTTAAGTATTAGTATTTTTATTAACTAATCTGTTTTTCTCACCCATCTCATCACTATTCGTCAACTTTCTTTGTTATAATGTTATTTCCTTATTTTCCAGGGACTTCTGATATTCACAATATATGTATGAGAAATTTTATCTTTGGGGAACATGGAGGTACCAACTGAAAATGATGTTCTTAAGGTGAAACAATTATAGATGTAAAACCATAACTTTTTCTCTAACTACTAGATTTTATATTATCTTTTAAGAGTTTCTAGATAGTAACCAAGTGATCTCTCATAAATTGGCAAACATTATTTCCACTGATATTCTTAGAAATATTTATTCTTAGAAATATTTAAGATAAAAACATATTTTAAATTCATCTCGACAGAAATAATTTGTTACAATTACATCACTGTGTGTATATATATTACATATATGTCACCTTGACTTAGAGTAACCTGAAGAGGAAATTTGTAGGTTTAGCAAATCCCTTCTAGTAACACCCCCAGCACTGAAATCTTATCCTATTTCTTGGTGGTCTTCTACCCATCCAAAGCTCCCGAGGACCATAAAAACTATTGGTTCCTCTCCTAAAGTGCTGTAAAATATATTCTGTGAGACCCAGGGGAAAATCTTTCTGAGACTGAGCATTCCATGGAGACTCAATATTCTGTCTTGTGAAATGCAGCTAGAAGTGGAAATGGATTTATTTCTCAGGATCTTTTTGTTCATAATTAGGGAAATAAAAAATGGAGTTCAGAAAGTGAGTGAAATGAAATTGAAAGAAAAGCCTTGATTTTACATACCAAAATTTCTTTACCAGATGGGTGAACTGGGTAACTTAAGACAGTACTTAAAATTAAATGGCAATGATGAAACTATGAAATACAAAACTTCTGACACCCGCAACCTAGTTTCTAGAAAGAAGGTTATCATATATTGTTAATGTGTTCACAAATTTAACAAATATTAATGTGTTCAATATATATAAAGCATGAGAACTTACACGTCATCCAATGGTGACATTAATCATGATTCAATAATCACTAATGACAGTAATGATGTTAGTGACCTAGCAGGCCTTTTCCCTGTTTTTTTCCCAGTTCTCTCTCTCTCTCTCTTTTTTAAATTTAATTATATTTTTACCACCAGTTCTCTTGACTTTCCTTAATTTCTGAAAAAATTAATCTTTGCTTGATATGCTAAGAAGGGCTTTATATTTATTTGATATTAGTCACTCATTTAAATATAATTTATCTTGTTCCAAAAAGTATTTATGGCCAATCTATTTCTATTTGTTATCTAGAATTCTTTAATAATTTGGGGATTATTCTAGCAGCATTATCTTCCACTTTCCCCTCCATTAATCAGGAAAAATTGTTGTGATTTCTTTCTTTCCCTTCTTGGAAGTTATCACATATTGAACACACTCCCTTGTGTGTTCAATTTAATATTTCTACAAAATTCACAATCTTCAATAACATTTAGTTAGGGCATGAGTCACAGTGACATCATGTTGACACTGCCTTAATTAGATCTTTTTGTGTGATTGGAAAACCAGGTCCCAATGTCTTGAGTTCTGAGGTCTGTTTCAGCAGAGAAAGCTCATTCTTTTGTTATGGACTCAAGACTGGTGTTCTTTAACTGTATTCTGCAGGGAAGGGAAAACAGTAGCCATTTCACAGCATCTACTATACGATTTTTTTCCCCTCTTTTTCAGTAATCCTCACAGCAGACTTTTGTTTTATTATTTTCTCCACTTTAATTTTATTTATTTATTTATTTACTTGAGACAAGGTCTTGCTATGATGCCTGGGCTAGAGTGCAGTAGTGTCATCATAGCTCACTGCAACCTCAAACTCCTGGGATAGAGAAATCCTCCTGCCTCAGCCTCCAAGTAGCTGGGACTACAGACACACATCACCACAGCCAACAAACTTTTAAAATATTTTTATAGAGACAGCGTCTTGCTGTCTGGCTCAGGTGGGTCTAGAACCCCTGGCCTCAAGTGATCCTCTTGCCTCAGCCTCCTTGAGTGCTGGGATTACAGGTGTGAGTCACCCACCGCACCAGGACAACTTTCTCCATTTTAAAGATTAGTAAAAATGGTTTAATGCTAATTGGCCAAGCCAGGATTTAAATCTAGCTTTGCCTTCATTTATTCAAGCAATAAACATGTATCATATGCCTTATTGTGTTTTAGGTATGGTGTAACAAAAGGTGTTGGAAATTATGGAAGTAATGGTGGTAGTGGTTGTAAAGTTACTTCATATTCTGCTATACTGTTGCTGAAACTATTTTAGGTACCTCCTTGGTATTTCTCAAAGATTAGCATCCTGATGTAGTGAAATTGAATTTAATTTACAATTGAATTATGCACAAACTAAACAGTAGCAGCCAAAAATGCACTGTTTGTGTCTGCACTGGCATTGTCATCAATAGTGACAAGGTCTTACTTAATATAGTCTACTTTACTCTGAAAATCTGTAGGGTTTGGAATATCATTGTGGACTCAAGGCAAATACTCAGCTAGTGCATGCCAGCACATCCATAGCCAGAGTTGGATTTTCATGAAATGAATAATGGTTAATTTTTTGAGATCCTTGGATAGTCCCAGATAATGATCTTTCCCCCCCTATTTATTTGTAAAAGCATACAATTAATTTTTTTCATGACTTTATATCAAATTATGTAAATTTTAGTCTGAACAAATCATTTATTCCACTCTGGTTGTAGTAATTTTTAAAATATTGACCTATTTACGTAACTAGTTAGTTATTAGCCACAACCCATGTTTCTAGGGGTCAACTCTACACTCTAGTTCCAGTAGCTTCTCCTTGGCACTCACCTGGACTTCCTAATGGTTCAGCAACAGAGCGGTTATGCCAGTGCAACAGGAAAAATGCAGAACTCTGCCCCAGGTCCAAGGGTATCACCTGTTTGGATCGGTCATTTCCTGTGCTGTATCATTGGCTAAATATTTTGAATATCACCACATATAAATCTGAAAGTCCACCTAAATTTCAAAACTCTCATAGCTATTAATGAACAGTTTTACAGAAATTCCAACTATTTTTGTCAAAATCTAATTACTTAGGCTTAATAAATGGATAGGACTTGAATCCATCTCAAAGTCCAGAATTTCCTGGGTGTTAGGTCAACCTCAGTTAGGGTTGTAAATCCTACAAAACCAGTTAATTCATGACATTTGTTACATGGTGATTCTTATCTTCCAGGATCTTGGGGCTAAATGCTTCTCTATTTAATATCCTTTCCTGAATTAGGCTATATTATAGGATATTTTTATAGTCATTCTCTTTCTTTCTTCTCATTCATGACCCCAAGGGTTAATTTTAAACCCTGTGTCACTAAATAATTAATATTTTTACTTGACAAAGCATTACTTGAAGTTCAGATGGATCCCAAATTGGATCAATCATAAATCACTGCTTCATGCCACATGGAAATCATTGTTCATTAACAGCTCTGTTACATTTTAATTAATTAATTAATTGCAATAGAAGGAATGCCCATGAACCCACCAGTCAACCTGAGAACTGGAGCCTTTCCAATAACTAGGGTGCTCCCATGTCCTGGTTTACCTGTGATATTCCCAGTTTACTAGTATCATCCCTGTTCAATTATTAATAGTGCCCCCTTTTGCTCCCAAATTTGACCTGTTTGCAATGATATATTGCATTATAACTTGCCCCTGGCCTTCTTCCTGTCACATCCCTCTGCTTCACTTCAGAGCAAAACACTGTCTTTTATGTTGTGCTTATTGTTGTTTGGAATTTATTTGTTTATTTTTCTCACACACATATATCCCTAAACTTTATATTGTTTATTTTAAACTTTATAAAAAAGAGGCCATACAATTCTATTCTTCTGAAATTTTCTCTTCCCTAGTCAATATTATGTTTCTCAGATTTACCCACATGATTGTGTTTAGAAGTAGTTCATTCATTTTCAGTTTCCCTGACGTATTATATCCCATTGTGTTATTCTACAATTTATTATTTTCAGGTGATTGTTATCTAAATTGTTTGAAATTTTAATGTATTACAACAAGTTTTGTTCTGAGCATTCTGGTACAATTCTGGAGGCCACATGTAAGAATTTTTGTAGGAGATATATGTATATATATATGTGTATAATATACATATGTAGAATAGCTGCATGTGTGTGTATGTATACATCATGTTTATGTGTATGTGTACGTAAGAGAGAGAGAAAGAGAGAGACAGAGAGACAGAGAGAGAGAGAGAGAGAGAAGAAATTAGAATAGCTATAAAGTAAAGGACTGTTCAGTTTTAAAAGTACAATGCCAAGGGACCCTCTGAGCTACTGGTATTGTTCTCTTTCTTGATCTGAGTGCCGATTATAGAGGTATGTTGTTTGTGAATATTCAGAGAGCTATACAATTATGTGCAATTTTGGCATTACATTATTATTAAATAAAAAGTTTAAAAAGATGATGTCAAATTGTTTTCTAAAGTGATTGTACCAATTTATATGCCCACAGAAATGTATTTAACTTATGCCTTTGAAAGAAATTTAAAAGACAATATAAACTTACTAGTAATTTTACGAACAAAATACAACTATTTTTAATGTTTGTGTACCCCTTATCATTTTGGGCAATTTTTAAAAATATTTTTTTTGAGATAAAAAGGTAGAATGAGGGCTAGCTAGAAAAAAATTGCAGCTCATTGAACATGTCTGCAAAGAATATTTGCTAATGGAATCATAAATTAAATTTTGCCTGTTTGTTAACCATATCATATGAAAATGACTAGGTCCATTTTCACCAAATTTGGAATCTATGTTTAAGATGGCTTGACCCAAAAACATAATTTATTTGGCATACAAAGAATTCTTTTCGTAAGTCATGCAGTTTTGCAAGGAGATATGCATTCTCCAGAGCAGCTCATATGATGCCAACTAGAAGAATAGTGGCATAGAAATGCAGGCATTAGTGACAGAGAGAACCAACAGCAACTGGAATGACCCAAGGCAGACACTTCAAATGGAAGGTGCTGATGGGTGATTGAGCAGCTTCTCATAAGGGCGGTGCTTGATTTTCATCTTCTTGAGTTTCTTGACACTCCCCTCTTTTCCTCTTACCCTGTCTTTTTTGGTTTGTTTTTCTGTCTCCTTGTCCTGCTCAGAATTCTTCCCAGCTCTGTCCTGGGCCCTTCTCCTCACCTCCTCTTTCCATAAGGGAACTCTTCCAGTCCTGTTTTCCAAATGCTCTCTGTAGGTGGGTGACTTGCAAATTGTCCTCTCCCAACAAGTCTCTCTTCTGGGCTCCATGCTGCCCATCCCGCCACTTATGAGATGCCTCCACTTTGACACCTCAGGGGCAGCTGAAACTTAATATGTGAAGCCAATTCCTACTCCCCGTCAATCTAGTCCTGCTCTCCCTTTTATTTTTCCATTTTGGCAAATGGTACCAGCATCTACCTAGCTGTTCAAGTCAGAAGCCTCATATTATGTTGGATTCCTTTTTCTCTCAAGCTCCATATCAAGTCCATAATTTATTCGGAAAGAATTAACTTTGCAAATATACCACAAGCCTGCCCACCGCTTTCCACCTCCAATGCTGTTATCTACCCTTGCAACCATGAGGTTGTGTCACTTCTACCTGGATAAATGAGGTATTTTTCTCTGCAGTCTCTCTATTTCTACATTGTTCTTTCTAATCCATTATTCACTCTGCAGCCAGAATGGTCTTCTTCAATGGTAAATCTGATCATGTCACACCTTGGTTTAAAACCCTGAATGACCTCTCGGTTTATGCAGCATAAAAATTTAAAAACCATAAAGATCTACCTGATCAGGCCCCTGCTAAACTTTCCAGCATCCTCTTCCATTTCCCTTGTGTTTATTACTCTCCTATCACACTGGTCATATCTCAGTTCTTCAAACTTGTCTGCACTTTCATCTTCCCAAGATGTTTTTATTCCTTCTACCTTAAATAATTCTAACTTACTCTTTGGGTCTAAAATGAAGTGTCAGTTCCTCACAAAACCTCACCTCACCTCATCCCCCATCTGCATAAAATCCCGTGGCAGACTCTCTTACAGCATCTTGTCTTCTGCCTACACAGCACTCATCGCTAGTTGTAATTATACTCATATTTCTGGGATTATTGGCTTAACATCTCTTTCTGTACTGGAAATACATATACTACTTGAGTGCAAGGGACAGTGGCTTTTTTTTTTTTAACCTGGCCCATACTCAGTGGTTATTAAAATTTACTGAGTGATGAGGCAAATAAATATGTATTGAGTATTTTCTGTTTGGCACAGTAGTGGTTTCTCATGAGGAAGAATACAGATACATTCAAAATAAACCAAAACTCCTAAGCCACGAAACCTCTAAACAATTAGAGGATAAAGGATGACAGTATACAATTAAGTGTTAAAATGCGTGCTTCAGAGTGAAACTGTTAGAGGAATGTCAGGAAAGAAGAGAAAACCTGGAACTCCACTAAGTGAGTAGGTAGGGCTTCCCTGCACGTAGAATTTGGTCGCTTCAAACGACAGTTACGATTTTTTACTTTCCTGTAGCCAAGTCTTAATTATTACAATTATTTTTTTCATAGCAGTTCTTTTGCTGTTGTAAAGGGCCTCATAAATATGTTATTATTTAAAATTCCTTTTGTCATCTTGACATAGTCATATGTTTCTCTGCTTTTTGTACCACTAGTTTGAGTGACATCAAGACATGCTGCTTTTGCCCTAGAGAGGCTGTCCCAAATCGGAGCCTTCAGAAGGAATGGTGTTCATGGCACCAAAGTGACACTCCCCCACCCCCAGCAACAGATGAAATATTTCAAAGGGGACATCTGCCACCACCGCTGAGATTTTATGGAGTACCCACACATGTAGACTCACTAAAGTGGGCATGACAGCTGAAAAATATTAAAAGTGTATGTGTTTTTAAAAACAACTTATGGTTAGGAATTAAGAAATGACTTTTAAATAAGAACAGAATTTTTTTTTTTTTTTGCAAGTGTGTACTTTTTTTTTCCGCTTTTATTTTTTTGTTTTGTTTTTTCTTTTTTTCTGAAGACCCCACACTTGCAAAATCTTTTAGGTCATGTGTTTGCTTTACGAAACATTTGGCAAGTAATAGGTGCCGTGGGAATATATCCACTCCATCTGGAATCAGCAGATCCTCCTGGTTTCGCTGTACCTGAATTACCACCCGTCCCCATGGCTTACAAATGTTTTTGTTTTCTTTCTTTAATAAATTTTGGATGCAATAATTAAATGAAAGAGCCTTATTGAAGTGAGTTCTTCCTTAAATTTTGTAAGGCAAATCTTAGGAAAGAAAGTAAATGCATATTTGCCAATTTGATGTTTACAAAAATGAAACCTGCATAGATGGTAATTACTTCTTTTCTCAGTAGAGCACTTCCTTTCATGAAATGAGGCCCAGTGAGCACACATTATTTCTGATCTAGTCCCCGCCTCCAGTGGAAAACTTTTTAAAAGCATTTAATTTTATTTAGATAATCACAAGTTATGGGTCATGTTGTCCTAACTTTTGTGTTCCTTTTAAAAATTGAACAAATATTGAAACTGGGAAAATGATTTGGTTATCTGATCCATTCCCCGTCAGAACAAGATTGTTTCTTGCTATATCTTTTCTGATTTTCAATTTTTGTTGTCGATGGAGGGTGGTTATATCACTTCACAAAGGTCTTTCTGGATTTCTACTCCTCTAATTACTATGTTTTGCTTTGTCTTACTTTATTTCACTTTGTTTTATTTTATCTTATTTTATTTTATTTTATTTTATGGAGGAGGTCATGTAGAAAATCAGGCTTATAATCTCACAAATACAGCGTCTCTTGTTTGATATTTGGATCTTTCTTCTTTCATTTTGGCAAGAAATACTGTGGGAATAAGTGTTTCTGCCAAGTATCAGTTATTTAAATATTTCATTACCTCACAAAATAAAATAGAAGACAGAAAAAAAAATAGCTTCTCTAAGACAATTGGACAAAGACAAATTCTTGATCTATCTGAAGCCTGAGATCTTTCCCTTTCTTTAGAACAACACTAAAATATTTTAAAATCTCTTCTTAAAAGTTCTGAAGGTATTCATGCTATTAAATTAATTTCAATGATCTCAATTGAAAATAGTTTTCTAAGAAAAAAATGTTTGTATCAAAAAAGGACATTTTCCTACAAAAGGAATAACAAAAAATGAAAAAAACAACAGAAAAATCTAATAATAAAACACTACTCTAAATATATTACTATCATGAGGAAGAAAACACACATACAATGCATGTGTGCACATATACATTAAACAAATGCTTTTCATTGCTGTTTAATATCTCCTACCATTTTCCTTTTGCACACATATTCCTAATTAAAAAGACTTGAAGAACCAGTAGTCACAAGAAGAGCCAATGTGTGTGCATGCGTGTGTGTGTGTGTGTGTGTGTGTGTGTGTGTGTGAAAGCAGACTATGTGGAAAACCAAAGATCCTATATAGAAATTAACTATTCTTCATGTGCTAAAATTTTTTGTTTAATTGCTACAAAATACAACTTTTTTTTTTCCTGAGAGCTTATATACCTAAAGATTTTGATCTTTAAACTTAGTGGAAATTTAAGTATACCTAAGTAGGTCTAATTTTACATCTGATTTATGTGGTGAGAAACATTCAAGCCATATTTAATAAGAGACATTTTTAGATTTGTATTTACTTTGTACAGCACTTTACAACTGTGGCCTCTGTAACCTTATCTACGAACTTGCTAAAACATGACAAAATAAAAGAAAAAGAGAGAACTAATATATTTTACAAAAAACATCTGCTTAGAACATTGCATATAACCATGGAGCATTTGATTTAAGATTGCTTCTTGTAGTGGCACAAAAATAGAGACATAGACCAATGAAACAGAACAGAGAACCCAGATATAAAACCATCCACATACAGCCAAGTGATCTTTGACAAAGCAGACAACAATATACATTGGGGAAAAGAAACTCTATTCAATAACTGGTGCTGGGAGGATTGGAGAGCCACATGCAGAAGAATAAAACAGAATACATATCTCTCACCACTCATAACAATTAATTCAAGATGGATACCATACTTAAATCTAAGACATGAAACCATAAGAATGCCTCAAGAAAATGTTGGAAAAACTCTTCTAGGTATCTGCCTAGGCAAAGAATTAATGAAGAAGACCCCAGTGCCAAGCACAGCAACAATAGAAATACATAAATGGGAATTGATTGAATTAAAAAACTTCTGCACACCCAAGGAAATAATCTACAGAGCAAATAGACAACCTACAGAATGGGAAAAAATATTCACAAGCTATATATCTGATGAAGGGCTAATAACCAGAATCTACAACGAACTCAAGCAAATCAGCAAGAAAAAATCCAAACCACTCCGTTCAAAAGACAGGAGGAGAAGCTTTTCAAAAGAAGATAGACAAATGACCAATAAACATATGAAAAAATGCTCAATGTCACTAATCATCAGGGAAATGCAAATCAAAAGCACAATGAGGTATCACCTTATCCTAGTTAGAATGGCTTTTATTAAAATGTCCAAAAGCAATAGAAGCTGGTGGGGATACAGAGAGAAAGGCACATTTATACACTGTTGGTGGGACTGCAAATTAGTATAACTATTTCCTCTATGGAAAACACTATGGAGATTCCTCAAAGAACTAAAAGTAGACCTATCATTTGATCCAGCAATCCCACTACTGGATATCTGCCCAAAGGGAAAAAAAAAGTCATTTTATCAAAAATACACCTGCACTTGAATGTTTATTGCCACAAAATTCATAATTGCAAAGATGTGGAATCAACCCAAATGACTATCTATTCATAATTGGATTGACAAAATATGGTATATGTATACCATGGAGTACTACACGGCCATGAATGCCTTTTGCAGCAATCTGGATTGAACTGGAGACCACTATCCTAACTAACGGAAGTATCACAAGAATGGAAAAGCAAACACCCTCATGTACTCATATTAAATTGGAACTAACTGATGATCACACGTGCACAGAGGGAAGTAAAACTCAGTGGAAATCAAGCAGGGAGGAGGGAGAAGGAGGGGAATGGGCAAAAACCTACCTAACAGGTACAATCTATCTGGGTGATGGGCACATTTATAACCTTGAGTCAAGCATAACAAAATTGATCCATGTAACCAAAAACATTTATACTCCCGTCATATTTTGAAATAAAAATTTTAAAAAACAATAAAAAAAGATTGCTTCTTTTGGATCCAGTTCAAGGGTCTTCATTATTGATAGTTTCATAATGTCTGTGCTTTTAATCCATGTCAGCCATCTGACAAACCATTAACATGGGTGCAAAGGAAGCATTTTGTCACATTCCATTGTATTATTATTTAATTATATTTTAATTTCCTAATGACAGATGGAATCCCCTGTATATGCCAGCCTGTTGCTCTGTGCCTGAATTTAAATTTCTGTGTAGAAATAAAGTAAATTCTTCCATTTCAATCTAGAACAATAGGTTTCTGAATGAAAAGAACTGAGCCTCTGAAAAGCCAAAGATATTCAAAGACTTTAGGATACATTCTTTGTGTGCCCTCAGATATAATTTGAACATCAGTAGCTTACACACTGAACCTATTTCAAATATAAAGCTGTGATTTTAATTGGTGAAAAGATTGTATTTTTAGATGTTGTTATCTCCAGGAAAACCTTTCAATATCTTATCTCTTATGACTTTTGTCATATTTTTAAAAAATATTAATAATCTTTTTGTTTATTCTGTTTGGAAACAAAGAACACATGATTCCTTTGGCATAGGGACACATTATTAGACTTAGGAAGAAAATGTAGGGTTAAGTACAGTATCAGATTTTCAGTTCAAGTTGTTTTGTAAGCACCACTTTTCATATCTGCAAAGTTTTTGTTTATCAGGCTGTCTGTTATGTATTCAACTCTACTCACTGGCAAAATGTTTTTGATTTTATTATTTTTAATTGACATATAATAATTGTACATGTTTATGGGGTACAGTGTGATATATTGATACATGTATAAAATATGTAGTGCTTAAATCAGGGTAATTAGCATATCCATCACCTTGAACATTTATCATTTCTTTGTATTGGGAACATTCAAAATCTGCTCTTCTAGGTATTTGAAAATACACAATAAATTGTTACTTATAGTCCCCATATAGCGCTATAGAACACTAGAATTTATTCCTCCTATCTAGCTGTGCTTTTGTGTCTATTAACCAACCTTTGCCTATCCCCTCCTCCCTTCTCCCTATCCCTTCTAGTAACCACTATTCTGCTCTTTGCTTCTATGAGATCATCTTTTTTATCTTCCACATATGGGTGAGAACATGTGGTGATTCTAAAGGTGAAAAGAACAAGTGATTACATTAGAGATTACAGAACAGACCCAACACTTAGACTTGTGACTTTAGCTGATACTTACTGAATTTCTTTCTTAATAATTATTTATGGGGACAATTCTCTGAAGCCTAGTTTACTGTAAAACTCCACTTTAAACATTTCTATATGTTATGGACGATCAGTGGAAACCCTTGAGTCAGATACACCTCTCAAGTCTTAGATGACATAAAATGGAGAAATTATATATATATATATATATATATATATTTCAATGCTTATTTTATTCATAAAAACAGGTTTTAATGAAATTTTAATTTATTGATAAAAATCTTGGAAAATAGCTTATTTTCTAGTATAATGACTCAGAAAGTGTTCCATGAAATAAGCAATTTCTGAGACATTCTCCTTCTGTAAATTATGGTTTTGGTAATTACTGCATTATGTCTTTGGGATGTTTTAATCTTGTTATAGACACACACACACAAATTTTGCATCTTTTAAAAATATTTTTTTTATTTTTGTCAAGTTATTTTAAAATGTGAGATATGGGCAAGGCAGTAGATTTAAGTTTTAAGTGCCTCCAACCCCCAAGACGGGGTCACACTCTATTGCTCAGGCTGGGGTACAGTGTTGTGATCATAGCTCACTGCAGCCTCCAATTCCTGGGCTAAAGCGATCCTTGATTCTCAGCCTTCCGAGTAGCTGGGACCACAGGCTTGTGTCACGAGGCATGGCTGACTTTTAAATTTTTTTGTAGAGATGGGGTCTTGCCCTGTTACCCAGGCTAGTCTCAGGATGGGCTCCAGTATCCTTCCGCCTTGGCCTCCTGAAATGCACTAGCCACTCCACCCCACCAGATGTAAGTTTTTGAGACTTGAAAAGTATAAAGTTTTGGGAATCCTCCTTGAGAAAAAGAATGCAAAATGATAAATATAAAAATAGGTACAGGATCTTGGAAGTTAGTGACATACCTGGAAGCTTAAGTTTCATTAGAGTCTCGGAAATATTCCAGTAAACATGGGAATATAGACTGAGGCCTTTGTGTAAAACTGCAGGCTCTTCTCTCATCTCCTTGTCCCCTCTGCACTTGACTCCTAAGAGGAAGTATCAATGATGAGGGTCAAAGACATTTAGGATGCTAATGTGCTCATTTCACTCTCCCTTTTTAACTCTCCCTCTTTCTCTCACCATTTCTCACTCATTCTCCTCCTCTCCCCCACACTCAGTGTTTGGTCTTTTGCAGATATATTTTT
Source organism: Microcebus murinus (assembly GCF_040939455.1). Taxonomy (NCBI): domain Eukaryota; kingdom Metazoa; phylum Chordata; class Mammalia; order Primates; family Cheirogaleidae; genus Microcebus; species Microcebus murinus. The sequence continues at coordinate 27,384,665 of NC_134111.1, forward strand.
CATCATCCCTTCCTCTTCATATATTTTGAGGTTGGAATAAAAGACCTGGGTTGGAGCAATCCCTGTTTTTATTAGCTAAGAAACTTTTAGTTTCACTATCAGTCCATCATTGATGCTTTCAGATTCAGAAGGCTAAGATTCAGGTGTAGTGTTTAGATCAAATGTCTTAAATCCAAAGCCAGGAAGGTGAGGAAAATGCAGAAAGTAGACCTGGTGTAAGAGAAACAAGTGGCAGAGACTAGAATTTTTCTGCCTTGTGGGACAGAGAAGCCAAAATTCGTTCTAGATCAATGTTCCCAGATAGGCATATGATTCCAGTGGTGCAGATCTTTTATTTCCCCTCAGAAAAAAAGCAACCAGTCTTTTAAAATAAGAAAGCTTCTGATTTTTAATGTTTGCCAACAATTCAGTATTTCATAAATACACTGAGAGCTGAAACATGTATAAGCCTGTTGCAGCTAATGGTCATCAATTTGTAATCCCAGGTCTATAGGCAAAGGGGAACACGGGGCTGTCAGTTACTTTAGCCTGCTTAAGTCTGTCAATGGCTTAAGGAAAAGGAGTAGTCCTCTGGTCCAGCCTAGATTTTCAGGACTTTTGTCTATTGCTTCAGAGGACTGAAGAAGATATATTTGCTTAGCCATATCCACTGCTCAACTAATCTTCTCAAGAGAGCTCAGGTGAAGTGAAGATGAAGATAGGAAGTGAGATGACCTGCTATGGCCAGTGGCAGGACTATATTCAGGTATTCGTGATCCTAGAGTTCTAATAAAATACAAGCTTAAATCCACCTTGCTTGCTACTGACCACATGCACTTTCTTTTTAGCAGAATCCTATAACTTCTTCTTGGTCTTTAATATGTAGGAATGGTTCCTTAACTCTGTAGTTGTGGAATTTTGTGGTTTCCAATCCATCCAGGAATGCCATGCTATTGAGGATTTTCATATTCCCACATTAAACATGGAGAGGAGCCCGATTATACAGACTGCATTTCCTGTCGTTTGGCCTCTTGACATTTCCAGTATGCTCTATAGCTGAGCCTGGCGGGGTTTTTGTATGTAGTTTAAATCACTTGGAAAAAAAAAAAAAAAAAGCAGGTCTGGAATCTCGTTTCTTTTTTCTCTAGGGAACATCCATGTTCTAAATTGACATCAACACATGATAGAAATTGGTCACTCCCTGATATAGTCATTCAGGAATTTTTGCTATTTTAAGGCCTATTATTATTTCCAGCAGTTGCTATTTCATCATTCAGCAAAATACAGTCGTCCAGAACTGCCTGACATATCAGTAGTTCTGTTCCTGGCCTTAACTCTGCAGTAGCTAGCCGTGTCACTTAACACAGACGCGAAACGGGAAAGAGCTTACGGGCTTTGCAGCTAAGAAGAAATGTAGTCCGATCTGTTTCCATTCCTCCATCTTTACTTTTTCTAGAAATCTAGGTTTGTTTGGCCACCCTGAGCAGCCTTATCTGAATGAAATCAAGCAGGCTTTGAGACTGCAACATGCTTCTGCCAGTACAACAACATTGGCAGCTATGTTTAGTGCAGACCGAGGGTTGAGGACAGTGAAGACAGTGAAGAAGAGAACAAAGAAGAAACACAGTTTGTTGCAAAATACATTGGAACAAAGAACAGAAAGTATGGGCAAGAGGAAAGGATGAACCTATAGGAAGGAATAAACAGGGAGGAATTAGGGGGAAAAAAGTATGCTCAATGATAAGCTTTTCTTTCTTTTCTGACTTCTAAAGAATATTTGAGTGTTTTACAGAATTTCTTTAATTTTACATGAGAGTACTTAATGGGATGAGTGTTTTTTTATTACTTAGTTTATTTCTGTCCATTATACTGGTTTACTATAGATTCACATCCATCTAGCTGGTAAATTAATGCTTCATAAGACATAATCCTCACTGATTACTCAATCTTACCTTCTCCCTATAAATGCTTTTGTTTTGTTTTCAAGGTTTTTGAATCTCCAAGGTTCCAAAGCATGGATAACTGAAGATTCATTAGCTTAAGCACTAATGAGTTTCTAAATAAAGGTTTATATGAATATAGCCTTACATATATAAACATTTAGCCAACTTCAGAGAATAAATCAACCGAGCATGGCAGGAAAGAGCATGTGAGGACTTTGCAGCTGGGAGGATTTTTTAAAAAAGTAATTGAAAAGAGGTCATTTTAAATCATAGTTTATTGCATTATCAGTTTATAGTAGGTAGTAGGGACTGATTCTGAGCTACTGTTTGCTTAGATGACTAGGTTGTCATTTTTAATTAGCTTTATGCTTTTCTTAAAGGCTAATTGCTTTTTTCTTAAAATCAAGATTACTTGATTGCTAATGACAAGGGTGCCATAGTTACATATTTTTAAAGAAAATTCCTCAACATGTTTAATGGTGAAGAACTATATTTCCTTTGAATATTTTTTTTACAATAAAGCACATATTTTTAAAACCAGAAAAACACATATTTACTAATAATATTAGTAAAATAAAATGTCTTGTTTTTGGCAAGAGGATTGCTGCTAACATATTTAACAAAATGTAAACAAACATTTTTGTGGTCCTATTTGGCTTTAAAATATACTTTATATATCCATTTTCTTAGGAATATCATAAATTTCTGGACAAATGCACTATAGCAGCCAAATAAATATGCTATATATGAAAATGTCTTTACTGGGACCCCCTATTGGGAACTATATGCTGTCAGGGTTTTCCTTCTCCAGCTCATATTCTGAACTGCACTGTATCATCCACATTATCTTATTGTTGTGACTGATAGTGTATAATGTTTAGGTGGAAAGATGGCATTAGAGTGTTGTCTTTGTGGAGCAGAGATTTTCTTTCTGCAGAGCTAATTGGTTCATTGATTAGCAGGTGATTTGGCTTGTTACCTCTCTAGGAAGCAGCCAGGTGAATTAAATGCTTCAGATCAAGACTGTTCTTCATCAAATTCTCATAGACTCCTCATAGGGTGCACATTTTCTGATCACGTGCCAGGCACTGTTCACAATAGTGAACAAAACAGACAAAAACCCCTGTCCACAGGGTGTTTATAGTCTAGTTAGAGAAAACAGCTTATAAATGAGAAGAATAAGTAAATGGAGTGGAACGTTGGAAGGCAATAAGTGCTATGAGGAAAAAGTGAAACAGGGAAGCTAGGGGTGGAGGTGAGGGTAGGAGAATTGCAGTTTTAAACAGGGAGGTTAGAGATGGCTTCATTAAGAAGGTTATATTTGACCAAGGATTTGAAGGAAGTGAGCCATAGGAATATATGGGGGAAAAGAGTGCAAATAAAGACAACTGCAAGGGTAGAAGCCAAGGGGTAGGAGTGTACTTGGTATGTTCATGGAAGATCAAGTTCGCTGTAGCACTGGAGGAGTGAGCCAAGGAATGAATACAAGGGAGTTAGGTTAGAGCGGTAAGGTGGGGTGATCTTAGGCAGCCTTATAGACCCTCAGAATGATTGTGAGTTTCACTCTGCAGGAGATGGGAAGGAGGGGACAGATGACAGTATTTCACTTAGGGTTGAACAGGAACACTCAACTGGATAGAGAACAGATACAGGATGAGGGATCATTTATAAGGTTAGTGCAATAATCCAGACACAAAGAAAGAATTTCATTAACTGTCCGTAATGTTCCTCCAGTTATCACAGTTGAGAACTTCAGTTCACTACCCTCATAAAGAAAATCATTGTCAAGCATTGAGAGGTCACCGGAAGCTCTGAACGTGACTCTGTTTTTCACACTTTCTTCTATCATGGAAATGGTCATGGGGAAAGCTTCCCATCTAGCCCTGTTGGTATTTTGGTAAATATGTAATTATACATGCAGCATCTTCACATGTTCTTTTCGGCAACCCATTAATAGAAACCAGATGTGTGGTGAGCCAGCATATTCTCTGGAGGTTGTCCTGAGAAAGAAGAGACACGTTGATTTAGAGTCCACACCTGCAGTTCTTGCTGCTGTTTTGCTGCTTCTGTGGCAGCTTTGACGTCAGGCTGCTTAAGGAAAGCCTCTGCTTCCAAAATCCTCTCTTGTTGATTAAGTAGAGGAACTCTGGGTCAAGGAGATTCTTTAATCACCTCACTGCAAAACACGGAGAATCAGGGAATGGCATCCTCCTGTAGGAGGTCACTACACCCCACCTGGTGTTTAACATGATCTGCTTGCCTTATGGTGAGTTTGCAGCAATCTACAAATCTTCTAGTTATTTGTGAAAGTAAAGCCTCAGAAAACGTTAAGAACAGGTAGGAGTATTTGAAAAGTTGTGAATAAATAAGTAACCTTACTCTGTTTTCCTGATAAGCCAAGAAATACAAGCTTTCACTTTTAAGCAAAATTGTATACATAAGACATTTTAAAAAGAGGTGAGAAAGAATGGCTTTATTAAGTAGACAAATAGTCAAGGAAAAGGATGGAAATGGTGGGATTTAAATTATTTATGAGAATAATCCAAAACCTTAGCCAAACAAAGCTCTAAATGCAGCTCAGAACTAAAGTTTTTTTTTTTTTCTTTTATTTCTCTTTTTGACTGCTTAAGTGCTGACTGGAACTTTAAATTCCAGTCTCCTTAAAGATTAAAAGCCCAATAATTATTGAGGATATTAGCAGTGACCATTCCACTTCAGGCACTTATTTTTTTCATATTTTAGTTATGTCCACCCAAATCATTATATCTGGATTATAACATGAAATCTTTACTTGTGATAGTATTTTATTAACAAAGATTTTATGAACCTATCAGTTGTTTTTTATAATCATTGGCACTTTTCTTGTACAGGGAAAGCCTGATTTCTTACAAACCACACAATCTTCAAGGTGGAGTAATTTATGCATCTACTAAAACATGCAACTTAGATTGTATTTCCCTTGGTCCAGAAGAACTTGCACTTCCTTCTTTTAATCAACAGCCCAAGAGTATTTCATTGATGGAAATGAAATGTCCAAGAAAGAGCTTGGTATATTAGGTAAAGGCAAGAAACACATCCATATGGGGAAACATTATAAATGGGGATTATAAAAGAAGCACTCTCTTAGTGCTATAATCTGAAGTTTGCTGTCCCCTTCCCACAACAAATTCATATTTTGAGATCCTACCGCTCAAGGCGGTGGTATTAGGAGGTGGGACTTTTAGAAGATAATTAGATGGTAGGAGTTTAAACTTCATGATTGGGATTAGCACCATTATATGAGACGCCAGTCATGATCCTGAGAAGACAGCAAGAAGATGTCATCTATGAGCCAGAGAGCAAGTCCTCTCCAGACACTGAATTTGCCACTGGCTTGATCTTGAACTTCCCAGCCCCCAAAACTGTGTGACATAAATTTCTGTTGTTCATAAGCTATCCCAGTGTATGGAATTTTGTTATAGCAGCCCAAAGAGAAAATTGGTATTGAGGAGTGGGGGTGGTACTGTAACAAAACCTAAAATGTGGAAGCAGCTTCAGAGTTGGGAAATGGGGAGAGGCTGGGAGAGTAGGCGGAGTAGGCTAGAGAAAGCTTAATGTTGTGAACGGACTGTTAAAGCCCATGCCCGTGAGGCCTTAGAATGAGAGGAGACCTGTAGAGAAAGCCTCATTGTTTAGAGAATAGTCAGGTGATTCTGTGCAGAAGACTAAGGGCCATTTTCATGAGGTCTCAGATGGAAATGAGGAACATGTTATTGGAAACTGGACGAATGGCAATCCTTATCATAAAGTGGCAAAGAACTTGACTGAATTGTGTTTATGTCTCAGGGTTTTGTGGAAGGTAAAACTTGTGAGCAATGAAGTTGGATATTTAGATGAAGCTATTTTCAAGCAAAGTGTTGAAGCTTTGCTTTTTTTTGTTGTTTTAATTTTTGACTGCCTGTAGGCTAACTCTAGTAAAATGTGAGAAGAGAAGAATGACTTAAAGTCAGAATTGTTAATCAAAAGGGAAGTAGAACTTCAAAATTTGGAAAATTCTCAGCCTATCTCTATTGGGAAAAAAAAATGAGAAAACCTGTTCTGGAGAGAAAAGGTCCTTCCAAATAGCAGTTTGATGAAGAGATTAGTAGGGATCGACCATCTCAACAGAAGCCGGGACCTATTGTGTTAATGATTGGTAAGTTAGAACTCTCTTCAATGTTGTACGCTACTTCTTGTGGTGTAGCTATGAGTCCTGACAATACTCAGCACTGCCAAATGTTTCTACTTCCCTTAGAAATTACTTGGACTCTATGTTCTTCCAGTTTTTTTTCTAATAAAATATAATAATAGCTTCTTATTCCATAAATATGAAGGGTGATATAATTGATAATGTTTTCTTTTTTTAATCTCTGGACAAAATAAATGACTCAAGGGCAAGGAAATGCCTATTTTTCCTTTTATTTATTTTTTTAAGAAAAAAAGAATAAATTAATTTCATTTGAAGAAACCCAGATGTCCTCAAAATAGGTCCTGTGTGCCAATAGAGTTCTTTAGAAATTCTCTGATGAGTCAAAATTCCAAGGTTCTTTCCCATGTTGGCTTGTATGGTTTCTTAATATTGCTTTGGGTTAGGTCAGACTGATAGATAAAGCATCTCTCACTAAAATGTCCCTACAATCCTCTTAGTTGTCAGTTGGTTCTCTCAATTCAGAATTTCTCTAAAATCTTATCTTGCCAGGTTATTTTTCATTTCTCACTGATGCCTGAGCAGACCCACACATTAAACAAAAAGGGAACAATATTTGTATGAATGCTGATTGATTCAGATACTAATTGGTAATATATGTGTGCAGTAGTTTCCTTCAATATATTTTATATTGTACTTAACTAGTCTCCTGTCTAGGATATCAGACATTATGCATTTGGACCATATTTGTTATACTTTGTTTAATTATCTTTTATAGATTATCAATAGGTGTTTAAGAAAATGAATGAGAAGAGTGTGCAGAGTGCTGCTCTGTAAGTGAATGGATGTGTATAATTTTCTCCTTGGTAAAATTTCCCAGAGACCCTTCTCTGAAGTAGTCATTTAAATGATAGTGATCTTTGGATGATGCTGTTAGGATTAGATAATAAGGGTATGACTCATAAACATGTCATTTAAATCTGGGAACAAGTAACTAGTACCCACTCCTTCTAGCCAAAAACCTTTCATTTTTGTGGGTTTTCCACCCCCACATGAATGGCATACACCTCCAGTCTTTACACTGGCAGGTTTTCTTAGAAAAATGACCCATTCCATGATGAAGAATACCTAAATCCCACAAGTAAAAGGAGCAGCCTGTTATTACTCTTCCTGTCCAGTACATGAAAAGGAGAAGTATGTGAGAACCAGACACAACCTGTAATTTAGTAGCCAAGCATCAGATCTGTGCTGTAACAGGAAAAATAAAAATATAGCTCTGCTTTGGTATTCTTGGATGGTCTGCACTGGAGGAGTGAAATTTTGCTTGGTTTTTCTCACTTCCAGAACAATGTTCTTGTCTGCCACTAGATTCCGGTGAAAGAAGATTGTGCACGTGGGAAGTTCTGTGTTTGCTTCCATCCTAAAGACTGAGATTTGGGAGTGTGTGGTTTGTGTTTCCTCTGTCACTTATGAAGCCTTTGTCTACTGACACACATACTTTTTCCTAAATGCATTTTAGAATTGAACTCGTTTAGGCGGCTGTATTTCCTTCTCTTTAAGCAAGGAGCACTGTTGACTCACTATTGAAGTAATCAGAGTTCCTTATATCCATGATTGACTCCAACTTACTCAGTGTTGGAAAGAACAGTTCTTTCTGCTTCAGTCTATAATGCAATAAAAAGGAGATTGATGATGGCCCTTGTTTTATCAATACCACTGACACATGTCAACACTTTTCAGCTCTAAATAAGGTAATATCTTCTTTAGAGCTATAGTTTTTATACACATACACACATATACATACATATATGTACTCATATAAACATACACACTTGTATATACACACATACATATGAATACATACATATGTGTGTATAATTTAACTGGGAACATTCATATTTACTTTGGTCCCTATAGTGATAGCAACAGAAATGATAAAGACATTGTTATTATTCTATAATTGTCACTGAAGACAAGATGTTTTTCACAGATAAGGGGAATTTGACACAGTTGCAAGAGAAATAGCTTTTAATCCACACAGAGTCCCCAAAGCACAAATCATTCCATGAAAATGCTGGGAATCTGAAGCTCAAAGGAGAGGCTTGATGCCTTGCCAATAGTCCTTTATCTAGTAAGTGATCTGGAGTCTAACCAGGGATTTGACTCTAAGGCTAGTGAGTTCCTTTATTCCATGTTGATTTGTAATCCGAGGTGTTTAGATCCCAAGGGTTACTGGTTCATTACTTCCTTAGCACTCAATTCCACTAAACTTCTTATTGCGTAGTGTGTATATAATAACAGAACCTTGGTGCTCTAAAAAATGCCCACAATTTTTTCCATTATTAAATAGTATTATATCAATGTTGTGATAAAATTTTATGTGGGGTATGCATTCATAAGGTATCACAAGAATCACAGTATCACAAGACAGATATTAAATTATTTTCCTGGTAGATGAAATCTAAAGAATCTTGTGGCGGGCTTGGTAGGTATTATGGGAAGAAATAAAACGTAATTAATTCCAGCAAACCTTTGTATTTAAAGTACCCATCAGAAGGTTCGAGAAAAACTAGCTTTGCCCATTCTTTCCCTGGCCTCGCCCTAAATTGGTGGAGTTGACCTCTGTGTTTCTGAAGAGCTAAGTTGCCATGACTTCCCCTCTCACCTCTGGGCCTAGGAAAGGGGAACAGTGAAGACAAGTAAAATACTTTTGTGTCTCAGGGGCATGAGGAGGATGAATGAAGGTGTGGGAGCTGAGCTGGTGCTCTGAGTTGATGAGGCTGTGTTACAAGGGTGCTTGGAGAAGAAAGGTGTCCTTAGGCTGCTGTAGGTCTTCCCAGTGCTAGGAGGCAGACTGTATCCCTTCAGTCCCTCCAATGGTAGATATTCCTGACCCTGAGAGATGCTAATATCACTCATGAGGTGCTTCTGGGGACTCTGCCCCTGGGGCCTGCACATTAATAACTATGGCTCTGAGAGTCACAATGAACAATACTGGTGCCAGCAGGGATGGCTCCTGATGCTCTCACCTGAGGAATATCAACAGCAATGTGCAGTGTGCACTGATGACCAGAGTGCTCTGCTCCAAATGTTTTGGAATGACCCAAGAGGTAATCCTGACTAAATCACAACTTCCAGAAACATCGGAGGAAATTCCAAGCAGATTGATGTTTAAGAGATATTAAAAAAAAAAAAAATTAGGGATTATATTTCATTCTTCTGACCCAAATCCTAGTCTTCTCAGATAGGTTCTCTCTCCCTTTTTGCCTGTGTGCATATCCTTTCTCCAAACTGTGAGGTGAGAAAGACGAGTTGAGGAAAAAACTATGAAAGTTATTTCCTGGCATCTCACCCAGGAATGAGTGATGAACAGGGCCTGGAAACAACTTTAAAAGCCATTTTCTTTGCTCATGTGAGGTCATGAGGTTGCTCCCTGCAACTCTCTGGGCACCAGAATGAATGAAAGTGGCACAAAACACACCCAAGGTCTATCATTGATTTAAAATGATTGATGGCTAGTCTTATCTGATTGTGCTACATTGTCGAACCATCCATCATCCCAAACCAACTCTGTGCTCCATAGTCCAATATATAGTTACATGTGGCCAAAGGGCTTTGGATTTTTCTTTTTTCTTTTCTTCCTCCCCACCCCCAGAGAGCAGTTGGTGGTGGGGTGGGAGGAGAAAAAGAACATGTTGCTTCCTTTTACAAAACTGCAAAATAGTTATCTGTTAGGAAGAAAGTACTCTGATGACACATGCTAAATTCTTGTTAAGTTTATGTAGGAGTGTGTTCATTTCCATGGGGCAAACCACATTTTCCACATTTCCCACACTTTCCTCAAGCTGTGTCTTCCCCAGGCTTTTTTTTTTATAAGGTCTAATATTTGTCCTACTTAGAGAATCAGTCATTCTTAACTTCTAGAACAATCTTGGTTTGAGACAGGAAGTTCATTTTTGTAAGGATACCTAAAAGGTGGTTATTAATGTACTCATTACCCAAAACATGGAAAATAAAGAAAAGTATAAAGAAAAAAATATAAATCACATATGATCTCTTCTTATCTTTAAGATCCTCACATCTTGAAGAGTATCTCCACTCTCTCCCTCCACTATGTTTCCCAGGAGTTGATGTTTATAACTAGTTAGCTATAACTACATGTATTGCCCCTTTAATATTAATATAAGATCATGCTGTATATGCAGTTGTATGCCCTTTTCTTTTTTTACCACATAAGATTATACCTTGACTGTTTTAATCAGGTCATTGCAAAATCTTCAAATGAATGATTCTTTTGGCCGACCAGGAATGTGTTGGCATGTTCTGACTCACTCTGTTGGGTTAACTGGATTGCTTAGGGATGTGCCACCACAGTACAAAGGGTGAGCCCACCCATTCTGAATCACCAGTGCTGCTTATCTCCCCCCTTACATGACATCTCATGCTTACCTTTGAGCGAGCTCCAGGGTTGAGCTCACAATCTAGCTTGCTCCTCATGCCTGTAGTGCCTCCAGTCACAAAAATCTCAGTTTCAATTTTGCTCTAGTTGCCATAGTTCCTAGAACTTGGCTTTTTCCTCAATCGTCATGCAAGTCTCTGTTTTTACAGAGTAATGAAGATCAGGTTTTGCTTTTACCATGTATGCTAACTCCCTATATCTCTTTTTTATACACCTGTCTTTCTAGAACCCAGAGAGGAATGCAGTTCTTGCCTGACATCTGAGTCTCACTTGCCTAGCTCCCACCGCCTTCCTCTTTGTCTTCCCGATGCTACATTCTGATGGTCTCTTAGCAAGTTCTAGTGTGCCCTGGACCCTGGTATTATGCCTGTAACCTGAACGTGTGTTGCTGTATTCCACCAGCACACTCCTTTTTCCCAGATGTTAGCCTCTGGCTACTCCTGGCCATTTCCCACCCTCCTTGTTCCCAGGAATATCTTCAATTCTGGATAGGAACTTGCACAAAAAATATCTGAAGAAAACTAAATTAGCATCCAGAAATAATGTATAAAATACGCCAAGCCAGTAATTTCATATGGAGGCCAAATTCCTTGTGTTGCCAAAATTCTTATCTGGTGATATCCTTCACTTCACCTAATAATTTATATGTTCTAATGAATGGGAAAATGAAACAGTTCGCTTCCTTTCTCAATGAAGTGTATTTTTATTTCTATCTCTGTTACCATGCTCATCCTCTCTGTTTTTGGTGCTTCCTTTACTTGTCTGCGTAGCGGAAACAAGAGAGGCTTGTGTTCCCAGTCAGTTCTCAGCTTTCTCCTCAGACTCCTTTTCCTAATATCCCTTCAATCTCACCTCTCTCTGGTAGCTTTTCTATATTAAGTAAAATGATGAAAGTTATAAGATGGCAATATACAAACTACTGAAGGAGAACAGAGGAGGGGATGTTACATCCATCTGGGATTTGAAGCATCTTCAGGGGAGGTGGCATGGGGCAGGACTCTAGTAGAAGGGACAAGCATGGCAAAGGCAGCCTTGCAGGGAAGTACAAGACATACATGGAAATGTATTTCAGCATATTATGGGGGTATGAATGTTTGGGTTATGTATATTGCCTTTGCCCCACCTGAGTCAGAGCTTTAAGTGTGTCTATCCCCCAGATGGTGTGTACCACACCCATTAGGTAAGAATATACCTATCTCCTTCTCCCTCCCCCCTACCTGACACCTGGTGAATGTTATTACTATATGTGTACATAGGTGTTGATCAGTTAATACCAGTTTGCTGGTAAGTACAGGTGGTGCTTGTTTTTCCATTCTTGTGATACTTCACTTAGTAGAAGGGGCTCCAGCTGTCTCCAGGACAACACAAGAGGCGCTAGATCATCTACCCAAAGGAAAAAAAGAAAGTGATATGACGTGATTGGAGTGTACTGTGTGTGAATGAGAAGGAGTAGAGAGGCTAGAAATGTAGACTTGAGCCAGATTATTGCAGGCTTTAAATTCTAAGGCTGAGAGTTTAGGCTTTATTTTATAGGCAAGAAGGACTCATTGAACTGTGTTATAATCAAAGTTGTCCTATAGAAAGAATACTCTGGCAGCAGCTTGAGAGACAAGGGGCTCAGATGACCAAATCTGTGTGCTAGATCTGCCAGGCCCTGGCCAAGTGAACCAGCATAGTCACCAAATCTTTTTTCACCAGTTTCCTCATCTGTCAAACGGGGTTGGCAATCCATATCCTGCAGGGCTTTGACATGAGTTGGAGAGAATAGGTTTGAAAGACCAGTATTGAGCCTGGTAGATAGTAGGGATTCAACAAGTCTTCACTGGGAAAAGGCAACATCGGAGGCAGAAAGATTTAAGAGTATTTCTCAATAATATGAGTAAAAGCTGCGAAGGCTTGGGGGAAAAGAAAGAAAATGTAAAAGAAGAGGCTCTAGATCTTGAAAAAAGTGAAAAAGGGAAAACAGAAGATGATCAATGTGTAGACAGGTGCTGAGAGGAAGGATGAAAGTGCAATTATCAGAGACAGAAATAGTATATAACGAAAATATTTGGGCAATTTCCATAAGAATCATATATCCCATAGAATCTGGCTCCTCAGCTGGTTCTTTCAGGAAAGAGTATCAATTGCAATAGTAGCTAAGGAGTAAATGACACTTAATTTTCATATAAATTCTTGTGGTAGATACTTCATTAGGAATTATATTAATATATTACCTTCATTTAAAAAATTAAGAAACTGAAGCATAGAGTGTTTAAATAACTTGGCCAAAGTTGAGTAACTATTAAGTATCTGATCAGCCATTACTCCTAGGCACTCTCATTCCAGAATTGGGAAGCTTCATCTCTATGTTAGACTGAGAGGATTAAAATACTGGAAACATTTCTAGATAACTCAGCTTTTCTGAAGGACTGGTCTGGCCTGGCCTGGCTGGTCTAGTGTGGAGAACTGTGAAAGATGTAGCATACCAGTGACTTTCCAAGGAAACAGATACAAATTTTAGTTAAAAAAAAAACTAAGAAATACTATGTCTCTTTAGTTTTTAATCAAATCAAATCAAATTAAGATTCCATTCTACCAGGATGGAAAGAAATTTAAAGATATTAAGACTACCCTTAACAGAGTTATGGTGGATCCTGGGTTTTGGGTAAGCAAAAATGTTGGAGGACTTCTCTAGTCATTAGTCATTAATCCACATTATATATTGCTGAAACTCCATTTGTACCAGCCTACACAGGCACCTTCAGGCCTGGTGTCCTTGCAACTCCCAGGGTTCTTAGTGGCAGGGGAAAGTTGGAGATCATGGAGTCCAAATTTCATGTCCATTGACCTTACTTGCATCACATCCCTTCTCTAACATCTTGTCCCCTCCACAGAACCATGCTACAAACAGTGATGGAAACACCTGATGTCTTCCTAGTACAGAGCAGTCTCTCCCTGTCCTTCTTGCATTTGGAAGAATTCTGCTACTTCTCTTCCCTTATCAAGATACCACAGGTAATATTTCAATGAGTTTTGGCTTTTGCAAATAAGAGGAAAATGCATCCACCTTTAAAACTACAAAAATACAGTCAGAGACTACATATAACAAGTAAAGAGATTGAGTTAGTAATTTAAAGACTTCCCACGAATATAATCCCTAGCCCAGATGGCTTCACTGATGAATTCTACATTGACATATAAAGAAGAATCAGTACCAAATCTTTATGTACTCTCCCAAGGTTGAGAAGAGGAGAGACTACTTCCCAACTTATTCTAAGAGGCTGGTAGTATTTGATACAAAAACCAGAAAAAGATCTCACAAATAAAAAAAGTATAGAACAATAGTACTTATAAATATAGATGCAAAAACACTCAACATAATACTAACAAATCATATCCACCAATGTACAAAAAATATTATATACCAGGTGAGATCTAGTTCAGGAATACAATGTTGGTTTAGAATCTAAAAATCAATTAATGGAATATAACATGTCAGTAAAGGACAAAAATTACATGATCATTTCAATAGATGCAGAAAAGCACATGACAAACTTCAACACATTTCCATGGTGAAAGCACTCAATAAACTAGGAACAAAAGAAAACTTCATCTACCTGATAAAGGGCACCTGCAAAAATACTCACAGCAGCCATCATACTTAATGGTGAAAAACTGAAAGTTTTTGCCATAAGATCAAGAACAAGACAAGGACATCACCACTCTTGCCACTTACATTTTACTGGCAGATCTAGCAAGAGTAATTAGTCAAGAAAAAGAAATGAAAGTCTTACTGGTAAAACAAAACAAAACAACAACAAAAAACCCCACAACTACTTGTATTTGCAGAAGCCATGATCCTGCATATAGATAATCCACAAAAGAATCCTATGAATTCTAAAAAATCCACTAAAAAATCTTAGAGGAAATAAATGAGTTCAGCAAGGGTCCCAAGTATAAGAATAATATACAAAAATCAATTATGTTTCTATACTCTAGCAATGAATAATCTGAAAATAAAATAAACAAACAATGCCATAAAAAGAATAAAATACTAAGGAATGAATTTAGCAAAATAATTATAAAATATATACTGTTAAAATGATAAAATATTATTGAAAGAAGCTAAAGACAATTTAAATAAATAGAAAGATATGTGATATTGATGGGTCAGAAAATTTAATACTGTTCAGATGGCAATGCTTTCCAAATTGATTTGCAGACTCAACACAATCCTTGTCAAATTTCCAGTTGGTTTTTCTGCAGAATGTCAGAAGCTGGTCCTCAAATTAATATGAAAATACAAGGGACCCAGAGCAGTCAAAATAATTTTGAAAAAGAAGAACAAAGTTTAAGGATTCACATTTCTTGATTTAAAAACTTCCTACAGAGTTACAATAATCAAGACAGTTTGGTACTGGAATAAAAACAGATAGATAAAATGGAATACAAGTAGAATTCCAGAAATAAACTCTCATATTTATAATCAATTGATTTTCAGTAAGGGTCCCAAAACAATTCAATGGGGAAAGAACAGTCTTTTGACAAATGGTCCTGGGACAACTGAAAGCCCACATGTCAAAGAAAGAAGTTGGAGTCTGCCTCATATCACATATACAAATTAACTCAAGATGGGTCAAAGACATAAATATAAGAGCTAAAGCTATAAAGCTCTTAGAAGAAAATACAGGAGTAAATCTTAATTACCTTGAGATAGGCAAAGCCTTCTTAGAAATGACACCAACAACACAAGTGATGAAAAGAAAATAGGTAAATTGGGTGATTTTGTCAAAATTAGAAACTTGTGAATCTTAAAGGATGTCATCAAGAAAATGAAAGGCAACCCAGAGCATGGAAGAAAATATTTGCAAATCATATATGTGATAAGGGACTTATATCTAGACCATATGAACAGGGATGCTTACAACTTAATAATAAAAAAGCAAATAGCCCAATTAAGATTTGGCAAAGAATATGAATAGATGATACACAAAAATGATATACAAAGAAACAATAATCACATGAAAAGGTGCATCACATCATTAGCTATCAGGGAAATGAGTATCAAAACATGAGATACTGCTTCACATCCACTAGGATGACGATAATAAGAAAAACAAATTGTGATAAGCGTAGGCAAGGAAGTGGAAAAATTGAAACTAATTACTGGTGGGAATGTAAAATGGTGAAACCACTGTGGAAAATAGTTGGTAGTCCCTCAGAAGGTTAAACATAGAGTTTCCATATGATCCATCAATCCCACTCTTAGGTATATGTACCAAAGAGAAATAAAAACACATGTCCACACAAAACTCACGCATGATATCCACAGTAGCCTTAATAATATTAACCAAAAAGCAGAAAGAAGTCAAATATATATTAACAAGTGGATGAATAAATAAAATGTGAGATAGCCATACAATGGAATATTATTCAATCATAAAAAGGAATGAAGTATTTGATACACACTAAAACATATATAAACTTTAAAAAAATTATGCTAAGTAAAAGAAGCTAGTCACAAAAGGCCACATATCATATGACTCCAGAATAGATATGTCCATAAAGACAGAAAGTAAATTACTGATTGCTTAGGGCACGAGTGTTTGAGGGTGATGAAAATATTCTAAAATTAATTATTGGGTTAGATGCAAAACTCTGTGAATATACTAAAAATCATTGAATAGTATACTTCAAATGAGTTTACGATAAGTGGTTCGATAAATGGTTCATAAATTGTAGCTCAACAAAGCTGTTATATAAAATAGTACTTGGGGCAACAAAAATGCTAGCAGCTTTGGGAAGTAGAAGGGAAAGATCCACAGAATAAAATTCAAATTTCTATCTTAAGAGAAAAAAACACAATGTATTATCTGTCTATCCTGCCATAATATTTTGTTCATGATTCCCTATGGAACCATTTTGGAATGAAAGGAATCAAGTGGAATGAATATTTTCCAATTGAATTTTGGCAATTGAATGTTTTTGTCACTGCAGAGAAAACAATCAGTATTTCTCTTCTCTACTCTACCACCACATCATTCCCCATCCACCTCCCCCACCTCCAGGCTCATGGTCAACCACCTGGTCAATTCTGGAAAGGAAAAAACATTAACGGATATAAATACACATCGAGACCCAAAATATTCACATCGCAAATTTTTCCTGAAGCTCAAAGGTCCCTGAAAGGTTAGTGAGCCAGAGTATCCCAAGGGAATATCTGCAGTCTCTGAAGACAGATCCAGCCAAGTTACGATGTTACCCAGGATTAGAATTTAGGGCAAGGGGGCCAAATGGGGAAGAAAAACTGCCGAAGTTCCAGTAACAAAACCACGGTTGGGTTATTAAAGTTACTATAAAGTAGCAACAGTTTTAAAAATTGTCTCTTGAACTAGAACCAGAGATTAGTATTTGAGGAGAGTTGGGAGGATTTAGTTAACATTTGGGAAGATGTGAGGAACATTCAGATCCATCAAATTTGAGAGAACGTTAGAAAGGAAAAATGATCTTTTAAGGACATTATCAGTAGGAAAATGAGGTAGGTTTCTGCTGTTTCAGAATGTCAAGGAGGGAACGAAACAAAACTAATAATTAATCTTATAATATATGAGACCAAAGGAAATTAAAGTAAAATGAATATGAATGACTTGAGTTTGTCTTGGAATAGAGAACCTATTTAATAATGAGGCAACTTCCCAGACTGAAAAGAAATATTTGGGAAGAGATGAAGTAAAGCTTGTGAAGGCCAAATTTATTGAGCTCTTAAAATATGATCATGTTGCAGTGAATTTCAGAAGTTGTGATTATCGAAACTACTTACCACTTTTCTTCATTTCCATCTTGCCAAATCCTCCTGGTTAAAGAGCACACAACTTAAGCTGTTGCAATGAAATTTAGAGAACATACAAAACTTCATTAAATGTCCCCCAAATCACACTGAATCTAAGAAAATCCGTTTGCTTGTCTTTCAAATGTTGCTCTCCTCTCAGCGTCCATAAACCACATATGGAGTTGTAATGAAAGAAATGCTAAATTGCAAATGTTCTAGAGATATTGTGATATTTATCTGCAATAAGAATATATTTCCCACCATGCCCCTTCCTCCCTTCAGTATCTTAGCAAATACAGATGATATATGCTGTGGGATTCAGAAATCCCAATAAAACCATGATCTAAATACCTAGTTATAACTCTTAAAAAAAAAAAAAAAAGCAAAATCCAAAACAGGTATGTTTCCTTTTTAAAGAAAAAAATACAAGCAGATAAATTTCAGATTTTGAATATTAACATTAAAGAGATTATCCAATTCGAATCAGAGATGGGGTGAGAGAGAAGGAAAGGTAGGAGGAACAGGCAGTGTCACTGGAAATACATTGATAGATTAACAATGAAAAGCTTAACCAGAAGGAAACTGCCTACACATTTTTACGAGAGAAGGTTAATCTAAAATGACACCAGTCTCGAAAAGGTTAGCTGTCACATTTAATAGCAGGGGCATACAGTGGTCACTGGCTACCTAAGGGAAGAAGTTGGTAAATGACTTTCTGCAGTTCACATACTTTCTGGAAAGATCAGCTGTTCGTTGTCTTTGGCTGGCCTGCATTAGGAAGGCTTGCCATTCCCTGCAAGGTTTTGTTAACCTAGCTCAGCAGCAGGTCCTGATTGGTCATGGGAGAATCTGGGCTAAATGGTATACATTTCCGATGATGTAAAAGTAAATTAGAGAACAGGGCAAGTTATTACACCAGAGAACGTGGGGCAATGGGGAATAATAAAAATCAGGCTACTCTAATTTCCTTTGAACAACTAAATATATACAGGTCATTATTTCCTGTAATCCGCAGGCCTCCCAGTGCAAGCCCTAGCCTCGTGTTAAAGCCTCCGAGACAAAAACAACAAAATGCAATGTGGAGAGAAATGAAAAAGGCTGCAATGCTATTTAAAGAATGGATTAAGTACAGTTTACAGATGCTGGATTTCTTCCTATTTTGGAATGTTAAATGAAACAACCGAAGAGGAAAAGTCACCTGGTTTGAAAAATTCAGACGTTTCCCTCACAGTAACTTCATTCATGTTCCTTGTAGTATTTGTTCCTCTACATCACTGAGGTGGCTGAGATTCATTTTAACTTCTTTGCCAAGGCTGGATCATAAAGGGACTCAGTTTCTTCTTGAATTGGGTTTAGGCTAGGCTTAACGTTATTTCTCTGGAGAATGTTAGTCCTTAATTTTAAGTCAATGCCCAAATTGGTCTATTTTCCTAGGACATACAGCATGCCACTTCTATAGGATGAGGAAATCTCTTCCAATAGGTAGGTAGGTCTATACATACCTCCCAACGTATGAGCACTTCTCGGCAATCAGAAAAGGCTATATATACATTTATGACATCCTCTGTGTTTGCAAGAGAATGACTGAGAAAGATGAAGCTTTTGCCTCTGTTGAGGGCTGCATGAAACCTCTACATCTAAATCGTCAGATGAACTTGACCATGTTGATTCTTGGGCATCTAGTCAAGCTTGCTGAGAAGTGGAACCCAAGATCCATTTTAAATAAGGGCCCCAGGAGACTCTTATACATACTAAAGTTTGAAGACCATTGCTACGCATTCTTCACATTCTTCACCAAACTTATCTAAAGGGATTGCTAAGAGTTTTCTTTATATTTGTGTCTGGGGACACGTAAAACAAAAATTATCTGACTGTACCAGGATTTGCTCTTTGCACTACAATGTTGTGGAGGATAGAATTTTCTTCCCATGCTACTAAATTCTTGCACTACTAAGTTAGCTTATAATAAAGTCCCATTACATTTTCACACATCCCTATTGTTTCACCTATGGAATGATGCATAATTAATGAAGCTTTTCTCACATGGGGATTCTTGGCTTTCTGGTAGTTTGAGCAGAACAGAGGGGCTGAGGAATGGTAGAGAGTCCTCACTCTTGCAGGCGGGAATGAAAACATTAAATTCTCACCTGGTCTCAGTAAATCTGTCTGGAAAGGCTAGAAGATATCTGATGATGACAAAGGTTAAAATAAGACTCTAGGAAACTGCAAATGTGGATCCAAGAGATCAGGCTGAAGAGATGGGGGCAGTAAGTGAAAGACAATAGGAGCAGTTTGGCCAGAAAAAATGACAATGTATATCTAAACACGAATTTCTTAACTAATAACTATTTGGATAATTCAGATAATTACATAAGGGATCCTATTTGACTCGGGATAGTTCTGGCCTAGGTTTCTTGTCTCATTGCAATGCTTAATTGCTCCTCTTTCACTCCCAAAGGTATTCCAGTTTAGATTTAAAATGATATGCATGCACAGTAAAATCTAGTCCTCTCATTCCCTTTGCTGATGTCACATACCCACATTCTGTCATTAGAAGATGGCCATGTCCCTTGAAGCACATTTGATTGCTTAGCCTTAGAGTAAGTTTCAATAAGGTGATCCAAGATTGTAAAGGCAGTGACATTGGGCTAGAGAAGCACCAGGTCTCACTGATACCAGGTGTAGAGCAGAGGAAGGATGGCATCAAAAAGAATGGTATAGAATGGGAGATTTGGGACAAGAAAGGCAAATTGTGTCAACTTCACAAGTTTGCTTCAGGTCATTTCTGGTATTACTGAAAAACATTACTTCTGATAACATTTTTTTCATAAAAAAATTATGTTTGTAATTCAGAGCACTCAAAATGTTCAGAAATTCCTTTTATCAGACCACTGAATGTACTTATTTTTATAACTATTTTGATTAACTTGATAAACATATTTGAAAATCATACTTTTATTCTGATTTATTTATATTAACATTTACAGCAACCTTTTCCAAGTTATTTTTTTCCCCCATCAACTTTGGTAATAGTCTAAATATTATTAATGACATATTAGAAAAAAAAATCTTTTTTTTTGGGATAGTCATGATGGAGACTCAGACTTTTGGAGGGAGGGGGGGAAATGGGCATTTATTGAAACCTTAAAATCTGTACCCCCATAATATGCCAAAATAAAAAAAAATTAAAAAAAAAATCTTTTTTTTTCCAGGCCATGTTGGTAGTCTAGAATCATAGAAAATTGGACATCTCTATTTAAAGAAAGTGGTTACCATAGGTTTTATTAGGTTTGGGAGCCAGAGAAGAAAGCTAAATAAAACTGGGGGCTAATATTTAGTATTTAATAATTTGGGGGAAAAAAATAAAAGACACTCATAGAACTAAGTTCCATTGCCGCTGCCAGAAAGTGTCCCTGAGAAAACAAACACATGCACCCCCTCCAAAAAAAAAAAAAAAAAAAAGTGAGAACAGGATTTTTTTTTCACTTAATTTGCTGTTTGTTTCTAAAAAAAAAATCCACCCCCACATAGGTCACTTGGAATTCATTTTGTCTACATCCTGGACTGCACGTAGGGAGGGGAAGGGAAAAAAAAAGAAAAAGAAAAAAGGAAAAAAGGAAAGAAAAAAAATGCCTGGGATCTGAAAAGAGGAATGCAGCAGGGCATGGGAATCGCAGTGTCGTGGTGGTCACCAGAGCATATTTTGGCTTGTCTTAAAACAAGCAAGCACCGTTGGACCTCTGGAATAGGAGCAAATTAGTCCCGCTATCAGGCTACCTATCAGGGCTGGACGCCTGAGAAAAAGCGTGTGGGTTTGGAGCTGCAGCCCCAGGCGTTGGCAGGCCCTCCTGTCCGCCCCTGCCCGCTTTCTGACTTCCAGCGCTGCTCCGACCTCTGCCCCTGCCCGGTGTACTGTTACAGTTCATCTCAATAATTAAACAGTTCGGAGATGGCAAGACTTCTGTGTTGTCAAGAGAAAATCAGGGCAGTGGCTTTTTCTTCATCCTGAAATCAGGAGGGTTTGGGTTTAATTATATTAGCCAGTGCCTGTTCATTAATTTTCCCCAATCACGGGGAGACGTGTTTGCCGGGAAGATTGGCAACGGGTGAGCGTGGTTATTAAGGCAGGGCACTCTGCAAAGGAAAGGTACCCGAACCCTGACAACATCAGACGTCTGAGATTTCAATCAAGAGCCCCTGGGTTCCGGTGGCAGCTTTTTACTCCCTGCAAAAAGACAGCTTCTCTCCCATCTGGAATCCCACGTCGCTCGGGGAAACCGGCTAAGTCATCGGACACCAGCTCCAAATATGCTGATTTTCCAATGCCAGAAAAAATAAATGGCTCCCTCTGAACTCCAAGTAATTGGTTGATGTACCACTTTTGAAAAGTCTCTTACGTCCTCACTCACTTCTGCTCAGTGAAGCTTTGCCACCTCCCCACTTCAAGAAAAGAAAAAAAGAAGGCAATATAATGTACTTAGTGAAACCAGCAAATTTGCCATTTTTGCTACTTTAGCAAAAATGTTAATACTTCAACTTTTTGTTAGGGATGTCTTGGAAATTCTGCTTATTTTTTCCCCTTTGGAGAGTTTAATGTGTACCTTAATGCCCCCTTTCATTATCGGCCTGGCCTTCTTCCCAGCTCTTCCCTGCTGACTCCGGACCTATCCTGGTTATTTTGTGGTCGTGGCTGGCTCTTGGTCATTCAGACATGTTTGTGGCTTATAATGTATCAAATTAGATGCTACAGTCTCCTAGGTCTCCTCCCTATGCCCTGACAAAATTTGTCTTGCTCACAAATCTTTACTGGCCTCCCTATAGTCTTTAATTGCCTATCTGCCGTGTGAGTCTGAGAAATGCTCAATGCATGTCTCTGTGTACAGTGAAAATGGCCAAGTCATAATAATTTAAAGGTGTCCCGCTAAGCTTTCTTAATCCTTGAGGATACAGTTCACCAGTGAATCTGCACCTAGACATACCTTGCAGACAGAAAAAAGAGAAAAACAAAAACAAAGAAACAACAAAAAAACAATTCACCAGGGAATCACCTTGATGTTTAGGCCCTCAGCCAGTCATGTTTCTTATGTGAGGGCTCTAGAGAATGAAGCAATGGCTATCATAACCCTAACTTGTACCAATTTCAGCTGAGGAGCTTTATTTCTTTCCTGACTAGTTAAACATTCAAATAGAGTGACTGTTAGAATTTGTGTGATCTTTTTCATAGGTTAGCTGTAACTCCTGTAGGTTTTGAGTTAAAAACATGGGTTTTAGAGTGAGACATGTTAGGCTCATATTCTAACCCTGCATATTTCTATCTATAGGGCTTTGGGCAAGTCACCTATGATCAATCACCATTTACTCATCTGTAAAATGGACCTGATAATAGTATCTATGTCAAATGTTGTTGGAAGGATTAGATGAATAAATATGCCTATAAAACAATGTCTTGTCATAGGCAATAAGTGTCAGTTCTTACTATTATAGCACCATGAGCCAATCTCTATTATAGCATCTAAGACTTTGGTTCATATATTTTATTTACTTGCTTTTATTCCTTTGTAAGCTCTTTGAGAATAAAGACTTGAGTTCTCTTCATCTCTGTGTCCTTACTGTATCATTGCAGTGCCTTGTATAAAGTTACTCAATAAACACTTATTAAATGGATGAATAGATGGATGACAGCCAACTGGATAGATGGATGGGTGGAGAGATAGATGGATATATGGATGGATATATGGATATATAGCACTGGGGTTTGTCTTAAGCAATCATTTTAAGATCATGAAGGTGTCCCTTGTGGCTCTCTATTTATCAGTTTTTTCAGCTATTCAGATTATGGTGCCTTTCCTAGCTTGGATATTATCCATGCCTTGTTTTCCTTCTTCCTATCAATTTTTTTCCTCTTTAGTCCTTTAAATGAATGGTTATCTGATTTGATCAGTAAGTGAAAGGGACTTTATGTGCTACAACTTTTAGATAGCTTGTATATTTTATCAGAGATTTTTTTTTTCCACGCTGCTTCATTCCAAGGAAGTGACTAACATGGGAATTTAAGTAAAGCTATTAGGAAAAGTATTTTCTGTAGGAGGCTTTTGGAATTCTTTAAATCATACCCCATAAACATCTGCCTTCTCTACCTGGGGCTACAGCTGACCCTGAACAGTCCTTTGTTCCAACACATAAACAGATGAATAAACTCATTTTGGGTGAAAAGATAGGGAGCAAATATTGAAAGAGCAAAAGCCACAAGCAAGCCCTGCTAGCATATGCTGAGTTATAGTTTAGCGATAGGTTGAACACTAGCAGTTTAGCCTCCCTCCCCTCCCCTTGGGGAAGTGAAGCCAGAGTGTCAACATGAAATATTCAAGTCTCACATTTTCCAGGTGTACACAAGCCAAATCTTGCAATGATGTTGGCAACATCTCACAGTTGCAAAATAATGGGGAAATTTTCAAGTGAATGATTCTCTGGCTATTGAAGAATATCCTTTATTTCTACTTATTCTTTCAAACTTCTTATTTTCACAGTGGTGGAAGGTCAAAGTGGAACTCAGATAAGTGTCACCTATTTTGCAGAGATAACAGATATAGAATAAGGACATTCTAAAGCTAAAAATGCAATTGATGAAGCAGAATTGAATAAAAACTCTAAAGTTGAATATTCACACTGTTGGGACATTTATTAATCAGGTTGGGGATATTACCAGTCCAAATGGCTGGCTAATGGCTGTTATTTACAAAAAGCATATGCACAGCACATTTGAAGGTACTCAAACAACAGAAGAAGGCAATGTAGGGGACAGGATACCATTGGGACCACCTTTTCATTGTAAGCAACTCCTACTCATTGTGGTTGCTCTGCAGCAAATTCATAAAAGAAGATATAGAGGAGAAGAAGAGGGTGACATTGAGGTCACACGTGGTTAAAGAGTAAGGATAGAAAAGGAAGGGGAAAATCAGCATAGGATATAAAAAAGAAATAGTCACAGAGAAGAGAAAAATCCAATAATTTAAGCTGCAGTGGAAAGGGAAAATGATTAGTGGAAGGCGTAACTTGCAGAAAGATAGAACAGTGTGAGAAGTAAGGGACAGAGAGAGGGTATGTTTATTATATAAATACTATATTCTGAGCAGGGTTGGCCATGTTGTAACATACCAACAATCTCTAATATAGGCATTTTTGGTCTCCATTTCACAAAAGAAGAAATGGGGACTCCTAGAGGTAAAACCACATGCCTCAGGTTATTGTTAAGTAAAAACAGGTCTGAGATTCCAATGCACATTGTCTAGAACCATCTGCATTTTCTTGTGTGCCTTCTGCACTTTTTCCTGTACTGTCCAACTTAGTAAGGGCTTTTGATTGGGCTAATATGTTCGTTAGTTTCCTAAAAAATGGTGGGGCCTCCAGAGGAAATAGGATGGTATGTTGGAAAGGAAGCTGTCAAAGTAGTGATGGATCCCTCAGTTCCAGTACAAGCTTTGCCACTAAGTAGCTATGTGCTTTTAGCCACCAGTCTAGGCCCCTTTCTTCCTCATCTGTTTAATGAGGGGCAAGGGACTCAATGTTGTCTTAAGGTAGCTGTTGGCTCCAATATTCTATGGTTCGATGGAAATAATGGAAAGTGAACATAACTGGCAAGGGCTGGGTTCTAGAAATAGTACATAAATATACTCGCACCAAGTAAGGGATTTTAAGGTCATTAGGAGAAGTGCTTTAAATTTACATTACATTAAGTAGATGCAAAAAATTACATGAGAATATTGAACAAATATGAAATTCAGAAGACAGATATTTCAAAACATTTTGGAAAGTGTTTGAAGGGAATAAAGGAGGGAAGTCAGTAGGAGAAAGGTTGAATCAAAGTTTTCCCCTCTTTGGGGAAACAGCTACACTGCCAATGTTCCTTTCCTTGTAACAGAATTATGTACTGACTTCAGAATATGGAGCCACTTGTAGCACTTTTTCCCCCTCACTCTACTAATTTCAATCTACTAATTCCAGATTATATTCCTAGCTAAGTAATTTTATATCCTTTGTTTATTTTATAACTTGCTGTAAGTAGTTAAACATTAACAATTAATCTCATACATCTTTGTACTCAACTCAGAGACTACTAGCCTAAACAACACAGTTATAATAATTATACATTGCCTAATCATCAGACCTTATATATCTGACACACTTTATAAAGTTATAAGCCATTTTCTATATATCAAAACCTTTCAAGATTTTTTTATGCAACAAGGTTGGTATGAATAAACAAGATCAAATTACAGATATGTTATAAAATTTGATTTTTCACACAACCACATAAAGAAGATAAAGTACGTTTTGTTATTCTCATATATATAATAAATCTGAGTCACAGAGAGGTTAACATTCTTGCCTCAGTTTATGAAGTTAATTCGTGAAAATATGA
This sequence comes from Microcebus murinus, assembly GCF_040939455.1. Taxonomy (NCBI): domain Eukaryota; kingdom Metazoa; phylum Chordata; class Mammalia; order Primates; family Cheirogaleidae; genus Microcebus; species Microcebus murinus. The sequence goes on from NC_134111.1 coordinate 27,410,441, forward strand.
GTCTACAACCCAGGTGCTCTAACTCCAGATCAAGTTCTCCCTTGACTATGGCCTGCTAATGTTCTCTTTTGTGCTCAGGTAGCCTTGGGGACATAACAAAACTGAAGCATCAGAGAAAGTTTGGGATAGGAGACAGAGAATAGAATTTAAATATTTATTAATAGCTCTGAGTGCTAATATGAAATTTGCTACTCACTTAACCACGCAGAAACTCTTCTTTCTTCACTTATAAAACGTGGATGATTACCCATAACCTGAAAAGTTGTCGTCCAAAAGAAATAAAGTTATCAGTTTAAAAATAATTTTATAATTATATAGTAGATACATATTACCCACATTATTATGAATATAGAGCTAAATTATCAATTATCTATATCTTATATAGTAATAGCATAAAAATTTTATGTAACTTCAAATTTATTATTTCATTTAATTTTAATACAGTTTACTTTCAGTAATATAACATGGCCATGATATCATAAGGAAAAGAAACATTTTAAAATTCACCTTGTCTATTCCTAGACTGTGTCTTCTTTTGCCTGTTTATAGAGACATAGCTCAGTTCTTTGATAAGTGGTTCTTAATGTGTGATTCCCCAACCCTTAGCATCAGGATCATCTGGGAACTTAACAGAAAGGGAAGTTCTAGGGTCCCTCCTCCGACCTAGTGAATCAGAAGTTCTGAAGTTCAGGTCCTGCAATCTGTATTTTAACAAGCTCTCCAGATGATCCTGACCCACAGAGAAGTTGGAGGACCAATGCCTTAGATTAGTGTAAAGCACCTTCCTGAAGTATTATAAATCCTAGCAAATCCACAAATAGTCATTGAATGGCTACTAAATGCAAGATACTGTGCACATTGATTAGAAAAATAAATGAATAAAGCAGATCTTACAATTCTTGCTTCAGGGTTTAAAAGAGAAACAGGGAAGGAGAAAAGACTGGCTCAAGCTGTACAAACTTTAAATTTAAAATCCAGCTCATCTGAGTTAGAAATGGCAAGTAATTCAATTCAGGACAGAAGGATGTTCCTGTTATGTAACATTTGAGACATATTCCACACTACCAAGAGCAGGTCTTCATAGGATGCAATTGTCTTTCCAATGAGCATCATAGATTAGGAGCATACCAAAAATCACTTAAGTGTCTGAGAGAGAGAGAAAGAAAGGGAGAGAAAGAGAGAGAGAGAGAAAGAGAAAGAGAGAGAGAGAGATTCAGTCACAACAAGATCTCTCTCTGAAGGGAAAGTAGAACATTTTTGTTCTGGTCAGCACCTTGAGCAAATTTGAGTTGAAAGAGGGATGGAGGCAGAAAGCAAGAGACTACAAAAAGGAGACAGAAATTTTGGTCTTACCTGCAAAATAGAGCAAGTGGAAAAAACAAAACAACATCTTAGTCATTGCCCAGGCCAAGGGCATTACTGGGCAGGGGAAGCCAGGGTGGTGGGGGGTGGGGGGATGGGAAGGTTGGGGGGTAACCGGTGACGGGAGGGTTCAGTCAGGTGGGGGGCAGGAGGAGCTGTTACTCTCCTTAACACTTTTCCCAAATCTGGTTGCAGACACTTCCAACTATGTTGAAGCCATAAAGTAATCACAGTCACACCTTCACAATGTATAATTATTTATGTGTTTTTAAATAACTTTCATAAATTTACAATTAATACAATCCAGACAATAATATTTAGAAGATACAAGCAAGCAAATAGAATCCTAATACTAGCACTCTCTTCATACAACCCATTGCTTTGCCTTGCTCACCCACTTTGGAAATCACTAGTTTCCATTAAGGGGAGGTTGCAGTGGGAGAGGAAAGATGGATCTGCTCTTTATGTCCTCAAGCATCAGTGACTCAGACATGCATAGGTTATAATATTTGATGGTTAATATATATTTTAATCTGCTAGATCCTCTATCAACTAATAGACCCACTATTCCCCTCCCCCACAAAGTCTGTCCGGATACTTTCTCACTAGTTTGCTTCAGAACCCAGCATAGCTTCTTCTAGTGGTGGCTGATCACCATGACGTATACGGAGAGGGATATCCAGAAGCAGTCTAAGCAGACTACACAGAAAGCAGTCTTATTTAGCTGCACACAATACCCCACGACTCATAAACCCACAGCTCTGTAAACAGAACAAAACCCAAGAATCGCAATGTGTTTGTGGTTGCTTTTGGCAGGTGGAAGGCTAAGGGGAAATGGTTTTGAGGAGCCCAAGGCAGGTTTAAATGTATAGCTTTAAACAACAATTTAGTGAGCAAGAATTTGGACAATGCCAGAAATTGGAGGCAGAAATGACTCATAATCATTTGAAGAAACTTTGAGTAGGTTTTTGGATTAATCTTTGTTTCTGTTACGTGATGTTTTCATGTGTGTGCATGTGTGTGTGCAGCATGGGCCAGAAACGTTGAGGAGGAGGTTTCATTGGAGAGAAAACAATAAGAAATGTTAAGTCAGTTTGTTCTAGAAAAAAGAGCCAAGGAGCCAGGACTGAACTCTTAGGTTCTCCAGGCTGGGGATCTGATCTATCAGGGGAAGAGGATAGCTCACCAATACTGTATTTATGATCATGAACACTGGGCAGCAAATCAAGAGCCTTTCCTAGATATTTGTTTTGAGACACAATAATGAATTGCCTCAGTTTAATGCCTGTTTTATGGCTTAGTTTATGCCCAGGATTGAGCCATTCAAACCCTTCTACCCCATGCCCTTCCCACATACCTTGGATACACTCTCATTACTTTGGCAAGGTGATCGTGTGGCTGAAATCAGGATCACTGAATTCAGCTACCTATCTCTACTGTATGCTTTCAATGAGTATATGTAGAAGAGAAAACACACTAGATAAATATACGCTTATTAGTTATTTCAGAGGGAAACCAATGACCTGTGTAGCCCGTTTATGGTGAACCAAACTGGTCCATGCGTGCGCCTGTAGGATTCCTTTTGACTGTATTAAATTAGACCCCAAATCCCATCAGTATTATGGGAGGGCAGAGTGAAATAAGGTGCAATTCAATAGAAAGATCACACAGAAGATAATTTTCTAGATAGAAGGAGCAGCTTTTAATGACATCTCCCCTCTCAGAAAGAAACCAAACCCTCCAGCTATCCCCAGTGCAGTTATTGAGTGAGGATGGAGTGAGAGTTTGGGGAAGAAGGAGCGAGTGCAGTGACTATACTCCATTCTATAATTTATAGCAGAGTAGAGTGCATTTTTAAAATTTGCCTGAAAATTACCACTTTTGAAAAGTCAGTGGGAGTCTTCAAGTACAAAATCATTACATATTTGGGAAGTAGAAGATGAGACTAACTGAAGATAAAATATTGCCTTCTCTCTACAACGATATTGAATTGAGAATCAATTCTACTATCACTCTTGGACCAAGTCTAGAGATGTGTTCTTCCCAATATTCACATCAGAAAGGTTATTTTGCCGAGGCTTCTTGACTGCTAAGTCTTCACATTCCTGATCCAAGGATGCAAAAACACATTTCATCTCAGGTTTCAGTTTCATTTCAGCTCTGCTGTCTTGGTGGTGACTTCCTGGAGCATATATTGAAAATGAATCATAAGCCATGAAATTTTCATGATGAATTTTCAATGTTTCCTGTTGTTATGGAAAAAGGGAGTGGCATTGTGTGTTCATGCATTTGACATTCAAGAAGAATAGCAGTAGAAGGTGAAAAGGAAAGAGGAAAATATTTGGATGTTTGTGGGGTGTGCAGAAAGAGTGGTGAGACAGGAATACCATTTGATGAAATGGAAGATTCCCAAGGAGAAGGCAAGGCTTATGCCTGAAGATAACATGACAAGAAAGGCTCAGTTACTTGACCTAAAACAATTTTAACATTTTGGTATGAAAACCCCCCAAATCTATACATGCTGGAAAGGTACTAAGCACAAGCTCAAACAAGAACAAGTTTGTGGCTTTTTGATGTAGGACAAATTCAAGACAGAGTGGTTGGGGCCCTAGGAGTGAGTTTTCCCAAAGGATTATAAAAGGATGCAGGGCTGGGCCAGGGCACATTCCTTCTCATGTTCCCCTTTTACCTTTTCCCAGCTTCCTTTCTCATGTCTCCTGTTGTTCATGCTGAATATTTAAGGCTTCTTCCTTTTTAACAAATTCTTTAGCCTTTGACTTGCCTGTCACCACAGAGTTTTATGCTTTTGTTATAAGGCAGTGAGCTTGCTCCACACACAGTCCAAATTGAGCAAAAACCCCTTCAAAAAGCCCCCCAAATGATGGCATTGTCTGTTTTAATGTATGCTTAGAGAATGAAACAATCTGTTTCATTCCTTGTGTTAGAACAGCTGGAATGAAATGAATAGAGGGGGCTGAGCAGTTCTGCAAAATCTTTGATAATAGAGAAGTACAAGTGTTCCCCGTCAGCAGTAGGATGATAATTTCTCTGGTATGAATGATGTAACCAAGTGGCTGTATATTACTGCCCCATTCTTTCTTGTCCCAAGGCACCCTTGGAAACGCAATGCTACATCTCAATGGGATTTTCCAGTACAAAGATTCCTTTCAAATAACATAATTGTGGATACACACCACTCCTACAGAGGTAAGTATACTGAAGATATGCCAAAACATTAGGGCAGAAATTCAGTTCCCATGGCACACTAGCAGGAATCCAACCATTTGCAACAATAAATAAAATTTTTGTAGACTCTGAGAATATAAAGTGTGCACTCTCTATAAGACTCAAACTGCTTGTTTGTTTGTTTTAGAGTAAAACAACCCGATAAATGACACAAGAGAGAAAAGTCTACAGGGATGCAGAATATTTTTGTTCCATAGCTGAAAATGATATATTTCTGTTGCTTTCAAATATATGAAACCAATAGATGATGAGCAATTAAATAATGAGATAAACATTTCTTTACACAATGTTGGTTGAACCTTTACTTCCTTGATGGTCTGAGACTGTGTAAATGAAATGAACAAACAAGCAAAATAAAAACAATGACAATAAAATAATTGTCCAATCTAAGCTTCAACCAAAATGAAGTCTAGGATAAAAGAGTAGCATAACAGATGGAGGAAAAAAATGGGTAAACATAAATAGTTGAGTGTCAGATTTCTAGAAATTATTCTATATGTACAGTAGTTGATAAGCTTGCCTTTAAAAATGTGGAGATCTACTACACAGAACACATAATAGGCATGGTTTAGGTGGCTCCAGAAGAAGGGTTAGAACCAGTGGGTAAAATATACAAGGGCAGATACCAGCTCAAGATAAAATAAAAATTAACTATCTTCACCCAACAGTAGTAACAACCACCATGACTAGGAGTTCTCAAGCAGACAGTTCCAGGGGAAATCTTGTGACGTGGATCCACTCAATAAAATCATTTCCTCCCATGGCTACAGTGATTGGTTGAGCAATGAGTGTGTCACTCACAACCAGCCAGTTAGAGCCAAAGAAGCCTATTGAGTCTCTATGCTGCCATTGTTAGAGGTTACAGCAAAAGCCTAGAGCTACTGGAAATCATCTTGACATTACGACAGAAGAATCAATGTGAAAATAAAGTTAACCTAAAATGAAGCAAAGCTGAAAAAGGGGAAGAATAAAGAGAAGGACAAATTTATGTAAGTTCTTGAAACCAGTCATACTTAAAACTAACTGGAACTTTTCATTCCGTGAGCATCTCTCCGCAGCCATCACTGTTTTACTATGCCCAAGTTGGTTTCCAGGGATCTGCAACAAAAATGTTCTGATTAATAAATGGATGTCGAGTGAGAACCAAGTTGTGAGGTCCCTAGACAGTCATCAGTCTCCAAGGCCCAGGACAAAGGCTATGGCAAACTTGGGTGCCTCATGCTTTTGTCTAGGAGCCGTCCCTGAATAGCACACACTATCGACCTTAACTAGATTCACTCTTCCTGTCATTGACTGAATTTTTTTTTTCTCTCCACCTCTGCTAAATAATTTTGTTTCTTCATAGCCTTTCCAAACCAATCACATCTGATTTCAGGCATTCTGGACTTCAAGACATCTTATTTTTCACATACCCAAGTACACAGGTGTAATTTGGTACAATGGAAAAAAAATTGACAGTTGATTTAAAATGCTCACCTGTTACTGTCTTACTAGATTTGGCACATTTCCATTTCTTAAATTTTTATATTGAGTTATGTATTGTTATTTATTGAATTATGTACTGTCTTTGTGTTTTATTTGAATACTCTAGAGAGGGAACTAAGTTATAAATGCTTATAATGATGCACTATTTATATAATCATTTTATTTCTATTTTGAAATTGTCTTGGTAACTTTTACATTCTCCTTAAAATACTTTGGTCAGATTTCTGGTACTTTTTTTTTTAGTTTGCAAAGGAATGTAATACAATTTGATTAGACAAAATTTCTAGTGCATAATGAATATTTAAGCAATCGTTTTTCTATTTTGTTTCTAATAGATTGTGTCTTGTAATAACAGAAGACAGCATCATAATAAAGTTAGAGGAAGTGAGAAAAGTAGAATTTTAGAAGGCTAGTATCTTAAGGTAGGAAAATGTTTTTTAATATCTCACTTCTAGTTGAAACAATAAAACTGAATAACTCTACCTTACAAAAGAAATAAAACCAGTAACCTCTTTTTTTCCCTGTATTTCAGTGCTTTTTAATTTTTTAAATAGTAAGCTATGTATAGAGAACAATAGTATATGTTCTGTATTGTGGAGCTAAAAGACCAAATTGCTGGCAAACAGAGGTGACTGGCCCAGGGTCCCAGACCCTCTAGTCCCATCTGTCTACTATGACTACAGAAGGCAGCCATATCCTGGGCTTACCTAGACTTTACAGCCATCTCTGAAGCTGATTATTCTGAAGCTTGGTCACTTTTAGAAGGAATTTTAATCAACAAATGGCTCCAAAGGAAACAGAACCATTACTTACTTTCCCACTCAATTCCATTCTGACACTTTTGAATAAAAAAGGGAGAACTTCATTTTAGTTATCCCAGCCTGCTTTCTGAGATAAGCATAAGTTTGTTCATATGAATTATCTCATTTAAGCATTTTCTTTTTCTTTTAAGGATAGCTACACCACATAATTCTATGGTTTAGATTCTTGTTTCCGAAAGGCTTTAAACAGGAGTCTCTTCTTACCTTAATTTAATCTGTCAAATACAAACTCAGCTACAAGGACCTATAAATTTGGATAAGAATACACTAAACCTAGAATGCTATAGTTGAGAGTTGTGACAGCAAAAATATAAAAGTATTTCTTTTATTTCAGGACTTATACAGATTACATACACGACAGATTTAAATAAACTAGCAATAATCTTTTCCTTGTGACCTTATCCATGGTCTTCACCCGCTCCCTAACAATAGTACTCTACAAATCCAAAGAGCCAAAATAAAAGTCAAATTGTGGTTTAGATAATAGAATGACTTAAATATGTGCAGTTTAAATAGTCTGATTTAGAATTCAGGGGCTATGGGATTTAGTCCTGGCTCTGCCTATAGCCTCTGGTCTCCGACAATAGGCAGTCTAGATCAAGGGTTCTCAGACTTGAGTGAGTATTGGAATCATGAGTGGAGGATCTTAAAAATGCAGATTCCTGAGTAGAGATTCTGATTCAGCAGGTCTGGGGTGGAGCTCATGCATCTGCATTCCAAGCGTGGCTGATATGTTGCTCTTCAAAAAATCACTGGTCTAGCCCTCAGTTATTCTTATGTTTACAATGCAGAGATCCAATAGACCTATCAATTATAGCCCTACAAAGTAAAAGGTGACAAGAATTTCCACTATGTAAAGGGGAAAAGATGTCAGTTTAGTTAGTTCCATACTTTAATATATTAGTGAAAGATTTCTTGAGTCTCACAAGCACACTGTGAGAAATGTAGAATGCATATTGGCGCCATGGTTCATATGTGGAAATAGAAGTATTGGATATTTGTATGTCTAAAGGTATCCAGCTGCATAATAGGAGAGTTAGGATTAACCTAGTCTCTCCACTCAGTCCAATTTTCTTCTGTTTATCCTTCACAGCTCTGTCTAAGTGAACAATGACCCCTGTACAGCCTGTAATTATTCATGGTATTTAGGAGACAGATTCTGTCTTCCTTGGACCACACATATCTATTGAACAGTTTTGTAGCAGAGGTGGGTAATAGTTAAAAAATGAAGAGGAAGAAACAAAACATAAAAGAACTCACATGATCTGGAACAAGAAACTTTTCATCTTTGAAATTATCAACATTCTAACAAGACAGCCACAGTCTGGACTCTTCTGCAAGAAAACTCAACCCCTATACATTCTTGTGCTGTAATTTTTTTTCTTTCATTAATTGAGATGAGACACCGGCTACAAACAGATTTAGCTAACACTGCAGTTCTCTACCTTCTGTCTGAACCTAATTACTGTCCCACACCACCAACTGTTTGCTCTTACCTCACCTTCAGCATCTCAGCTGCTAGAGAGTAAATCCCCAAACATCCTCTGATTAAGTTCTTATTTCATGCTTGTAAGTGAATATTGAGATGCTAAGCCAGAAGGTGGAGGCATTGTTAGTGACAACAAAAATTAAAAACGAAGTGAGAATTAATTTGTTTCTATAGCTGTCAATGGGGACTCCTCCAAGGAAATGCTGGTATGTAACTCCAGTTGCCGTACTGTGCTAACAGGGATTGTATCGAGTAGCTCATCTTCAATAAATACTATCATAGTCATTTGGCATACAAAGGGATTTCAGAACATCCAGCAGGTTGGACCTCATGATGCCTTTGTTTTATTTTTTGTTTCAGATATTTTTAAGATACTTTCTTTTTTTTAAGATACTTTCACATGGCAGTTTTGCTGCTCTTAAATATTAAAACAACCTATAAGTGATATTATTTGACTTTCACTTGTTCACTTGTCTCTTTTAGCTTATTCTTTTAAATCTTTAATTTGGCAAATTAATTTTGAAATATGTTTCCAAAGGCCAAATAAATGACAATACACATTTTACAAAGTGGTTTCCTGGCTTGTACTTTATAGATCAGTAAAAATAGATAAAAAATGAGACTGAGGTATAGTTAACAATTTTCTCTGTAATAAAGAAACTATTGAATATACAATGTCTCTTACTGTAACTCCCTCATTTATCAACAGTATGGGCTTTTAAAAAATAAAGTAGAAAAATATAAGTCAAAATTTCAAAAAGTGAGCTTTTAAAAATTATAATACAGTGTCATTTGTTCTTTTTGTTCAAGATATATCCCTAGAAAATTGTCAATAGCCTAGAAATCCTAAGAACCACTGTGGAAAGAAGAGTCTATTATTTAATATCTTCTTAGTCCGGGATCCAGCACATGAGAGGCATGCTGAAGGGGTGATTTTGTAACTGGACATGCAGAATTTCAGAGTTCTTGGGAAACGTGATCTACTCAGGGACTCAGTGAATATCTGTGCACAACTTTTGACTATTTTCTAATTGGATTGCTTGATTTTTTTGCTGGTGAATTTTGAGAGTTGTTAAAATTCATTTTATAGAGATGTTTTATCTTGTAGTGATGGACATGTTGGATTCATCTTCTTTTGTTAAATATATGGTTTGAAATTTTTTTCTCCAAGTCTGTAGGTTCTCTTTAGTTTCTTAATAGCATCTTTTGCAAAGCAGAAGTTTTTAACTTTGATGAAATAGGATTAATCCACTTTTCCTTCCATGAATCATGGTTTTAAATTCCAAAGCGTTCTTCTATTTTTTTATGTTTTATAGGTTTGTGTGTTACATTTGAGCCCATGATGCCTTGCTTTTTTCTGTAAGATGTGAGGCTTAGGTCAACGTTCATACTTTTGCCTATGGATGTCTAATTGTTCCACTACCTTTTGTTGTAAAGGCTATCCTTCATTGAATTCCTTTTATATCTTTGTTAAAAATCAATTTAGCATGTTTGTGTGGATCTAATTCTGCACTTTCTATTATTTTTCATTGGCCTATGTGTCTTTGTCTCACCACCAAAGCCATATAGTCTTAAATATTCTAGTTATAAAGTGTCTTGTAATCAGGTAGACTTATTCCTCACATTTTACTCTTTTTTATTCACATTTGTGTTAGCTATGCTAGTTCCTTTGCTTTTTTATATAAATGTTACAATAATCTTCTCTATATCTACTAAAGAATTTTCTTGGCATTTTAACAGAAATTGCATTAAACTTGTATCAATTTAGAGTGATGTGATATCTTTACTATGTTGAGCCTTCCAACACATGAACATTCTGTATCTATTTATTATATTTAGATCTTTTATGATTTCTTTAATCAACATGTTATTTTTCAGCATTTAAGTCTTGTACATAATGTTTTACGTTTATATCTAAGTATTTCTTCTCTTTTTGTCAGAAATTACAAATAGTATTGTATCATTAATGTTGATACACATGTGTTCATTGATACTCTATAGAAATTAATTTGGGGGTGTCTATTTTGTACCCTTAAAACTTGCTGAAGTCCCATAGTTCTAGTAGTTCTTTAGTTGAATCTTTGTACTTTTCGATGTAGACAGTCATATCATCTGCAAGATGAGGTTTCTTTTTTTGCTTTCTAATCCGTAAGATATTTATTTCCTTTTTTCTTACTGCACTGGCTAAGAGTTCCATCACTATGTTGAATAAGAGTGGCGAAAGCAAATACCCTTGCCTTATTTCTGATCTTAGAAGGAAAGTATTCAATCCTTCACCATTAAGAATAAGATTACCGGCGGGGCGCTGTGGCTCACGCCTGTAATCCTAGCTCTTGGGAGGCTGAGGTGGGCGGATTGCTCAAGGTCAGGAGTTCAAAACCAGCCTGAGCAAGAGCGAGACCCCGTCTCTACTATAAACAGAAAGAAATTAATTGGCCAACTGATATATATATATATATATATATATATATATATATATATATAAAATTAGCCGGGCATAGTGGCACATGCCTGTAGTCCCAGCTACTCGGGAGGCTGAGGCAGAAGGATCACTCGAGCCCAGGAGTTTGAGGTTGCTGTGAGCTAGGCTGACGCCACGGCACTCACTCTAGCCTGGACAACAAAGTGAGACTCTGTCTCAAAAAAAAAAAAAAAAAAAAAAAAAAGAATAAGATTACCCATAAGGGTTTTTTGGTTGCTCTTTATCAAACTGCAGAATTTTCCTTTTATTTCTATTTTTCTGGGAGGATTTTTTTCTATGAATATGTGTTAAATTTTGTCAAAATTTTTTTCTGTATTGATTGATATGATTTTGTTTTTTCTTCTTTAGCCTATTAATATGGTGGATTTTATTAATAGTTTTTTGAATATTAAACCAATCTTGCATCATGTAATAAACATCATATTTTTATTATTAAAATTGTTCTCCATAATGCTTTTAATAAAGTATATGCAATTGTACAGTTTAACAGTATAGCAATTGTTATTCCATAACATCTTCAATAACTTTTGAAATAACAGATTTAAATTTTGACATGTTCTTAGGTTTAACATAGTTGATATTTTCTTCCCAAAATATCATAGCAAATATATTGAGCACATACCAAAAGTAGTTAAAAGATAGGAAATTCCTTTCCTTTGGACGTCAACTTTTAAAAACAGGAACAGCTTTTTGAAAAGTGAATTTATAAATCATACAAAATGGGATACATATATAACACTGACATGCAGTTTTTCAAAAGATACTGGTTTTAGCTGTTTCCAGGTTTGTGTGAGGTGACAAAAACAGTCTCTAGTATGTCGACCAAGAAAACATATGCAATTGTTGGGTACTACACATACGTATAGAACATAAAGACGGAGAGTCAAGCAAAACTTACAAATTTGTTGACTTCTCACTATGCATATATTTTGAGCATATCTAAAAAATTTAAACATAGGATATCACTATGATCTTATATCGAACTCTAAAAATGACACAATGTTATGGAATAATGGAAACCGAGTTGCTAAAACTGAAACAGTAAACTGTTCTCTTGATGTCCTCAGACTCTTAACTAAAACCCAAATAGATTGATTCTCACAGCTAAATTTAATCCAAGAGTTGACTCCTTAAATGCCAATACTGTCAAACATCATTTGGTCAGGGCATTTAATTATTTTAATATATTGCTTTATTATTTTAATAAATTATTTTAATAAATTGTATATAAATTTTCATAGAATCTTTATTTCTCATAGCTGGATAATAGAAATAACCCAGATGTCCTTCAGTGTATGAGTGGTTAAATCATGTCCTTCAGTGTATGAATGGCTAAATAATCTGTGATACATGGAATACTACTCAGCAATAAAAAAGAATGAACTATTGAGACACAGAAAAACTTGGATGAATCTCCAGAGAATTACACTGAGTGAAAAAAAATCAAACTCTAAAAGTTACACACTATATGGTTCTATTTATATAAAATTCTTGAAATGACAAATTATGCAAATGAAGAACAGATTAGTGATTGTCATTGGTTTAAGAATGGGTGGTAGGGATTATGAAAGGAAACATGAGTGATTCATATACTGATAAAAATTTTATTTTGACTGTATCAATGTCAATATTCTGGTTATGACATGATTTGACAGTTTTACAAGATGATACCATTGGGGATAACTGGGCAAAGGGAACATGGGGTCTCTATGTATTATTTCTTATAAATGTGTGTGTTTCTATCATTTTATCAAAATAAAAAAAAGTTTAATTAAAAAAAGTTATTGAAACAAATTCCACTTTCTCACAAGTCTCAATAAATGTGAATAGCTTGAACTGCCCACTGAAGAGATATAGGCTGGCTGAATGGATAAAAAAAATACAAGCCAAGTATCTGCTGTCTCCAGGAAAAACATCTAACCCACCAGGACTCATTCACACTGAAGGTGAAGGGTTGGAAAACAATCTTCTATGCAAATGGAGACCAAAAGAAAGTTGGTATACCCATTCTTACATCAGATAACATAGAGTTTAAATCAGCAAAAATAAAGAAAGACAAAGACAGTAATACATAGTGGTGAAGGGAACAATTCAACAAAAAGACTTAACAATCCTAAATATTTATGCACCTAACATAGGAGGACCCAGATACATAAAGCAAATCTTACTTGACCTGAACAAAATGATAAAGAGCAAGGCCACAATAGCTGGGGATGTTAACACCTTATTGACAGCACTGGACAGATCCTCCAAACAGAAAATAAACAAAGAAACAATTGGCTCAAACAGAACTCTAAAACAAATGGTTCTGACTGACATCTACAGATCATTCTATTCAAAAAACACTGAATATAATTTTTTCTCTTCAGCTAATGAAACTTTTTCTAAAATTGATCACATTTTAGGCCATGAAACAGATCTCAACAAATTTTTTAAAAATAGAAATTATCCCATGTATCTTCTCAGACCACAGTGGAATAAAATTAGAAATCAATTGCAACAATAACGTGGAGGGGGGAGATGGGTATGGGTATATACATACATAATGAGTGTGATGCACACCATCTGGGGCATGGACACACTTGAAGCTCTGACTTGAGGGGGAAAGAGAGGCAAGGGCAATATGTGTAAAGTCATGGAAATTAAACAACCTATTGCTGAATGATTGTTGGGTCAAGGAGGAGATGAAGATGGAAATCAAAAGATTTTTTGAACTAAATGATAATGGGGGCAGAAGTTATCAAAATCTGTGAGACACAGCTAAAGCAGTCCTGAGAGGAAAACTCATAGCCTTAAATGTGCACATCCAAAAGACAGAAAGATCACAAATAACAATCTAATGAATCATCTCAAGGAACTGGAAAAGGAAGAACAAACCAATCCTAAGCCTGGCAGAAGAAAAGAAATAACCAAGATCAGAGCAGAACTAAATGATATTGATAGTAAAAGAGAAATGCAGAAGATTAATGAAACAAAAAGTTGGTTCTTTGAAAAGATAAACAAAATTGATAGACATCCTGTTAGATTGACCAGAAGCAGGAAGGAAAGGACTTTATAAAGCTCAATTAGAAATGAAATAGGAGATGTTACAACTAATGTCACGGAAATACAAAACATCATCTTTGAATACTATAAACATCTCTAGGCATATAAACTTGAAAATAAGGAGTGACTATACAAATTCTTAGAAATACACAAACTCCTTAGGCTCAAGGAGGAAGAAATAGAAATCCTGAACAGACCAATATCAAGCACTAAAATTGAAGCAGCAATGAAAAGTATTCCAGCAAAAAAATTTCCAGACAAGACAGTTTCACACCCAAATTTTACCAAACTTACAAAAAAAGAACTGGTACCTATACTGCAGAAATTATTCCATAACATTGAGAAAGAAGGACTCCTCCTCACCTCATTTTATAAAGCCAATATCACCTTGGTACTGAAGCCAGGAAAGGACACAACAAAAAAAAGAATACTATAGACCAATATCCCTTATGAATATAGATGTAAAAATTCTCAATAAAATCTTAGCAAACTGAATTAAACTACACATCAAAAAATAATTCACCATGACCAAGTGGGCTTCATTCCAGAGAATCAAGGATAGTTCAACATACACAAATCTATAAATGTAATTGCCATATAAATAGAAGCAAACACAAAGACCATATGATCCTCTCAATAGATGCAGAAAAAGTATTTGACAACATTCAGCACCCTTTTGTGTAAGAACTCTTAACAGAATAGGCAGAGATGGGATATATCTCAAAATTATTAGAGCCATATACAATAAATCCACAGCCAACATCATACTAAATGGGGAAAAATTGAAAACATTCCCACTTAAAACTGGAACCAGACAAAGTTGCCCACTATCACCACTTCTATTCAACATAGTACTAGAAGTTCTTGCCAGAGCAATCAGACAAGTGAAAGCAAGCAAGTGTATCTAAATGGGGAAAGAAGAACTCAAACTATCACCATTTGCTGACATTAAGACCTTATATCTAGAAAACCCCCAAGATTCAACCAAGAGACTCCTGGAATTGATAAATGAATGCATCAAAGTCTCAGGCTACAAAATCAATACACACAAATGAATAGCTTTCATATATGCCAATAACAGTCAAACTGAGAATCAAATCAAAGATGCAATACCTTTCACAATAGCAACAAAGAAATTAAATGGGTAGGAATATATTTAACTAAGGAGGTGAGAGAGCTCTATAGGAGAGCTTTGAAACACTGAGGAAAAAAATTGCAGAGGCTGTAAACAGATGGAAAAACATGCTCATGCTCGTGGATTGGCAGAATCAACATTGTTAAAATGTCTATATTACTTAAAGTGATTTATAGATTCAATGCGATCCCCATTAAAATACCAATGCTATGTTTTGCAGACCTTGAAAAAGTAGTTCCATGTTTCACGTGGAACCAGAAAAGACCGTGAATAGCTAATGCAATCCTACATAATAAGAATAAATCAGGAGGCATCACTTTACCAGACTTCAAGCTATACTATAAGGCTATAGTAAACAAAACATCATGGGAATGGCACAAAAACAGAGACATAGATCTATGGAGAATAGAGGACACAGATGTGAATGCACCCTCATATTGCCATCTGATCTTTGACAAAGTAGACAAAAACATACCCTGGGTTAAAGAATCCCTATTCAATAAATGGTGCTGGGATAATTGGATAACCACATGTAGAATACTGAAACAGGATTCACACCTTTCACTTCTCACAAAAATTAATTCACAATGGATAACAGACTTAAACCTGAAGCATGAAACTATAAGAATTCTAAAAGAAAATGTTACAAAAACTCTTCTAGATATTGGCCTAGGCAAAGAATGTATGAAGAAAACCCCAAAAGCAATCACAGCAACAACAAAAACGAGTAGGACCTGATCAAATTAAAATGCTTCTGCATAGCTAAGGACACAATCAATAGAGCAAATAGACAATTTACAGAATGGGATAAAATATTTGCATGCTATATACATCTGACAAATGGCTGATAACCAGAATCTACAAAGAATTCAAACAAATCAGCAAGAATAAATCAATCAGCCCAATTAAAAAATGGGCCAAAGACATGAACAGAAACTTTCAAAAGAAGATAGACTAATGGCCAAGAAAAAATGCTCAACATTTCATCAAAAAATGCAAATTAAAACCACAAAGTGATATGACCTAACTCCAGAGAGAATGGCCTTTATATATACAAACACAATGAGTAAGATGTGCAACATTTGGGGGATGGACACACTTGAAGCTCTGACTCGAGAGGAGAGGGGAAGCAAGGGCAATATATGTAACCTTAACACTTGTACCCCCATAATACACTAAAATTTAAAAAAATTTCCAAAACAACAAATGCTGGAGAGGATGCGAAGAGAAAGGTACACTCATACTCTGCTGGTGGGACTGTGAACTAGTACAACCTCTGTGGAAAGTAGTATGGAGATACCTCAAAGAACTAAAAGTAGACCTATAATTTGATCTAGCAATCCCACCACTAGGTATTTACCAAAGGAAAAAAAGACATTTTATAACAAAGACATGTGCACTTAAATGTTTATAGCAGCACAATTCACAATCCCATAGATGTGGAATCAACCCAAATGCCCTTCAATACATGAGTGGATTAATAAATTATGGTATATGTATACCATAGAACATTACTTAGCCATAAAAAATGTAGATGTAGTTGTTTTGTAACGACCTGGATGGAACTGGAGGCCATTCTTCTTAGTGCAGTATCACAAGAATGGAAAAACAAACACTACATGTACTCAATACTAAATTGAAACTAATCGATCAGCACTTATGTGCATATATGGAAGTAGAATTCAAGGGAAATCAAGTAGGTGGTAGGGGGGAGAAGAGGATGGAAAAATTCACACTTAATGGGTACAATGCGCACTAACTGGCTAAATAGCACGCATAATTTTGATTCAAACTATACAAAAGCAAATTATGTAACCAAAATGTATGTACCCCCATAAAATTCTGAAAAAAAATTGAATTGGCTTGTTTCAGGAATCTGCCCTTGTATCATGTTTGAAATACTATTTGAATGTATGGTCTTATCTCAATATTCTGAACATTTTATTTTAGACAATATAAATAAATGTGTCTGGTAAGATAGGAGACTTTCTCATAAATGTTTTATAAGATTTTCTTTGGAAGTTTTTAAAAAATCAACAGTTATTACATTTGTTAATATTTTGAATTTGTTCTTATCATAGATAAATAACATAAAGAAATATGAGATTAAATATTTTCATTAGACCAATTAAAGATGTAACTTCAGGTCTATTCCAATTTACCCCAGTGTATGTTTCAAATAAATCAAAATTTTCACCCTAAGAGGGAAAGACTTCATAAGGTAAGATATAATTTTTTAAATCACTATTTTGTAACTTCTAGTACACTTATTATCTATGTAACATCTATACCAAAACTTGCATGAATATTTTGATAGGGAATTTTGTAATGGTTGTCTTAGGTTGGTAACACTGGGATACATCTATAACTTCACTAAATATTAATTTATAAAAAAACAGTTCAAAAGGACAATCAGATATTAAGTGGACCCTGGTAGCTAATATATAGGACCAGCCATGAAACATCTTTGCCTCACAAAATACCTCCTACAAATATTACTCTGTATCCACTAAAAACTCTTTCTACCAGTTTATAGGAAACCTAAGGATGGAGAAAAAGATCAAGGGACAAACAAGGAATTAATAAGTCAAATCAAGAATAAGAAAGATTCACCATAAATAATGACCTAGTTTATTCAACAATAAAGGTTCAATTATTAAGGAGTAAATGAAATTTAAGTGACATAAAAACCAAATGAAAAGTGTAAACCTTGTTTGTATTCTGACTGAACACAACATCTATGAAAAAGTTAAGGGAAATTTAAGTGTGGGCTGGATCATGATGATATTTAGAAATATTTGTTTAATGATTTAAATGTTTGATGTCATTGTGGTTCTGTTTAAAATGATACTTATTTTTTAGAAATACATATTGAACTGCTTGGGGTGAAATGGTATGATGTTTGAAATTTGCTTTAAAACAGTTCATCTTAATAACACTATCAACAACAAAAGTGGGAGAATGGAGATATATAGAATAATATTGACTAATAGTTGGGGATTGTTGAGTATGAAGAATGGGTATATAAATGAATATATATATCATCCTTTACACTTTTGCATATGTTTGAAAATTTTCCATGAAAGTATACAAACCAATAATTTGTGCCATGCAAAAACAATCAGAGATATCAGAAATGGTTGTCAGTTTTGATAGAGTAGTTTAATACACTTGAAATAATCTGTCACTGGATTGTTGCATTATTCAGACTCTGGATCAGGTGTGTATCAGTGGTCACATGAATTTAATACCCTTCTATTTGTTCTATCACCTTTTTAAATAGTACTGCTAATCCAGTGGCTGATATTTTAACATCCCCTTAGTTTTCTCACTGTATCAGATGATTGAACACAGAGATATACTTATCCTCTAAGGATCCTGATTTCCATTCAATTTCTGAGGTTTAGGGGTAACACAGTGAAAGGTATTGCCATAAAAGTTCTTGTGGTCAAAGAGTTGTAGGAAAATGCAAAGGGGAAGAGACATTGTTCCCTTTGGTTCTCTCTTTCCCCACCCCCTATCCTCCCCCCACTTTTTCTTGTACTTTCTTTCATTCATTATTCATTTCTTCTTTCCTTCCCTCGTTTTATTTTCACCTTTGTCTTAAAGATTCCCTTGCAATGAATTGGATAGTATACTTTTTAAAAATGATAGTTACCAAGGCAAATATCGTTTGCATTTGATGAGAAAAAAAAAACAAATCATTTTTAATGTACAGTACATTATCCTGCTGAGTTGTCATATGAGACCACAAAACTATTCTTGTTCAAACTCATGAAGTTAGAAAAAAACATGCAAATTAAGTGTGAAATATAAATTGTTCTGAAAACAAACAAGGATCAACAACATTAAAAGAACGGGGTCATCAAGGGAAATTCAAATCCAGGACACAGCTGTGCAAAACCTTAGAAAGTAAAGAGTAGCAATACTCATGTAAAGCAGAGAAGGATTACTTTAAAGGAGAATGCTCTGTGAAAAAAAGAAATCGAATAAATCACTTTTATTTAGAGGAGATCATTGTAAGATATTTTAATTACTGCTTAAAAATACCTTTAAGTAACAACATCTTCTTATATTAATAACAAAATTAAAATTTTGCCTGAATATCATTGAGTTGTCTTTATATTAACAGCTATAGGATATATAAAATGATTATGCTGTCATCTAATATGGTCAAAGAGGAGATTATTCATTCATTTGTTTATGAATTCAACAATCTTTTATTGTTTCCCTACTAGGTGATAGACATTAATGGTTCACAATTAAGAGGTATCTTCCTCAACGTTTATGTACTTAATATCCTGTAGGGGATATGAAATATCAAATATAAATAATAACTACAGTAAAACGTATTAATGAAGGTATATCTAGACCTCAAGTGGGCAAAAAGTTGCCCTTAAGTCATACCAGGGACATAAAGATTAAATAAGTCTAATGGGGGAAAAAATGATTGTGATGGCCATGATGGCGGTGGGCAAGGAAAGGTTACTGGCGTTCCAAGCACAGTAATGAAATATCAAATATAAATACTACAGTAAAATGTATTAATGAAGGTATATCTAGACCTCAAGGGGAGCAAAACGTTGCCCTTAAGTCATACCAGGGACATAAAGATTAAATAAGTCTAATGGGGGAAAAATGATGGTGATGGCCATGATGGCGGTGGGCAAGGAGAGGTTATTGGCATTCCAAGCACAGGGTCCCATATGAGACACGGTTTTCTACAATAGCTTGAAGCAGTCTAAAGCTACAAGTAGTTATAGAGGGTGGTCCAAGGGTATATCTTGGCAACCAGAAGGAGGTGCTAGACACAGTCTACTTGTGATGAACTAAAGATGTACAATTGACCCTTGACCAACATCAGCTTGAACTGCCCTGGTGCCCTTAGATGAAGATTTTTTTCAATAAAATTTAACCAAGTGTGCCTGCCTCTCCTGCCCCCCTTCCACCTCCTCCATCTCTTCTGCCTCTGCTACTCCTGAGACAACAAGACCAACCCTTTCTCTTTCTTCTCCTCCTCAGCTGACTTAACATGAAGACTGTGAGGATGAAGACCTTTATGATGATCCACTTTCATTTAATGAACAGTAAATATATTTTCTCTTCCTTATGATTTTCTTAATAACATTTTAGTTTCTCTAACTTACTTTATTGTAAGAATACAGTATATAATACATATATAAAATATGTGTTAACTGACCATTTACATTAGCAGTAAAGGTTCTCCATTCAACAGTAAGCTATTAATAATTATGTTTTGGGAAAATTGAAAGTTATAGGCAAATTTTTGACTGGTCAGCACTCCTAAACCCTGCATTGTTCAAGGCTCAACTGTGTAGTATAAAGCTTGAGAATAAATGGAAGGACATTAAGATGGGAGGGATGACATGATCTGATCTGCATTTTAGAAAGATATCACTGGCATCACACAAAATGGGTGGTACACTTTAAAGTCCCAAACAGGTGGTAAGAAAACCAGTGAGGATGTTATTCAATAATGTTCTTTTGTATCTAACACCTGTGGTTAATAAAAAGGTATCATTTGTGAAATTGTGCTAGTCACCCTCATATCCATTTTGTGCCTTTCTCCTTCTCTGTTCTATAGCCAAAGCCGCTGACCCCTGCAACCTACATTTCCTAAGCTCATTTGTCCACTGGGCTTCCAGGAAGATTTACTGGTCAATCTTCTAGAGTTACTGATAAGACACTGGAGGACAGGAAGATGAGAAAAACCAGAGTCTTTCTATAAACATTTAATTTTACTATAGTTTAGGAGCTAACATGCTTTTTAAAAAATGACATTTTAAAAAGGGTCCCAAGAATAGTTGAATAGTGTGGTGAGACATCTCCAAAAATAGATATGTGCACAAATAGAATTTGGTAAATTTCAAAATCAAAGTATAAAACATAATGAGAGCTCAGGTACGGAGTGAAAGCTACCAGATAATCAGAAAAAAAGAAGTAAGTTTCATATGCTGCCTTGTTGGAATTCATTCAAATCATAATTGAGTCTATTCTGGGGACTACAGTCGAAAGCATCTCAGAGTTGCATACCCATTGCATTGCTGAACATCATAGGATTCCTAGTCTCCTGGTATTTCTCTCTGTATTTCTGGTATGACCCCAATTTCCATGCTCCCAGTTTTGGCTCTTATGTGATAGAAAATGAGCTTACAGTGTGGCTGTGTGCACGGGGGCCCACAGGTATCAGGTGCTAAGAGAGGCAGCCAGGGGACTTGACGTTTATGTGGATTGAGGGTAGCATGATAATTTGGGATTGAGGGCTACTCATTCATCCCTATGTCCAGAAAACCAAACACTTAGAAAGCATGTTGCAAATATACCTGAACTGGAAAACCACAGATTTCCCACATGGATGTAGAAGAGGAGGAACTTTATGGAGGTAGAATTGGGAGACGGGTGTGCATTATGGATAAATTCTTTATTAAATTATAATATTTTAAAAAATATGGCACAGGCAATATACATAATCTTAACATTTGTACCCCCATAATATGCTGAAATAAAAAAATGCACACACAAAAAATAAATAGAAAAATAAAAAATATGTCTTCTGTTGGGTAGTTATATATATAATGGTTTTTTGTTGTTTTTGATTTTGGATTATGTTCAATTATGTAAGTCAGAAAAATGCTATGGCAGACAGATATAAAAGAGGAGGAGGAACTGGACAAAGCACCCATTTCTGCTGCATAAATGAAAAGAAAATCCATTTAACTGAAACAATAATAGTGCAAGCAACACCTAGAATAATATAACCCTCCTTGTTAATATTCAGAGACTCTTAGTGCCTGGCACATCCAATAAATATTCGTGCTTAAGAAATATTGGTTTAGTGAATGCATGGTTTAAAAAAATGGCAAAATACACTTCCTTCACGGCCCTTGGATGAAAGCATAATTACTAAGACTTGCTGCTGGGGGGGGGAAAGTATTTTTTAAAATTTAGTCTCAAATCCAAGTAGATTCCAACATGTGCACACAAACAAAAATTATTTGTATTATTTTTTTAAAAATATTTTTTCTTGAGTTTAAACAATGAGCCAAATTTTAGACACCCCTTTTCAAAAAATATTTGCCCTTGAAATACTGAAGAGCTGAAGTGTGAACTATCAGTCATAACATAATCATATTTTGAAATCTTCATTTGTTTCCCAAGGTATGAAATTACACTTTTTTTTTTATTTGCATGATGAAATATTTGATTTATAGTATGGAAGGGTAAACTTCAATTTTCCTGATAATTAAAAAAAATACAAAGTACGATTGGCAAAATCACTATACCCTTCCAAAAAAATGAAGCACAATAGATAGAATATTCCAATGGGCAGATGTTAGCTTAAAGTGTGCATTGTTTGGAAAAGGAGTTAATTAACAACTTATTAATTGGATAGAAAATCTGTTGTACTTCTAGCAAATACATAATTTTCTTCAAGTATTATTAAAGCGTTTTTGTTGTACCTATTAAAGATTCTTGTCTCTAAGTTAATTTCATTATGCTAATAAGCTATCATCGTTACAGAACCTAAGCTTTGATCCATGTTAATTGTCGTGATCTTCAAAGACAAAGTCACCACTTACTTTAAATGAATTTTACATCTTTTTAAAGAATCACACGGAAATTAGGGGAAGTAATTAATTTTTTATTATGTGTCTCAATATTTTTAAGGGAGGAAGTCAATGGTATTGGCTAGAATTCATTTTAACATTTAACTAGGGAAAACAGCATGAGGCAAAAAAACTGTTCAGATGCAAAAGATTAAAGAAAATTTGAAACTGGGACCTAATTTGTCTTGATAAACTTTGGTGTTTAATATGCTTCTTTTGTTCTCAGTGTGAAACTGCAGGGTTTTGATTTGTAAAAACTTTTTGAAGAATTAATTCTTTCTAATTTTTATTCATTTCTTTGCCTTTCTTTTACAGTAAGACAGACAAGTTGACCTTCAAACCATAACACTTTTAAATATCTATGAACTTACAAGGTTAAATCTATTAGTGGTCTGATATTAGCTATTGTACACTAAAAGGGTATGTTTCTTCTGAAGCTGATAAGACCTAGCTGTTCCTATATAACAACAAGTTATTTGAAATTTAAAAGGTATAAGCAAATAATGTTAAATTATTTACATTTCTCTTTGTAATCAGAAAAGGTTAAGTGTGGAAATATTAACTTCTTCTTCTTAGGAAATACTTTTTTGCATGAAGACAAAATACACTTGAAGGACATATCTGAAGTGGATAATTATTAGACATACCTTTTCTATAACCACAGTGACGCGGGGGTTAGAGGCATTCTTTAAAGCCCCCATCAAACTAGATAAAAAATCAGATCATAAACGAGACAGGCAAAAGCATCATATATTTTTTCTTAAATATTTAGAGGCAGGGCATTAACTGCCAAAATTATAATTTTATAATCATTTATAGTGTATCAAGCTTTCTGACATTCTTTTTGGAAAGATATGTGATATGAAAAAAATGTTATAGTTAAACATGAATTTTTTTAAAAAATAGGAATTCACTAACTGATGTAAATAAATGTTTCAGAGGAAATGGAAATGTATGAAGTAGGTTTTTAGAGAAAAATCTGGTGGCGCTAATATAATTGTCAGCAAATAGAAAAATCTTGATATCATAATCAAGCTAATGATAAAATTCTACTTCACAACGCAGAGTACTAACCACTATACGATCACGGCCAAAATTCTACTTCATTGTGAGGAATTTCTGAGATCCACTGGAGAGGTGATGAACTCATCATAATGATTTCTTGATATGTAAACTGGTAGTTCACAATTTTTTGTGTCCAAGAATATAACCCGGTAATGGTAAAAATGTCAATTCCAGGCCGGGCGCTGTGGCTCACGCCTGTAATCCTAGCTCTTGGGAGGCCGAGGCGGGCGGATTGCTCAAGGTCAGGAGTTCAAAACCAGCCTGAGCAAGAGCGAGACCCCGTCTCTACTACAAATAGAAAGAAATTAATTGGCCAACTGATATATATATAAAAAATTAGCCGGGCATGGTGGCGCATGCCTGTAGTCCCAGCTACCCGGGAGGCTGAGGCAGAAGGATCACTCGAGCCCAGGAGTTTGAGGTTGCTGTGAGCTAGGCTGACGCCACGGCACTCACTCTAGCCTGGGCAACAAAGCGAGACTCTGTCTCAAAAAAAAAAAAAAAAAAAAAAAATGTCAATTCCATTATGATGCCCAAGATTTAATATTTTCAACAAATATTGCTAGGTGATTCTATTAATAATGCAGATGGTTAATAGACCACAAACATTGATAACATCAATAAAAAACTCAAATTCTGTCTTTAAACTTTAAACATTTCAATTCATATGATTCTTTACTAGCCAAACAAGCTAATGGTGAAATCCACTATCAAAAAATAGCCATAGAAATGAATATATTGGTTTAATAATTTTAGTGTTAGCATCACTGTATATTTTATATTAGAATGACTAAAAACAATACAACCAATTAATAACTTTAATTAAGGTGTGCCAAACCAATGTACCTTCAAATTATTATTGTCGTCTTCAAAACTGTGAACTTATACACCTTTTATGGATCAGTTGACACTTTGTATTGTTTTCTTTGCATATGATACACAATGAATGTTAAATGAAAAAAATGGATTTTAACCCTTTATATTGTAATCCAGTGTATGGTCCAATTTAAGTTTATGCAATTTAATCACCATCCATAGCCATTTTTTTAAAAAAAATCATAACTATGGACACAGGAAAAGCACTTTCTATCACTGAGATTATTCTAAAAGCCCTACTAGAGTTTCTAAAGCTATTTATACAAGTTTTTGCAACATTTTAAGTTCTGTAATGCTATATGAACATGTGTTGTATGTTTACAAATTTTGGTAGGCAAACCCACACATCTGATATATACAAAGGTACAGTTTCTCCCAAACTGCCTGGTGGCAGTGGGGTGGTAGGAGGAAAAGGGGTCCACATTATATTTTGAGATTGAATTCCTGGTAAATGTTATTTATTTATTTATTTATTTTGAGATAGAGTCTTGCTTTGTTGCCTAGGCTAGAGTGAGTACCATGGCATCGGCCTATGTCACAGCAACCTCAAACTCCTGGGCTCAAGCGATCCTGATCTTCCTGCCTCAGCCTCCCGAGTAGCTGGGACTACAGGCATGCGCCACCATGCCCGGCTAATTTTTCTACATATATTAGTTGGCCAATTAATTTCTTTCTATTTATAGTAGAGACAGGGTCTCACTCTTACTCAGGCTGGTTTTGAACTCCTGACCTTGAGCAATCCGCCCGCCTCAGCCTCCCAGAGTGCTAGGATTACAGGTGTGAGCCACCACTCCCGGCCTAATTCCTGGTAAATGTAATTTAGGGTAAAAAGGCTTATGAGGGAAAATTATTTACATGTAAAATATCTAATTCCTAAATCCTCATGAATCAACATTTTTATCCTCAACATCTCCCTCAGATATATTAAATCACACTTCAAATGCATTATAGAAATAATAAGTCTCAGAAATAATTCATTTATTGAAGACATTGGGCTGCATGGAAGGATCTGGAGGATATGGTAAAAGTGGTAGAGAACTCAAAGATTACTTAGAGGACTGTGTTGGGCTGAGGCTGAGGAGGGAAGAAGAGTATCATTCACATCTAGCTCTAGAAGTTTCTTTCTAACTGGTTAGAGGGCCCTAATGTAGGCAGGAAGGAGAAATGAAACTTGTAGAAAGTGAAGGGACAGGAGCCTTTTCTTTTTCCACTTTTGTGATTATAAGAAAATAAATCAAATGAAGACTGCTTTCCTTAGTAGATATTAGCATAGGCATTTATAGGTTCACATACCTTCCTCTATCCCAACCAAAGCCATCTGGTCGCTAATCCAAGAGGTCACTGCTAAACATGAGGGTTTGGAGCAAAACGTACCTTGTACAAATGGCAAATTCCATGGAGGCACAAACCCTCCGTGTATAGTTTTAGTAAATTAAAAAGTGTAGATCAAGCTTCTGTATGATAACAATTATGAATAAACAAATTTAAGGTTAGGAGATACAGGGCTTAGGCAGCTAAAACTATTAAATAGTTTAATCAAGGATGAAATTTATTACATAAAAAACATTGTTTAATGATTTTTTTTTTTTTTGAGACAGACTCTTGCTCTGTCGCCCTGGGTTGAGTGCCATGGCATGGTCATAACTCACTACAACCTCAAACTCCTGGACTCAAGCCATCCTCTTGCCTTAGCCTCCCGAGTAGCTGGGCCTACAGGCAAAGGACACCTGGCTAATTTTTGTATTTTTAGTAGAGACTGGGTTTTGCTCTTGCTCAGGCTGGTCTTGAACTGCTGGGCTCAACTAATGCTCCTGCCTTGGCCTCTCAGAGTGCTAGGATTATAGGCGTGAGCCACTGTTCCCGGCCAAGATATTTTTAAAAACTATCAAAACAATATTTCAATGGCTTCAAAGAAATTCATGATCAAAGGTGTAGCAAATTCTATGATTAGGAACCATAAGCCGGGCTTTGTCAAATGCTATGAGCATTGAAGAGCAATAGCCCCAAATCACATCTGATTTGTTTCTAAACAAGCATAGTTTTTGATCCAAAGAAATACAATGTTTGCTAAAAGAAATGCTCATTTTCCGAACTTCTGCTTGAATTATGCAATTATGTACTTTATTTATTGTACTTTATACAAGCTGCAAACTAGTACCCTAGCCAAATTTTGTTAATCTTACACAGTATTTTAAACATTTTAAAGGTAGTTTCTAACATTTAAAAATTATGTGCTTTGACACAAGTATCTGGATTTCTAGCTTTATTTTTTTTAATTCAGTATCTGAAAATAATGGGCATTTCCATGTATATATCAAAGATAAGATAGAGCCAGCAGAAAATTTTCCACCTTTAAAGATTCACTCTGTGCCTTGCTGTTCACCTTAGCACCTGTCTAGCTGCCTTCACTTATATTAATAATTTGCCCAACCCCTAAAGACACTTGGGTTTAATAAAAACATGGTCTACTAGAAATAAATGTTAATACCATATCAATAACTGGGGTGCCATTATGTGAAAATCACTGGGATATGTTGAAATTCAAAAAGAAATTAAGGATAACATTGTAAGGAATAAAGAAAATGAAAAAAATGACAGGAGAATGAACTATTATCTTATGAGACAAAAGATAGATAGGTTCATCTTCCAAACTACCTTTTTTAGTACTCAAAGAATCTTGGGTGTATCTGTGAGTATTTGGCAAGTCTAAGATTAAGACATGAAATGTTAAGGTTTGGTGAAAATGATCTTAGTTTTCATGTACAGTAAGTACTATTTCAACTTAAAAACGTTCAAATACCTCTGACTAAAGATTGTTATAAGATGTTTGGGGTTAACTGTGTTAGATGCTTTCCTCTTCTAAAGACCTTTGCTTTTAACTAAATGCTTGCTTATCTTTCTAATTTAACATAGTCCCACATTCTTCTTTGTAGTAATTTTGGGCTATCTGATAACATATAATGGAAAACATGTTTATGTCTTCCACCAGTTCTTGTTGCATATTTCAAATGCTTAGAACAACAATTTTCAGAAGCTTTCATTAAGGTTAATTTAAAAACTACATTAAATACAAACAGATTTTCTCACAAACAAAATGCAATGTGTACTTAACAGACTTCTGTATGTTATATTTGATAAACTACCTCATATAAATGCAAATTTTGACTTTCTGCCAGAACCAGGTGGTATGGAAAATATTTCTATTAAACAAATAATGCTGGAAGAGCAAACTTCAAGCAACGGTATGTTGTATAGGGAAAGAGGATGTTTCATTCAGGTTTGATGTATATTTTCAGGTTGACCTTTTCGCATACAAAAATGAAAGAAACACACACTGAAGAATAATACTTGGTGAGCAGTTGTCTTTGGTGTGAAAGAATATTCAGAAAAATATACTTGGGGAGAGATTTTACATATTTAGAGAAATAGGCTAAAATATTTTCTTCTGTTTCACATGGTTATTTGCTTTGTATCATCTCATCCTCTCTGGTGGTTCTCCAGATAGCTTTTATCTCAATCACCAAGTAAAATAGAGCAAGAAGAGCTAAATAAAGCAGGATGATTTCAAATATTGCCTCACACGGAAAAGCCGTTTTGAACTCTCAACTAGACAAAGCACAATCATAACAGAGAGGTAAACAGAAAACCAATAACCTCAGTTTAACTAGGAGAAAAGCATTAGACAAACTCAAATTAGGGACATTCTATAAAGTGCCTGATCAGTAAGTACTCCTTAAAATTGTCAAAATCATCAAAAACAAGGAACGTCTGGGACGCTTACAGACAGGAAGAGACTAAGGCGACATAATGACTAATTGTAACATGGTATTCTGGATAGGATCTTGAAATAGCAAAAAGACATGGAAAAAATAGTGAAATCCAAATAAAGTGCGAAGTTTAGTTAATAGTAATATACCAAATGCTGGCTCCTTAATTCTGACAAATGTACCACAGTAGTAATGAAAGACATTAACAACAGGGGAAACTATACAGGGCACATGGGAACTCTCTGTATGATCTTTGGAACTTTTCTACAAAATCTAAAGCCACCCCACCCCAATTTTTATTTAAATTAAAAGGAAAAATATAAGCTAAGTGGAGAAAATATCTTTTGGCCTGAAGAGACACGTTTATGCCTATAAGGATCCCTCCTATTTATTCTTAATAGGATAAGGCCTTGAAATTAAAATATCAGACATAGTGAGAATTGCATACAAACTGTATATGCTATTATATATTGCTGATAATATGCAATATGGGACTAATGTCCAATATGAAAATATGCAAAATTGGGAACAATATGTAAGGTTTGCTGTAATAGGTTAACTATGTAAAAGTAAAATACTAACTCTAAAGAAAAAAAATTATATATATGAAGATGTTGACAATGATAGCTTCTTTATTGGGGGCCTTCATTTAAGCACAGAACTTAGAACTGTATAAACTCTCTCTGTGAGTCTGGTATTATTGTTTCTATTTTACAGATAAGTGAATAAGACTCAGAAAGAATAGGCAACCTGCCCCAGTACTCACATGTTGTAAGTAATACAGTAACTCTCCTGTCATCAATTACTGGTGACAACACCCATTACCATCCTTGTCAAAGTTTCTCTACTATCACGTCTCTCAGGTCTTTATCTTCTTGCTATGGTTTCCTGACTGTCCCTTTAGATTGATGACTCATGTTCATGTCTCAGAGATCATAAATGATAAAGCCACGTTTCTAACCCAAGTCCACTTTACTCCAAAGTCTATGCACTTAAACCAGTGAATTAACATGCCCATAGTGTAGCGTGATACATATAATACTCTTGATCTCAAATAATTCTAGAATGACTTATAGGCTTAATTAATCAACTATTTGAATTATTATAGTGACCTCTGAGGTATTAATAAATTAATACTTTTTATACACATTTGAAAATGTTAAAGGACTTCCTGACCAAAATATCCATTACCAAAATGTATTTTTTTTTTTAGAAAGAAGAATATAAAAATAAATTTCCTCTTTGGCAAATATCTATTAACTTCAAAATGTAAAGGTTAATGTCTATTAACTTCGTAATGTAAAATTTCATGAGAATTATAAAAATGAATTGCGAACAGAGGAGAAAGCATGGGATGGAACATTGAGACACTGTGTAGGGTCTTAATGACAATTGGCCAGAGAAGGAATAGTAGATTTTGTTGTTGTTGTTATTTGATTATTTGTTTAATGTAAGATCATAAGTTTCATCCCTCTAAAAATAGTTAATGTTTTGGCAGGAAAAGTAGGGTGTTCCTTCTGCTAGAGAAGATAGACTGGACTAGCTGAGATTTCTGGAGATCTCTTTAGACCTCTGATCTAATGTATTATTTCTGCCAACCTGAGGCTAATGTTACTGACTCATAGAAAACAACTTAATAATTGCCTCTAATGATGGCATCTGACAGAGCATACAACTCTTAAGAGCCAATCAGTTTTAAGAAAATAATTCTCATTAATATCAAAACATACTTAATTTTCTTTCCTTTTAGAACCAAAATGGAGCCAAAGTCTTTAGAGTTCATGAACTTTCAGAAACAGATCTTTCTTCTCCCTCTGAAATGGGAACAGCAGCCATTGTGTGATTTCCAAGGAATCCTTGTCTTTAGAAAGCTGGTAAGTTATAGTATATGCATAGATGGTTAGCATAATCAATATTCTATTCCAAGGGAAAGTTAAATTTCAAAAGTACAGATGTTTTTATTAATTCTTTGTAATAAATATTTTTATGAATCCTTGAGGGAATTCAAAAGTCAGAAAAAGATTTGATTATATAAAGTATGATTTTAGTGGTGGGTTAATAAAATCATGTGTACTCTAACATATTTGATGTGAGGAAGCCTGACGAATGGCATGGATTTTATAACCAAATCAATATTTGCTTTGTTAACTTGGGTAAATTCATTTCTCAAATTTTATTTAGTATCAAAAGGACAAAATTCAAAGAATATGCAAAGCCAGAGACTTTTAAAATTGAATATGAAGTGAAACATTATCAAACACTGTATTGAGCTGGTCCAGATTAGTTATTATTTAAAGCAGATAGTCAAAAGTATTCAGCTTCTAAGGTAAAGTTCTCATATATTTAAATATAAGGGACTTCAAATTTAATACTATTAGTATTTCTTTATATTTTTTTCCTTGGGAAAATTTCAGATTTGGAGCCAAGTATGGAATTATATGTTTGTAGGTTATATAATGCAGACCCACAGAGTGTTTTACATTATGTCTAGGAGACAGAGCATTAGATTTCACAGAGAAAGTCATAGAGATGCCACATTATTGAAATTTCTGATCTAGTTGTAATCCTTAAGTTTGAATGACAAACCCAAGGGCCAAATTCACGAAACAATTACATTTATTTTTTGCACCCTTGATGCTCAAAACACTGGGATTTGCACTTTTAAACAGACAAAATTAATTCTCTCTTTCCTCCTTACAAAACTTTAAATTTATAAATGTTTCTTACCTAACTTTAAATACTCTCCTTAGGGGCTTCGCAGCCCTGAAAAAAATGCAGGGCAGCCAAGAAAGGTGTTCCCAGCTCAGCCATCCTGTTCATCTATCTGTTCAGTTCTAGTTCTTTCTAAACCACAGGCACATAAAGAATCCTACCAGGGATGTTTATAAAATATATAACATCACCTTAAAAAGTAGTTTATGTCATGACTTTTTAACACATATTTATTTCCAAAAGACAGGATTAAATAATGTCACTAATAAAACTCCATTTCTCTTTACTGTTGAATAGCAGATTATATCTCTTTCAAACTCACTTTTAATAATCATTGTCAGAAAAAGTATAAATGCAAATATTATATATAATTTATACATATTGAATATATTTCCAAATTCCTAGATATTATAAAATTTTTCCTTGATATTATAGCTTTTTGAATGTCAGAAATTGATTTATAATCCAAATAAAAGCTACTAACTAACAGTATGAAAAACATATTTTCTTACTAATCAAAAATAAGTGGAAAATACACTTAGAATTGATATAATAATAATATTTTTCTATACATATGGACACCCTGAGAGACTATCTTTCTGGTTCTATCCAAAGCCAGCCACTCACACCTGGTAAGTACTACCATAACCTTCTTTTTATCATTTGCCCTTAACAATCCCTATCACCATCTTTGTCAAAATGTTTCCCTTGCCCTGTCTCCCAAGTCTTCATTCTTTTGGAATTGTTTTATGACTCTGCATTTAGATTAAGGGCTCATGTTCACGGGGTCACGAACATTTACTTGTACATGACCCAAGAAATTTATTCATATTTTTTGAACATGAAGTGAAACATTATCAAAAACTGTATTGAACTGCAATATGAGGGGTTTTCAGGAAGTTCATGGAAATGCATATTATGAAAAAGCTATGCATGGATTTCAAATTTTTTTGCATTAAAATGAACTCATACTAACTTGCTATAACATATTTCAATAGTATCTAGTTGGGGACACTTCAGAAAATAAGACATCATTTTGAAAAGAGCTCCTATCAGAGTAACATGATTCTGCTAAAATTGAAGGAAGAACAAAAATCAAATTTATGGTGATGCTTGAGTGGAAGAATAGTGAAATCACTGGATTTTCATGAAAAGTTTTCAGGGACAGTGCCCCAAAGAAATCAGCTGTTTACTGGATAACTTGTTTTAAGAAGGGATGAGATGATGTTAAATGTGAAGCCTGCAGCAGCAGACCATCCATATCAATTTGTGAGAGAAAAAGCAATATTCTTCTTGCTTTAATTGATGATGACCCACAATTAACAGCAGAAACAATAGCCAACACCACAGACATCTCAAATGGTTCAGCTTACACAATTCTGACTGCAAAATTAAAGTTTAGTAAACTTTCAACTCAATAGGTGCCAAAGCCATTGTGCCCAGATAAGCTGAAAATAAGAATAGAACTTTTAATGTAAATTTTAAACAAGTGGAATAAAGACTCTGAAGCATGTTTTTAAAGAATTGTAATAGGAGGTGAAACAGCTTTAAAAGTATGATTCCAAAGACAAAGCACAATCAAAGCAATGGCTACCAAGAAGTGAAAACAGTCCACTCAAAGCATAAGTGAACCCGGTCAAGAGGCAAGGTCATTGCAGCAGTTGTTTGGGATGCTCAGGGCATTTTGTCCATTGTCTTTCTGGAGGGACAACTTGGTCTTCATAAGATTCTGATAAACAGTAATGAGATTACTGGATCAAATAGTAGATCTACTTGTATCACTTTAAGATATTGCCATATTGCTTTTCACAAAGGTTGAACTAGTTTGGAGTCCCACCAGCAATGTAGGAATGTTCATATCTCTCTGCATCCACACCAACATTTATTGTTTTGGGACTTTTTAATAAAGTCCATTCTCATTGGAAATAAGTGATATCTCATTGTGGTTTTGATTTACATTTCCCTGATGATTAGAGATGTTGAGCATTTTTTCATATGTTTGTTGGCCTTTATTTCTGTCTTCTTTTGGAAACTTTCTGTTCATGTCCTTTGCCCACTTTTTGATAGGGTTGTTTGATAAGACACTATAAAAAAGACACCTGAACTCAAATTTTTATAGCAGCACAATTCACAATTGCAAAGAAGTGGAAACAACCCAAGTGCCCATCAATACATGCATGGATTAATAAAATGTGGTCTATACATACCATGGACTATTATTCAGCTATAAGAAACAATGGTGATATAGCACCTCTTGTATTTTCCTAGATAAAGCTAGAACCCATTCTACTAAGTGAAGTATTCCAAGAATGGAAAAATAAACACCACATGTACTCACTGGCAAATTGGTATTAACTTATCAAAACCTAAGTGGACATATGGGAATGACATTTATCAGG
Source organism: Microcebus murinus (assembly GCF_040939455.1). NCBI lineage: Eukaryota > Metazoa > Chordata > Mammalia > Primates > Cheirogaleidae > Microcebus > Microcebus murinus. Next base: position 27,443,953 of record NC_134111.1, read on the forward strand.
CATTGGGCAGATGGGAAGGGGGAGGAGGTGATGGGTATATAGATACATAATGAGTGTAATGCGCACTGTCTGGGTGATGGACACTCTTGAAGCTCTGACTCCAGGGGGAAGGGGGAAGGCAACACACATAACCTAAACATTTGTATCCCCATAATATGCTGAAATTATAAATAAATAAATAAATAAGTAAAGATTCTGATAAACAATGAATAATAAAATACATAATATATTATACATGTAGATACTGATAGGATACATTAATTTGCCTCTCTTCATGGATGATGCAGAGGTTTAGCCATGCCTATGTCTTAGGTGATGGCTATTGAAAAGCTCACATTGTTTTTGAAAGTAGGAAAGGAAATGTTTGTAAGCAAAGATCAGGGATGAGCACTGGCAGAGAAGAGAGGCAACCATCTCCAACAGACCTGAAAAGGAATTTCTGTCCACTCCTAAGACGTAGTACGCCCTGAGAAATCTGAAGACTGAGCCCAACCATAAGGGAACCACAGCTTAGCACATTTACAGTTGACAAGAGAAACAAAGAGGATGGGCTTGAAAAAAGTTTTGCCAAAAATTCACAGGGTAAAATCACAGTGTGTTTATATACTACTACTGTGCTTTTTCTATGTTATGTTTTATTTTCTGTATAACTTTGTGGCAAGAATTAATAAGTGATGGGGCAGTATACTATGAACTTACTACTTGAGGTAGTCCATGAACAATTGCATGAATGAAAGTATAAATGTACTTCACAAATGCTATTTCATTTTATCCTTACAACAACTTTGGGAAGTAGATATTATCCCCACAGGACAAATGGGAACACTGAGTATAGACAGAACACTCAAAGTTATACAAACATTTAGTGGCAGAACAGCTCTACAAAGTCCATTTATTTTCCAGTATATTACTAAGGTTGTAAAACACTGCTTTTCATAATTATATGCTTTCAGTGATTACTTGATTTTTTTTAAAATGCATATTCTGAAGCAGTTGGTCTTGGGTGAGCCTGAAAGTTTGCATTTCTAACAAATTCCTAGGGATTCCTAGGTGATGATAATGCTTGTGGTTTATAGACCACGCTTTGAGTAGCATGAGTGTACATGCCTTTATTATTCTTCAGTTTTCAGGATTATTGGTGAACCTTTTGTTAAAAGTTATTTACAGACTTACTTATTTGCAGAAATGTCTTTTGTTTGAAGAATTCTAAATCATGATGTTGGAATTTGATGCCCATCGTCATTTGTTATTTCTAATCAAGTGAAATATTTTGTGGGATGGATAATTGAAGGTGCAACTCTTTGTTCATTAGTGACATATTTTCAAAATTAAACATGATTATAATGTTAGGTTGATGAAATGTGATATTTCTCTGCAGTCTGTCATGTGCTTCCACAGTTACTGTCAAATCACCTACTGGCAATATTTTTGTTGCTGTATAGTCCTGTTTAAATTTAAATTTTAGTGCAACTGTTTTGTCTTCCTTATAAAGCAAAAGGAAAAATGCCAAATAAATTAGTTAATGCAAAGCAATAAGACAAAAACCAACACCCCAAAATTAAAATTATGCAATTCAACCTGTTACCATCAATATGGTTTTGAAACTATTTTCATATTACATGGATTTTTTGGGGAGGATTTCCTCCTCTGTGTACTTCATAGCTTTTCATGTAATTTCACTTACATTATTTTTTTCTCATTTGAGACTTTCAGAGTCTCTACTCAGGAGACAGGGCAAGTCTTTATCGTTTAATGTGGTAGACATGGGCATCTAGGCTGAAAGGGTAGAATGCCTTACTTAATTACATTGAAAAGTAAGTATATTAGAATCCGATTATATAAAATAATATTCATTTTAAATAATTCAATGTTTGTGTGAATATCTTCCTTACACTATAATAATTTTTAGAACATAGTCCAAGTATTTTATTTGCCAATATTCATGTTATGTGTTATAAATTATTATCATAATCACTTGTATTAATAATTGATATTCATTAACAGCAAACATTTTATCATGGCTAAACCTAAGAATGACCCTTGCCAATAGATCAAGTTGTAGTCATTCTATCTTTTAAGTAGTTTTTACCTTCTTTATGAAGATTTTATATAAAGCAGAGTTCTAGAATTGTTATATTATTTTTAACCAACATAAAAAGAGAACTGAGTAAAAAAAAAAAAAAAGTCTTCTAAAAAGAAAGTGATCTGACAAAATGATTCTAAAGTTCATGTGGAGAGGCAAAAGACCGAGAATGTCCAATACAATGTTGAAGGAGAAGCACACAATTGAAGAATTCACACTGACTTTAAGACTGACCATAAATCTTCAGTAATCAAGATAGTGTGGATTTGTGGATTTGTTATGGCAAAATAATAAACAAATAGATTAGTGGAAGAGGCTAGAGATCCTAATCATATATCCACACAAATGTAGTCAATTGATATTTGACAAATTGATATTTGACACAACAGCAGAGCAATTTCAATAGAGCATAAATAACTTTTTAACAACTGGTGCTGGAACAATTGCATATCCATAAGCAAAAAATGAATAATAATATAGACATCGACTTTATACCCTTCAGTAAGATTAACTCAAAATGGATCATAGGCATAATATAAAATGCAAAACTTTAAAATCCTTAGAAGATAACATAGGAGAAAGCTAGATGAAATCTTGAGTTTTGTGTTGACATTTTAGATTAAGCACCAAGACACAATACATGAAAAAAAGAATGGATAAGTTGGGCTTCATTAAAATTAAAAAACTTCTGCTCTGTAAAAAACACTGTCAAGAGTATGAGAACACGAGCCACAGACTGGAAGAAAATATTTGCAAAAGATGTATCTGATAAAGAACTGCTATTCAAAATAATGAAGAACTCTTAAACTCAACAATATGAAAATGAACAACCCAATTACAAAATGACCAATGCATCTGAGCAGACACCTCACCAAAGATGATACACAGATGGTAAATAAGCATATGAAAAGATTCGTGACATCTTAGTCATTAGGGAATTGCAAATTAAAATAACAATGAGATATCACTACACAGCTATTTAAATGGCTAAAATCCAAAACACTGACAACACCAAATGCTGATGAGGATGAGGAGCAATAGGAACTCTCATTCATTCCTGGTGGGAATGCAAAATGGTACAGTTGCTTTGAAAGACAATTTGGCAGTTTCTTACAAAACTAAACACACTCTTACCATTTGATCCATCAATTCTGCTTCATGGTATTTACCCCAAAGGATTAAAAACACATCCACATAACAACAAACATGAATGTTTATACCAACTTTACGATTGCCAAAACTTGGAAGCAATCAAGATACCCTTCTGTAGATGAATGGATAAACCATAGTATATCTAGACTACGGAATATTATCCAGTGCTAAAAAGAAATAAGCTATCAAACCATGCAAAAACATGGAGAAACTTTAAATGAATATTAATAAGTGAAAGAAGCCAACATGAAAAGGCTCCATGTTGGATGATCGCAACCATATAACATTCTAGGAAAAGCAAAAGTATGGAGAAAGTAAAAAAAATCAGTGGTTGCCAGTGATTTGTGGGCTGAAATGAATAAATAGGTGATAAAGAGGCAATTTTTAGGGCAGGATATCTATTTTGCATGATACTACAATGTTGAGAACACATAAATATACATTTATCAATATCCATAGAATGTACAACACATAGAGCAAATGCTAATGTAAACTAAGGGTTTTGGTTGATAATGATATATCAATGTTGGTTGATAAATGGTACCATACTGATTAAGGATGTTTATGGTGGGGAGTCAGTGTGTATGAAAGGGAAGGGTACATACAGGAATTCTCTGCAGCTTGTGCTCAATATTGCTGTGAATCTGAAACTGCTCTAAAAAGTAAAGCCTGTTAATTACCAAAAAAAACAACAAAAAAAATGAAGTTATCAATTTAATATTATATTATACAGTCACTCAAAGAATGTTTTTGTTTTCGTTTTGTTTTATTGTACTTATATGAGAAAGTTTTTCTAATCCTCATTCCCAACACAAATAACACACAAACACACACATATACACGCACACGTATTTCCTAATTTCCTATGCATGTTTAATGCTTATGTCACAAAAGCTCATTTTTCTTTACTTTGGGAGATATTAAAGAATGATGTCTTATGCCTAGCTGTTATAAATCTCAGGTCAAAGGCATTAATGTTATATGCATCAGACCATTGGATGTGATGATACAGAGTAGAATAGGGCTATCTTAATGACTAAATCAATTAGAGGATCAAACATATTTTAGAATCCATCGTGGGCTCATAATCTAGAAGGAGGTTCTTAGTAAAATTTCTTAAGAATCAAAAACTAAACTGATGTGACAGTTGCTTAAGATCAAATAAACATGAGCATTAACAATATTTGATAAAATATTTTCTAACTAAAATAAAAAGGTGATGAGTGCTATGGTGGAGGGGGCACCTTTGAGCTATGAAGTTCACTGGGAGGGCAGTTGTGAGGACTTGGGTGGATTCCTGGGTACCAAGTCTTCATACTTATTTTAGAAAGCTCATTACTAAATAAATCAAAGTTTTGTCATTTCAGTACAAAGAAATAGAAATCTGCAGCAATGTGTATGCATTAACCTTTTACAAAGAAAATGTAACATCAATGATTTTATTTCTTATATTATTTTCTGCAAACATTAAGATTTGAGATTTGTGGTGGGTCATGGATATAAGATTATAAGCACGTATTTCATGCATATTTAAAAAAACACAAGGATATACGCGATATGTACGAAGTCATCTCTTATGCTTTGCACTTTAACCAATTCATCCACCATTTAAAAACAATTAAAAATTTCATTAAGCTGGATTCTGCCCTTGGATACACACAACAAAACCCCCATTGAAGTCAATGGGAATTGTGCATGCATATCCAGGGGAAGAATTTGGCCCGCTGTGTTTAATTCACTCTGATCATTCCTATTAATTCAATATTAATATTTCCGTTCATTTATTCAATTAGTTCTGTGGTATTCAAAATTCATTGTATGTAATACATTGCGATCAGTCAATCATTACATTTCCAGTCCACTTTCCAACAATCAATATTTGAAGTTAGTCAAGGCAAAATGCACTTAAAAATCAAACAAAAAGAAATAGTCCCTCAGCAGAGATATCTCCTACTTTGTTGCCTGGTTTCTTGGGCCCGACCTCTCCCTGTGGATTTAGTCAGTGGGAGAGACATTAATAAATTGTGGGGCAGAGTTGGCCTCTTAGATCAAATGCTACTTTGTAGAGTAGCCAAGTCAGGCTATCTAATAACAGCCAGATGTGAAAGACTAGGCTCATGAAATACCCACTACTTAATTAGGTCACATAATACCATTTGGATTCTGACCAATTTGGGGTTATCTCTTTTCTGAGTGTAAGGATCTCTCCTTTCTTCAAGGAACAGATCAAAATGAGCACAGTATGTTAATGCTATATATAAACATCGCATGCATGAATAAGAGGGGCTAAACTCAAGAAGTGTAATGATCTCTATGCTCCAAATTTATTTACATATAATTATTTTAGGCAGGAGGACTCAATCTTCTTGTAATTTTTACATCCATTATAGTTATACAGAATATGGAAGATTATTTGTAAATCTATAGAAGAAAAGACAATGGAAATTGATAGTTCATATTTAAATACTCGTAGATCATTCTAAAAAGAATCATGTTCAGCATTTTTGTTTTTTAACAGCTTCATTGATTTGTAATTGAAATACAACAAACTACGTATTTAAAATATGCAATTGATAAGTTTTGATGTAAGTATATACCTGTGAAACTCATTTCACTGAAGATATTGAATAGATCAGTTACTTTGAAGTTTTCTCATGTCTCTTTCTAATTTCTTCCTTTGGCCCCCTGATCCATATTTCCCTTTTGGCAGCTACTGATCAGCTTTCTGTTATCATAGATTAGTTTGAATTTTCTAGAATTTTAAATAATCAAACAATATGTACTCTTTCATGTCTGTGATTTTTACTCAGAAAAATATTTTGAGATTCAACCATATTGTTTTGTGCGTCAATAGTTCATTCCATTGTATGGATATATAATAATTTGTTTATACAGTCTTATGTAGGTTGGCATTTAAGTTGTTTTCAGGTTGAGAAGCTATTACAAGTAAAGCTGCTATGAGCATTGGTGTACCAATCTTTGTATACACACACCTTTTCTTTTCCCATGAGTAAATTATTAGAATTAGAATGGCTGGATTATACATTATGTGCATGTTTAACTTTTTAACAAACTGCCACATTGTTTCCAAAGTATTATGCCATTTTACATTTACATTAATGCTAGTAGTATGTGAGAGTTCTAGGTCCTCCAAAACCTTATCAACACTTGGTGTGGTCAATCTTTAGTTTTAGTCACTCATAGGTATATAGTATTATACATTGTTGCTTTATTTTGCATTTCTCAGATGATTATGTTGAATATGTCTTAATATGGTTATTTGCCATCTTTTTATTTCCTTTGGTGAAATATCTGGTCAAATCCTTTGTCAATGTTTTAATTAGGTTGTTTGTTTTCTTATTGCTAAGCCTTAAGAGTTATTTATTTATTCTGAATAAAAGTTCTTTAACAGATATGTTTGGCACATAATTTCTCAGTCTGAAGACTGCCTTCTCATTATCTTAACATGGTCTATTAAAGAGCCACACTTTTTTTTTTTTATGATAGCCAATTGATTAGTTTTTTAAATATTTTATTTTCAGAAAAAAATTTAAGAATGCTATTAGTGTTATAGTTTGAAACTATTTGCTGAATCAAATGTCACAAAAATTTTCTTTTAGAAATTTCATAGTTTTATGTTTTAAATTTAAGTCTATGATCCAGTTGAATGAATCTTCATATATGGTCAAGGTAAGAATTAAAGTTTGTTTTTCTTTGCATGTTAATGTTCAATTATTCCAGCACTGTTTGTTGAACAGAATAACCTTTCTCCACTGAATTTTCTTTGTACTTTTGTCAAAAACAAGTTATCCATATGTGTATGGATTTCTGGCATTACTGTTCTATCCCATTGATCTATGTGTTTATATTTATGCCAACACTATTCTGCCTTGATTGCTGCTACATTATACTAGTCTTGAACTTAGATAGTGTTGGCTCTCAAATTTGTTTTGCTTTTATAATTTTGTTTTGGTTATTCTAGGTCCTTTGAATTTCCATATGAAATGATTTTTGGCATCAATGTGCCAATTTCTTCAGAAACCCTTTTGGAATTTTTCTTGACATTACCTTAAATCTATAGATAAATTTGGAGAAAACTGCTATCTTAACAATATTGACTTTTCCAACAAATGTACATGATATATTTCTTCATTTATCTAGGTCTTCTTTAAATTATTTCAGCAATGTTTTATTGTTTCCGGCTATTGAGCATCTTACACAGATTTATTTCTAAGAATTCTATATTTTATGCTATTATAAATAGTATTTTTAAAATTCCAATTTCAGATTGTTTGTTGGTAGTAAATGATTATTTTATATCAGAATTGTATTCTGCAGTCTTGCTCTACTAACATATTACAGTTAGGAGCTTCTTTTTTTGTAAATTCCATGGGATTTTCTGCATACATGATCATGTCATCTAAGAGACAGTTTTACTTTCTAATGTGAACGATTATTTTTTCCTTTTCACTTATTGAGGTGCCTAAAACCTCCAGTACATTGTAGAACAGAAGTGGTGAGAGCAGAAATTCTTGTCTTGTTCTTGATCTAAGGGAGAGTGTTTTCAGTCTTTCATGCTAAGTATGATACTCACTGTACTTTTTCCCTTGATGTACTTTCTCAGGCTTTGGAAATTGCCATCTATTCCTAGTTTGCTAAGATTTTATCAAGAATGGATGTTGAATTTTGCCAGATGAATGTGTGTCTATTAAGATGATATGGTTTTCCTTTTATAGTTTATTGATATGGTGAATTACATGGTTTGATTTTTTGAAAGTTGAATCCACCATGTATCACTCAGATAAACCCCAGTTGGTCATGATGTAGTATTATCTTATTATATACTTTTGTATTTGACTTACATATATTTCACTGAGAATTTCTGCATGCATGTCATGAGAGAGATGGGTCTGTAGTTTTCTTTTCTTGTAGTGACATTGTTCCATTTTCATATAAAGCTAATATTGGCCTCATAGAACGAGTAGGGACATATTCCCTTTTCTTTGAATTTCTGGATTAATTTATATATAGAATTGGCCCTATTTGTTTTCTTAAATATGTGGTAGCATTCACTAGTGAAGCAATCTGGGATAGAGGAAATTTTTTGGAAGGTTTTTAAATAAAAAATTTAATTTATTTAAAAGATATAGGGCATTCATATGATCCCTTAGATGATCATTCAATTGTTTTACTGCTATTTCATTAATTTCTGCAAGAATTTTATTATTTCCTTTTTCTGATTATCTTGGATTTGATTTATGTTCCTTTTATGTTTTACAGCAGAACCTAAAGTCGTCGAGTTGAGATTTATTTTTAAATTTTTTAAATGGTCATTTGGTGCTATAATTTTCCCTGCTTATAATGTTTTTCACAGCTTTAGCAGCATCTCACACATTTTGATGTATTTTGTTTTCATTTTCATTCAATTCAAATGGCTTTCTGATTTCCCTTTTGATTTCTTTTTCTGACCAATGGATTACTTAGGAATATGTTATACAATTTCTAAATGTTTGTAGATTTTCCAGAGATTTTTCTGTTATTTATATCTAATTTAATTTCATTGTAATCAAATACCATGCTTATTTTGACTTTTAGATATAGAGACTTATTTTTATGAACCCAAAACAGGATATCATGGTAAATGTTCCATGTACACTTCAAAAGAATGTATATTATACTATTGTTGAGTGGAGTCTTCAATGAGTGCTAATTGCATCAAATTGGTTCATGGTATTGTTCAGTTCTTCTATGTCCTTATTGATTTTCTATTTGTTCTACCAATTATTGAAAGAGGGATCTTGAAATCTCTGACCGTAATGATGAATTTACTTATTTTTCCTTGTGGTTCTATCAGTTTTTGCTTCATATATTTTGGAGCTTTCTTATTAATAGCATCAAAGTTTAGGACTGCTGTATCCTCTTTCTGAATTGATGCAATGATCACTATGAAATGACCAGTTTTCCTTTGTTATATTCTTGGCTCTGAAATCAACTTACTGTGAAATTTATATAGCAACTCCATCTTTCCTTTTATTAGTGCTAGTATGGTAAATATTTCATTTTTTAATGTTAATTTATTTGTTTCTTTATATTTCACATGCATTTCTTATAGCTAGTTTATAGGTAGATCTTGCTTTTATATCCAATCTGATAATCTGTGTCTTTTAATTGGGATTTTTAGCTTATTACTATTTAATGTTACTATTGATATTAGATTTAATCCTATCATCTGCTATTTGTTTAATATTTGTTCTTATATTTGTTCCCTTCTCGTGTATTTTCTGCCTGTTTTTTCTGAGTGAGTATATTTTATGATTTTACTTTATGTTCTTTTTTGTCTAATTAACTATGACTCCTTGTTTTATTACTTTAATGATTACCTTATGATTTACAGTATGGATCTTCAATTTATCACAGTCCTGTATATGAACTTTATGTTAGTAATCTTTTTTCAGTCTTTTTCTAGAAATGGGCTATTGTTTTAAATTTTACTTGCACGTATGCTATAAACTCCACAAAATATTTTTATTATTTTTGTTTAAACTGTCAATTATATTTAAAGACATTTGATACTAAGAAAACAATTTGTTTACCAATGTAACTATCTTCTCCAGTGCTATTTATTTGTGTAGGTACATATTTTCATATATTATTACTAAGTATGAGGGGATTCCATTAACATTTCTAATATATTATAGGCCTATTGGTAACACATTCTGTCAGCCTGTGTATGTATTCAAAAGTTTTAGTTTACTTTTGTTTTTGAAAGTTGTTTTTACTGGGTATATATAGAATTCTAATTTGAGAGATTTATTCATTTAACACTTTTAAAAAAATGATACTCCATTGTCTTCACTGGTTTAACAAGCAACTCACCATATCTTTATCTTTGCTCCTTTATATTTAATATCATTTCTATTTTTAATGTTTCTGGATGCTTTTAAGAGTACATTCCTGGTTTTAAGCAATGTGGTCATAATGGGATTAGCTGTTGTTTTCTTTATATTTTTCATGCTTAACTTTTGTTGAATCTTAGATCTGTAGGTTTACAGTTTTTATTAAATTCGGAAAAATTTCAGTCATGATTTTTCTAAATTATTTTTCTATACTTTCTTTCTCTCTCAATTTCTTCAGAGACCCCAATTACACATGTATTAGGCCACTTGAAATGGTTCTACAGCTCTTTAATTTTCCGTTTATGGTATTAAAGAAAATATTTTTCTTTATATATTTTATTTTCACTCTTCTGTTGCTATGTCCTCAAGTACACTAAATTTTTCTTCTACAATGTCTTATCTGACATTCATCTAGTGTATTTCATCTTAGACATTGTAGATTTCTTCTTTACAAGTTTGATTTTTATAATTAAAAAAATATCTCTCCTTAGCTTTCACAAGGCAGATATAAAATCTATCTCAATGTTTTTGTCTGCTAATTCTAACATCTGTGGAAGTTTTGGGGTTGATTTGCTTCATTGTTCTTCCCATCATGGGTTATATTTTCCTGCTTCTTGGCATGCTTGGTAATATTTGATGCAATGCCAGGAATTGTAAATTTTTTATTGTTTGTTCAATATTTATGTTTCTATAAGCATTCTAGAGTTTTTTTCTGGAGCACAGTTAAATCATACGAACATAGTTTGTTTCTTTGGATCTTTATTTTAAGATTTGTTAGTTGGGTCTGGGGAAATGCTTAGTATAGGGCTAATTATTCCCCACCACTCAGGCAAGATCCTGTTGACGACTTTACCCACTAAGCATAAGGTTTTCCAGTCTGGCTGATAAGGATAGGCACTGTTCCAACTCTGAGTGCTCACTGGAAACTGTAACCACGGTCTAATCCTTTTGGGTCCCTCTTTCCCTGTGGGGTAGCTTTTCCAATGATCAACATTCAGCTGAATATTAGAGCAGGACCCACTGCATGTTTCTGGGTTTCTCTCTCTGCATAGTTCACTCTTCGCTGGCACTTTATTCTTCAGATTCTAGTCACCTTGGTTTCTCCAGACTCTTGTCCTCATATCCTCAACTCAAAGAGGGTTTTGGTTTGGCCTGGGCTTCCCCTTCCTGGACAATACCCTGAAAATACTCTCAGGGTAGTAATCTAGGGCAACAGTAAGGCTCACCTCATTTTCTTTCTTCCAGGGGTCATTGCTTTTTATTGCCTGATGTTCAGTGTCTTGACACCTATTTTGTCATATATTTTTTTCCATTTTTCACTTGTTTCAGTCCCAGGGATAAAGCTGGTCCCTGTTACTTCTCAGTTAGAAGTGGAAGTCTTTAAATTCACCACTTAATCATTATTTTTTGTGCTGATGCCCTCATTGTTGTATCTTAAACAGGGAATAAAGAAGAGCAGGTCACAGTCTTCTCCCACATCGAGCCATCTGGATTTTCACAACATGAAGAACTGGGAGAACTGGCAATTATTTGCTTGACTAACTGTAGATCAAAGGCATTATTTGTTGTAAAAATGATTTAGGGTTTGGAATAATTTAGCTTGACTAACGAAATTGTAGTTTGAATACAATGAAAGATTTTCATGTGACTCTGCTCTTTGTGTCCCTGGGTAGGTTTCCAATCATCCCACACTAGCTTAGCAGAATAGATCCCAGTACCCAGCTCAATCATTTTAGCTTTCCATTTGGTGGTTTTTCAGTGCACCATCTATGGAATGAATGAATGATTTTGATGATTATAAAGGCCATTGAAGATCTGTACTAGTCATTTTGCCATTTGCCTTTAAAAAAAAAATGACACAGTTACAGCTTTACTCTCTTAGCTCTAGGAACAACCAGTTACTTTATTATTTTATATTTAAAGATATAACTAAATAAGATGATTGTCCTGCTTATTTAAAATATCCTTTTCCTCTTCCCACACCCCAAAATTACATAAACTTTTCCATTCTTAATCCAATGATTTAAACAACTGTTGTGATTTCATAAATAGAAGCATTTGACTAAGGTGGAAATTAATTTGCAAGGGCAAAAAAGCTGCTGAAACAAAGAGCTAGTGTCCAAGTAAATATCTCTTGAGAAATTAGGAAGTACAGGCTACATTGCATGGGAAGAATTGTTACTCAGTATAATGGTTTAAAGAATTCCAGGTGGTCTGTGTGGGTCATAATGCTAGCATTTCATCTTGGAATAATCTTTATTCTTTCCACTTTTTTTTTTAAACTACTGCTGCTCTTGCAAAGTGCCAGTAAGTTTATTCACATCGGCTCATAAAATCTGTAGCTATCTAATGCAAAATAAAAAATAAGGGAATAATCTGCTGGAAAAGTGTTCCTTTTGTGCGAATTATAAAGATAAATAAGGCAAGAGGATTTTGGGGGTGATGATGGGTACAGGAGGCTTGAATAATCTGGTTTAATGCCTAATTTACCATTTCATTTTCCTCATGTGGATATAGTTCTTGTATCCGCGGATTGAAACTTCAAGGTTTTTCTAATTTTTTTCTTGGGGGAGGGTGTGAGGGATTAAAATCTTTTTGTGCTTTGGTAGAGAAGGAAATCTATGCTGGTAAATCATGAACAGTAGAGTAGATGGGGGTAGATGGTTAGGAATGATGAACAGCAGAAAATGGGCTCTACTCCCATGAGCTGCCATCCTTTTCCGCAGCTGCCAAGATGGACTTTATAACTCACTTTACAATAGAATGTAGCAAATCCCAATACAAACTCAAACAGCCTGTTCTTTTCAAGACTAATGAGCAAGTTTTACTTACCTTTTTATAGCCAATTATGTCACACCCTATATAAATCCTCCATTTCTCCCATTGCCTTCGGAATACACTCCTTGGCATAGCTTTTTCTACAATCTAGTCCCAATTTATCTCTCCATTTGCATCTCATGTCACTTCCCTCCAGTTACACCAAACAGTATCATTTTCCCCCAAACATCGCCCAGTTTTATGCCTCTTCCATCTTACAATCTTTTCTCTACCCCAAAGGCTTTTTTCTCCTTCTTCCTCACCATATGCATTCTGATTTCTCCTTCAAGAGCCGCCTCAAATGTCTTTTCCCCATTGAATCCATTCTCAACTCTCTTTCACGGCTTCCCCGTTCACATAACACATATCATTGACTATCACCCCCAGAAACAATGCATTGTATCTCCACCCTAATATCTGACATAATTTGTACAAGCAATGAGTACAGGAAAGGACTAATTTAAATTAATGGGCAAATGGAGAGTTTTGTTTCCACATATAGATACCATTCTGAGCTAAACAGTAGGTCAGCATTCTCTTCTCTTTTCACATACATTCTTCATCAGTAGAAATTGTTGTAGCTTGCTTCCAGAAGGATTTTGCTGCTTTGGGTAGTCATTGCCAGCAAGGTTGGATAGGGAAACTGAGACAAAAGAATGTCTGTACAAGCAGAGAATGCTGATGTTTGGTTTATGGCCACTGACTTGATACTACAAACAGAAAAAAAAAAAGGTGGAAAGGCAGTGGAAACTTCATGTGAGGGAACAAAGTAGCCTGATCCTATTTATTGGCTTGACTTTTAGTCAGAAACCTTATAAAATTGTTTTAGCAATCTCCCAATTATTGATACAGTGACTACAACTAAAACAACTTCAGTTAATAGCAGTTAGATATTATAATTACAACCACCTGGAACTGTAATTCCCTCTCTACCCTCCTTCAATATTTCCACTGTCACAGTTCCTCAAGATGAAAAAAAATTCCTTCTATGATGAAATTACTAAAATTTATCTATCAAGTGATATCCATAAATAAACAAGTGATTTTTTTTAAAAAAACTGTTTTTTCAACTTAATGGTTTGTTTCAATAACTGTCATCTAATTTCGTTGTCTTGGGTATTAGTACATCAAAATTTTGTTTGTTCAGTAAATAAGTGATGTAATTGTGTTTCATATTTTGTTTGCTTCCAAGGCTGAAATAAATATAGTATGTATGAAACATATTAGACCTATGGAGTGGAAGAATGAATAAAGATATGGTTTCTTTTTCTTACCTCTGCACTCTAGCTGAAACAAAAGATGAATTTAAGGTAAATCACGTGATTTAGTAAAGCACTTTAAAGACAGATCTTCGAAAGCAACCTTCTAACTTCTGGCTTGTCCCTTTCAGATTATCGCCAACTCTCATATACCCCCTTTAAGTAGAGAAAAGTGAAAAAAAGAATGCCTGAGACAACTGGGAAATATTTTGCAAGATTTTAATATAACTAAAGCAAACTTTCATTCCCTTTGTTTGGTGGCCAGCTGTAGCTGACACAAATATATAGCTGCTAGCTGGGAGCCCGCCCTGAGCATGAGATTTTATATAAGAGTTTATTTATGGCTAATTTCTTTATCTTTATATTGAATATAATACTTGCTAGTATCTTTCAGCTTGTAATTATTTTCCTTCACATCAAAGAGCAACATTAGAAATTAAAGTCCATTCACTGTCGTGTATGATTCATGGCCCATGTTACAGATCTTATAAAAGATGCTCATTTTTCTTTCTTTCTCAGTCATCCTCCCTTTTTCCTTCTGTTCCCTGCACTCTTATACCCCTGCTTCACATTGTTCAGTTCTTTCAGCATTAGGAATATACGCTAATATGTATCCACAGTATGTAGTTGTCAAGAAAAGAAACCTTTTCCTGCCCACTAGGCTGATCCGTAATCCAATGGAACCTCATTTTCTTTGGTTCTCAGCACAAACTTTTACTATAAGATTGTTTATGTTGACTTCCTCAAGTCCTCCCTGAACAAAAATGACATCTTGGTACCAAGATGCTTCACTTTCTTCTCCTTAGTGTGGAATCTTATAGCACTGTGGAACTTATAAATAATTGAGTTATTTTTAAACCACTGGATATTTTCCAGTCATTCTACTTCACACTGGATTAATTATGTAAGAAAACCGAATTGTTCCTCACCAATGTTACAACTTTTAAAAACAACATGCTGTTTAAATTCAGGTTTGGCAACCCTGGCCTGAGCCCCCTCAAATTTATAGCACCACACCCAAAGCATAATAAAACCTTTAGTGGTCCTTTGTCTTTTAGCTTGCCTTCTATTTTTTCTCAAGGGTGTTTTATGCTGGAAGATGCAAACAAAAGTTGTCCAGATGTTATTTGTATCAGAGTAGGATTTCAGTCCAGCTATCTGTGGTTGCAAATGTTTATTTTAATGGGTTATTGTGCAATCCTTGCCGTGTAGACCTTCATGGCCTTATATGCATGTTCTCAGCAATGCCAGGACATTGTTTTTTAAAATATATCATTTTAGTCCATGGAATGATTAGTAGTCACTAGGGGAGTGAAAAATGCAACACCTGTAGAAAAACGGGGAATATTTTTGCCAATGCCTCCACGTTGACACTGTGCAAACTGCCTGATTATGAAACTCTGACCAACAGGCTTTAGGTAAGAGGGAGGAAGGTGTGGTCCTGGCCTTAGCAACAGGCCCAGCCCTCCGAGACAAAGTTACAGGACTGCAGTAAACATACCGAGGGTGTCGAAAAAAAGGCCAGCTGCTGCCCCATGCAGTTTGATGGAATGAAAGAAGAGCTTAGCTAAGTCACCACAGTGTGAGCAGCAAGTTTATTTTAGCTATTACAACAAGCGCGGGGCTGGACTTATTATTCATTTTTAGAATACTAATAAAATCTTAACTGATGTTTCCTTGATACGAAAGTAAACTGTTTACCCTGTATCTAAAAACACATATCCAATGCACCAATTAGCAGTAGGGAATTTCTATCCCTTAAAATTAATTTTGAAACTAAATTACATCATGTGGGAATGGACTTGATGTTTTAAAAAGTGCTAAATCGTAGAGCTGTTAGTTTTTTCTGAGAACCTATTTCAAAACCAAAAGATGTTTGGAGTAATCCTGTGAAAAACTCACCCATTAGCATAAAAATACAAACAAAACAACAAACAAACACGTTAAAACCCTTAACATTTAAAGTAGGTGTTAGAAAGGACCCTTAAGAGGAAAACTATTTTAGATATTTAAACATCAAGGAATAATATAGCCTCACGTTAAAGGTTTTATTAAGCATTTTTGGTCAATTTTGTAAGTGGAAGCTAAATATTTAGCTGGAAATAAAAGCAGGGGACCAGTCTTTTCTAAGTCAGTTTTGAGATAAATGAAATGCTGGGGTAGGTTTCAAAGATATAAGCAATCCTGACAAAATTTGATGATTCAGAAGTTAGAGTTTATTATGAGGAAAGCGTTTTTCATATTTTGGAAAGAAACAGATTTTAGGTTATTTAATATGATAGTATATGTTGTCAGTCAGCATTGTAATAATAACATGATCCTGTATTTGTCTAATAATTTATAGTGTAGAAAGTACTTTGGAAGTTAACTTATGTCTTTATAGCTTTGGATATCCTACAGTGTCACTCTTTTATCACTGCCCAGGGTCTGGAATGTGCTCATGCAGCAGACTTGTTCTTCACAGGTGTGGATATGGTGTTATTTCTGTGAGATTCTCCCCCACATACTCAAATGGTTTATTGCTTCTATGGGTCAAGGGCTAGAACAGAGTCAGCCCATAAACTGGTCATATGTTGCATTAATATCCCAAATATAAGATTTATGTAAAACATCAAATAATCTCAATTTTTCTACTAAGATCACACATAAAGCAGTTAAATGCAGCACACTTGGGGCTAAGGAGAAGAGCACTAGACAAGAAATGCATGCTGTTGCTTTCTTCTTTCTGTCCAAAAGGATCTATCACTGCAGTCAAGGCTCTGTTAACAAAAATTCTTGTTGTCTTAGTGCGGGTTTCCCTAGAAGCCGAACCTGAGATAAGGATGTGATAGCAAGCAGTGTACTGAGAGGTGCAGGAAATACTAGTTGAGGGTGGCAGGGGAGAGGTCCAGGGAAGTGAAGTCATCCGTTAAAGAGTGCTTTATTAAGCCAGCTATCACAGTGTGTGGCTGGAGCTTAATCCTGCAGGAGACTTCTGGAATATAGCGCAAAACACACACCTCAGAATGACCCCATCCGAGAGGTGAGGGAGCTGGGATATTTACATACCACCTCTTGAGAGTCATTGGATGGAGAGTTATTGCATGGGGTGGGAGAGGAAAGGCATGGAGGCAGTGGCAGTGGTGTGTTAAACATGCCTGGTATTTCTGGGCTGTCATATGTGCATAGAGTAGCCTTCCCTAGTCCAGAAACAAAGTGCCCAGGCACATAGCCACCAGTCAGATCACACAGCAAAGACTGCAGAATGAGGGTAGGGTAATGAACAGCATCTTGTACTCTTGAGTAATAAAATATTCTAGGATTTGGGGTTTCTAAAGATTTAACAAATGCATGCTTTGATTGATGTTGCTAAAATTATTTTAAAATATTACTTTAAAAAATGTTCTCAAATGGATTATCTGAGGAATATAATATATATTCCTCTCTGAAAATTCATAATCAAACGATCCTCTGGTTCTCTGATATTGTGATCATAATTTCTCAGAGGAAGAATATCACCAACACAGATATCCAATGTGTAGGGAACGAAGATGATTATGCACTGACCGCAAAGTAATATTTCAGTAGTTTGTTCAATTTAGACCGAAACTCCAAAGCAAAATTTGTTTTTTTGGGATTTGCCACATTCCATTACAAAGTAAACTATAGTAAGAAATGACAAAAAAAAAAATCCCAATTCATTGGATGAAGTCTGTGCAAAATTAATTTCTGTTCGTCAAGATTTTATGGTGGCTGTCAAAAGAAAGCACAAGCATTAATTCAAGCAAGTTTTCATCTATTCAACCAACAGATTTTATACAAGATTTATCAAAGACCAGAGACCCATAAAATAAGTGACATGAAGGTGGACCAGGCTATTGGTCAACATCTTTGGAGTAGTTGAGATCTGATTCTGAAATTCATCTCTGCCACTTTCTAGCTAGGAGACTGCAAGTGAGTTACCTTAGTTTCCAAGTCTCAATTTCCTCATCTGGAAATAAGAGTAGGGGAATTAAAGGATGTAATGAGATTATGCATGACAAGCACTTAAGAGCATGCCTGGCACGTATTAAGCACTAATTACATGTCACATTTATAATGCTGGTGATGAGAATGCTAGGATTGCAGCCATCAAAGTCTTTGCAATCTGCTGAAGAGGGCAGATAGATACACGTGTAATGCAGAGCAGAACATGCCTAGTGTTCTATGATTACAGAGGATGAGCATAATTATAGAAGTATTCTTTGAGGAGATGGAATGGATAGGTGGTTCTTGGAAGAGAGAAAGGTTTCCAATAGGTGATATAAATCAAAGCATGGAGTTCTAAATGGACCTGGTGTGCCTGGAACACCTGAATACCAAGTACCTGAGACAGAGCACATGTAGCTCATCAAATATTGGAGGGCCCCATGCCTCATCCCTTGCACTCTTCACGTCATATCTACTCTTACTCCTTCAACAGAACTTGTCTACTCTCCATGGCTTAACATTACCAGTTCACTGATAAACCCAATATTTCCATTGAAGAACCTACATTTATGTTTCCAGGCAAGCTCTCTTCCATAAACTTCATTCTGCAATTATACATACCCACTTGGATATCCAATGGATATCTCATAGTTAACATGCACAAAACTCAGTTATTTATATTTCCTTCTGAAATGTACTTATTTCCCCATAGTGTTTCCTAGCTCACTCTATCAGATAACTCCATCCTTCCAATCTCTCAATCCCCAAATTGTGATGTCCTCCCTCATTATTTTCTATCCACCAAACCCACATCTATTTTTTAGTTTCTATTGTCTCAGATTTCAAAATACATTCAGCATATGACTTCTCACCTTCTGTGACTCTCACCTCACTGTGACTATAGGGCTATCCTTCCTGGATTATTGTAGTGGCCTCCAAATGTGTCTCATGGCTTCCTCTTGAGAACCTGAAAAGCCTCTTCCCAAACAGCAGCTAGCTTAATCTTACATGAGTAGGTTAGAGTATATTACTCCTGTTCAAAACACTGCAGGCCTCCCCTGCACCCTGCCTCTTCATCTAGAATAAAAGTCCCAATCCTCACAATGTCCTAGAAGGCCCACCATGATCTCAGCTGTTATCTCTGACCTTACTTCTTTAATTATTTCACTCTTGATTATGTCATTCCAATGGCACTGGGTTCCTTGTCATTCCACTGATATGGCTTCACTCTCCCAACTTGGTGCCTTTGTTCTACCTATTTCTTCTGCCAGGAACATTACATCCTCAGGCATTTTATAGTGAATGTCCTTACTTTCTTCAATTCTTTGCTTAAAATTCATTTTTCTCAGGCACGATGACTCTGCTGTATTTATTTTTCCATATCCCTTACTTCCCTATAACACTATATGTTATTTAGTAATTTTATTTAATGTTTATTTCTTCCCATCCACTAGGATATAGCCACATGATGACAGATGAAATTGTATGTTCTGTTCAGATGTTTATTAAAGGAGTGATCATGTAAGATTGAGCGTGTAGATGCTCAATACAGAAAGAACAATGGAATTATCGCTCTTTCTTGTGCTTTTTTTATGACTTTTCTTAGGTTTTTATTTTTTATTTATTTATTTTTTTTATTTTGGCATATTATGGGGGTACAGATTTTAAGGTTTCAATAAATGCCCATTTCCTTTTGAAATGTGCTCTTACTGCATTAACAAAAATAGTCCTTTTAGTCCATAGTGTCCAGTACTCCTTATTATTTTAAGGATCTTGGATGCAATTTTCATGTTCTTTAAAGTTTCTTCCCATTGGAAAATGGAGTATAAGATAAAATAAAGAATTGCTATTTAGTCTATATTTTGGAAGATTCCTTTTCTTTCTAGAAAATCATTGCAGTTAGATCCATATTCAAAAAAACTAACCTAATAAATAACATATTGAGTAACTCCAATGTGGCAAGCATTGTACATATTATTTCACTCGAATTCGCATCAACGCGGGTATCACTTCTGCTTTAATGATTTGAAAACTAGAGGTCAGAGAAGTTTAGTAATTTTCCGAGATTTACAGTAAATAGGTGATTTAGAGTTGGAAAGTAGTTTTATCTGACTCCATAATATTATTACTGGTTGGACACCTAGATTTGGTAAATCAGTTTTTGTTACTGGGAATGAAAAAAAACAGAAAATGTACAAAAATTTCTTAACCTAACAAGTGAGTGATAAATGTTTTTTAGTAAACATACACCTCTGTCCAAGGAACCTATCAACTTTAATCTTTAGCTTGCTTTTAGGCCACTCCACATGGAACATCTTCATAGATGTAGAGAAGTCTTTATTGCACGTAAACAGGATGATGAGAATTGAGCATCCCTAGGGAAAAAGCCAATTTGTAAGTTATACTTACTAATTATTTTATATATGTATGAACTATAACCATTTTGGCATACAGATACATCCTTTTTTTTTTTCAAGGTGCTATTTAAAATAGCATCCCATGATGTTTACTGACTGAAAATGATCTTTGATATATTTTATTGCTGGTTTAGGCACTTATTTAAATTTTTTTCAAAACTTTGGTTTGCATTTTTACAAGAACATTTTATTCTTGTGCCCTTTCTAAGGCAATATATTAGCTTTTTGTGATTCCTTTCCCATTCAATTGAAGCTAACATTCATGTTCTTAAAAGTTTCCTTCGCTCCTTTCTTTATGCATGTCAACTGCATTATGAGGCAGAAGCATCTGCTTAAATGTCTCTCAACTAAATTATTTTATTCATTTCAAGCCCAGATTACTAATTTGTGTCATTTTCCTCTTTCTTCTCTGGAGACGTCTTATTTTCCTTTATCAGTGCAATAAATAATTCCTGGAAAAAGAAACATTTCAAGTTCAAGTAAGAAAAGTATATTTTATGTTTCCTCACTTCTTTTTTTTTCCAGTCTCTTTTCAGCCTAACAAGCCTAACAAGAAGATATAGCCCCATAACCACTTTATGCACAAACTTAAGTGCATAAAATCTCATGTAAAGAGGACTTTTGCCCATAGCAGTCATGTTGTCATTTCTACCATTTTACAGGTGAGAAAAGTGAGGTCCAAAGAGTTTAACTGTATCCCTTAAGAGAATGCCACTAGAAAGTGATTGAACCAGGACCACTAATTTTCAATTCTCACATATTCTATTTTATCAATTAGGTTGTTTTATTTTGGGGGAAGTATGGAATTGATACTAAAAAGATCACTTCTCATTACTATTTCCATAGAAGTGCAGGTAGGGGCATCAAGATTATTATTAAGAATTTATTTTAATTTATGATGTTCCCTAAATGAACATGAGGGCACATACCATTTGGGGGCAGAAAAATTATTTGCTTCTAAAACTTCAGACATGTTTGAGAAAGTTAACATCTGAAAAGAGAAATTCATATCTCAATTTCCAAGTAAGAGTCAATGTGGATTTTGTTCTTTTTAAAAATCTGTGTATGTAGTAAACAAAACCCACAATTAACTTCCTATGTTTTCCTTTTTAAACTGTACTGTAGAAAGTGGGTAAAAAAATCAAATTAGGTAGCAAAATTTTCAATGAGATAAGTTTGCACATCCTTAGTTTATCCTCTGCAAATGAGCATGTATGAAACAGTCTACCTACTGCTCTAGTTGCCACGGTTTAATGCAGTTCCACTGAATGATCCTGTTAACCTAACCTTCAATTTGCTGGGGTTTGAACTCTGAATTACAGTGTATGAACATAGCTTAACAGCTGGTATAAGGGCTTCTTTTGAATTTTTAATCATATGAATTAAATATTGCTAGAGATGCCTTTTTAGACTACTAGGAGTGACCTAAGGTATAGAAAGTCAAGTATAGATAAGCCCCGAGGGAACTGAAACACACAGGGAGTAGGGCTGGAGACACCACAGGCTGCATACTTTGCTCACCAAATTGAGATAGCAACTGCAAAGCATGCATTAAAAATTACGTCTTAAGCAATCATGGCATTATCTAATATTACATGGCCTTTAAACGTATACCATATTCATGTTGTCTTCAAATAGGCATTAGCCAAATAGAGATGAGCATAGTTTCAAAAGATCTACTGTTTCGAAAGTTTAAATTAGTGCAAAGACAAATCAGAAGGCAATCAACATACTAAAGGACTATTAGAGCATGACTATAGAACCTTAAAACAGCAAGTTCCCTTAATGCAACGTTTTTCAAATGATGAGATTTCTGTCAAATTTAGCAAATGCTGAAATTATTTAGTGGGGCTTGACTAAAACTTTTTGAAGAATAAAATCAAATGGGATATAGAATCTTGGAATGTATCTCATATAGTATAGCTAAATTATTGTGTGGAATTTTGTTTTAGGGGTATGTGTGTGTGTGTGTGTGTGTGTTTCATGTACAGGGTAATGCTGCAAAATGTTTTGTTTTTAATAACTCTGTTTAAGAATGGTTTAAAAATCATTGGTTCAGTATATGTGAATTAGATTTTTATTCCAAAAAATCTTACTATTCCATCTTATCTTCTTAGGAATATATTTAGTATATATACTCAGGTATTTTCAGAATAATAACATTGACACATAGCAAAGTTTAGTTTTTTAATAACTTCCAGAAAAATGGAAAGAATATGACAACTATCTATAAGGTAAAATGCTTTGTTGGGAGAAAAAATATTTAGCTTTAGCATTTGTTGCTTTTTAAACCATGCACATGTGTGTGCACATGCATTTTACTGAAACCTTTTCTTCATTATTTTATTCTAGCATGAGCTTTCTTGCATACTAAAAGTTGCAGTGAATGAATTCAGTACAAATATGAATTGGCTATATTCCTGCTTTCCCATGTCAGCAGATTGCTATTTTGGGGTGTAAGACAATGTTTTGCTATTATTATTACAGGTTTTCTCACTTTGTAAAGTATTAATATAAGGACAACTCTTAACCAGTTAGAATCATTTGACCAAAATACAGAGAAAAGAGAAGTTAAACTAGAAACAAGCCCACAGAATCAGGACATTAGTTGCAATGAATCATGAGTCTTTATAATTTATACTTCTGCGAATTCTCTCAGGGGTTAATCCTCTGGTATACATGACGCATGTACCACTGGTTGTCTGGATTCAGACGGCCAAGCTTTCTCCTCATAAACAGAAAGATTTATGTGTTTCTTCTGCCCTAGTCCACCTCCTCTTCTTAAGAATGAGTATCTATGAGTAGCATGGGTCGCATATTAATGAATTCAAATATTGAGGGGAAACAAAGCGATATATTTAATTCTTAGGAACACCACAACTTGTCTTCCCATACTTACTGAGATTCTGTACACAGCCCACTTACTTCTCTTTCTGACATTGAGTCTTCAACACGATTATTGAGAAGAAAACTTTACCTGTCTTTGCAGCTAAGTATAGGCTTTGGTTTTTATAATTTGACAATAACTGGGCAAAGCCAGAGAAGTACAAAAGAATAAATGAAGAGAGTTCGGCTCACTGAAAGGGCTCAGGACTGGCCATAGAACAAGGAAATTCACTGAGACAATGAATCCAATAACTGATAGGGCTCTTTGTGGTGAGGCAATAAGGCAAGAAGTAACAGAGGAGAACAGATTTTGGATAGCTTTTGAATACTTTTCTTGCCATGTGATGAAATGGTTGCTTAAAGCAGCTGGCTGCATTTAATTATTTTTATTTCAATTTTATTTTTTTTTTAAATGTGGTTACTTCATAGACACATTTATTTTCCAACATCAGTTCCTTAGTAGTATAATATAGAATGCCTCATTAGCAATGGAAAATGGGCTTAAGTTTGTAACAGGAATGTTCTGAATAATGTTTTTAGATGTGGAAGAAGTTAGCAAGGGAGATTATAGAACCTCTCACTTCCCCCTGGAGAACTTTAAAACAAGTAAAAAAACTTTTTATTTAATCCACAAATTTCACATAAGATCTATCCTCATTTACTGGTGCTGCTTTTGCTTTGCTGAGTTCTCCCCCTGTGTCCTTCCTTATGCTGTCTTTGCTTAGAGAAGCCTCATGAGAGAATACAAATATGGCTTAGCTGGAAGGAGACTATGGGTACTGCTCTAGCAAACAGAGTGCCTACTTCACACCCGTTTTCTCTCTATTTTTCAGTCTAGTTCTCTCATTTCTCATTTAAGGAGGTTGGGTTAATGCATTGGCTGTCAAAATGTGGTCTCTGGACCAGCCATATTAGCAGGACCTGGGAATTTGTTGAAAATGCAAACTTTCAGGTTCCAAAGCAAATCAACTGAATGAGTAACTCTGGGAGTTCAAAGAAATGTCGAACTTTTATGTGCTCACAATGTGGCATGTCCTAGCATAATATCACAATCAAAAGAACTGAGCAATTCAATCAAATATCTGAAAAACATGGTGAAAAAAGCAACACGATTATAAGAGCAGACGAAATTCCTTACCTGGCAATGTCCACTGCCTGATTAGACACAAATTTTTGCACACTGAGTGTCTGTTCACATTTATTTAAACCAAAAGAACCAACTCATCCTAGATGACAGGCCATTAGTTCGTCTACAAATAGTCAACACATTCGGGAACAAATGTGCGTTGAATACCTGATATGTGACATGCACTGCTAGGCACACAGGACACACTATGACAATGGCAGACACAGGACGACTACACCAAGTCCTTTGCAGAGATGCAAAAAAGATATTTCAAAAGCTGAATCAGGCACTTTTTTTTTTGGCTGCTGATGCTTCCAAAATAACTTTTTATATTTCCAATAGTTTACACCCTGCAGGTGGAAAAGCCTTTCCTACAAGAGAAGATGGTTACATCCCCACTGATGAAATTTCCTCAGCCTGACAGTATATTTACTAAGAATGCTATCTTTAGGGCATTCTAAAGAAAGGCGAACTACAGTAGGAGAGAGCGCAGCAGCTGAGATGGTTGCATGTGCCTCTAACTCAAATTTGAAGGGTGAAGCTGAAGCATCGGCCGCAGCTGGAAGAATGGGGAGCAGAACACTGGCAATGGGCAAAATGGTTATTCATTTCCTCTCTTGTGATCTTTCATCTTTCATTTTTGTGAATCTCAATACATAGTTGAGACTTTTCCCAGATTCACAATCAACTCTGATTATCTGCCTCCTCTCTCCACTTTTCCCTTTTTAGTTTCTTGGATGCTGTTAGAGGAAAAAGATAAAAACTATCTGGCATAGAACATTCTTTCCTTCCTTCCTTTCTTTCTTTCTTTCTTTCTTTCTTTCTTTCTTTCTTTCTTTCTTTCTTTCTTTCTTTCTTTCTTTCTTTCTGTCACTTAGTATTTGTCTAAGTTTTGAGAAAAAGGAAGGAATAAGATGAAGGGATGGAGCGAGGCAGAAAGTTTTGTTTCTCTTCAAATATCTTTTTCATCTCTGACCTCCTACAAAAACTCTGCAGTGCATCCAGACATAATATTTACATAATTTTAAGCAGGTAGGGATTCCTTCGGTGACAAAATTATTATAAAGTATTTATTCCTGCTTATGCTCCCGTGGTTTCTTAGCTTTTTATTTTCCTTGAGATGTAATACGTGTGGACAATTTAGTTTGAGTGAACAGCCTAGCAACAGTTTGATTGCTTTAAGCTACTCATAACTTTTTGCTTACCTGAGCATCAACTCTTAAATTCTCTGTAATTATTGTAATCCTCTGTAGGAACACAACAAGATCCACATAGCTGCTGAGGATTTGCCAAGTGCAGGATACTGAGAGGCACAGCTTGGGCCACAGCCTAAAAGCTCCATAATCCTTGAGGCCAGTATCTTCTTCACGCTGAACAGAGGTGGCCGGTGGTCTGCTGCAAGTCTCACTCAGTGAAGAGATTT
This sequence comes from Microcebus murinus, assembly GCF_040939455.1. Lineage (NCBI taxonomy): Eukaryota > Metazoa > Chordata > Mammalia > Primates > Cheirogaleidae > Microcebus > Microcebus murinus. Next base: position 27,469,960 of record NC_134111.1, read on the forward strand.
ATTAATAAATTAAATAGACACTGAAAGTCTTGTGACTAGATTTGAAAAAAAAACAAAAAAAAAACCCCAAAAGCTTCAAATTGTGAGAGAGAGTGAATATATTAAATGACAGAATCACAATCCCCTACACTTTAACCTCCCAACCCCAGATGCTGAAAAATCCTAAAAGACTGGACTGATGGGCTGCCTCTAATATAAATCCATGTTCTAGGAAGGTGTAAGGACCTACACCTGGATTCAGAAACAAAATGCACAAAGGCAGGACTGGGGGTGATATAACTTAGCAACAGCATGTGTGAAAGAGTCTTAGGCACTCAGTTAACAATAGCTCAGTAGGAGTCAACAGTCCTGTGGCTGCCAAAAAGGCCGATGGGCCCGGAGGCTGCATTAATAGAAGTGTCGTGCTAGAATAAGGGAGATAATGGTGCCATCCCACTTGATGCTGCACGCACAACACCTGAAGGTGCAGTCAGCCCTGTGGGCCCACCTGGACCCATTTGCAAGGAATGTGACAATTAAAGTCAGTATGAATGATGGCACATAAGAAATAGTCATGGGAAATGAGAAGGCTTACCTTTAGAAAAGTCTTAAGAAGGACTTGGTACTTTGAATAATAGATTTGTCAAAATAGGATTAGAGTTACTCTGCATGATCAAGAAGAAGTAAGAGAACCAGGCTGTGAAAGACTTGGAGGAATAAACTGAAAAAAATGATACAGGCATTAAAGTTGGGCAGATCTAGCATGGAATTCTGGCTTATAAAGTTACTCTACAAGCTTGAAGAAGTTTCTTTTTCTCTTCTTCTCTTCTATTTCCATATTCATAATATGAGGAAGATCACTGTCTTATACATATGATGTAAGGATTAGAAATAATGCACTCAAAATACATAGCCCACTGCTTATCAGGATATGTAGTCAGAATCTACAACAGCCATGATAAGAGAAAGAAATATCAAGAGTATCATGGGCAATGTTGGGAAGAAATGAATGAAATCATACTCATTAGAAATGTCAGTGAAACTGATGGACCAAAAGAAATAAAGAGAGTTGGGAGTGGATAGGTGATTGATCAAATGACCTATAGGATTTCTTTGTGTTTTGGGAGCTATGTTAAACATCTTGTGAGATAGTTGTATATATAGAATAAAAATATATTACAATAAAACTAAAAGAATAGTGGATTTATGAAGAAACCTATACATTTTTTTCTTATATATTTTGTAAATATTTAGAAAGAAGAAGACATTTTCCTTTAAAAAGCAGAAACTTCTTGAAAGGATTACTTTAGAAGATATTTTTTTTTTTTTTTTTTTTTTTTGAGACAGAGTCTCGCTTTGTTGCCCAGGCTAGAGTGAGTGCCATGGCGTCAGCCTAGCTCACAGCAACCTCAAACTCCTGGCTCAAGCGATCCTCCTGCCTCAGCCTCCCAATTAGCTGGGACTACAGGCATGTGCCACCATGCCCGGCTAATTTTTTGTATATATATTAGTTGGCCAATTAATTTCCTTCTATTTTATAGTAGAGACGGGGTCTCGCTCTTGCTCAGGCTGGTTTCGAACTCCTGACCTCGAGCAATCCGCCCGCCTCGGCCTCCCAGAGAGCTAGGATTACAGGCGTGAGCCACCGCGCCCGGCCAAGAAGATATTAAACACATCAAATTAGAAGTATTATTGAATAGGGAACAGTGTTGAGAGACATAGGTTAAAATTATCCTGAACATTATGAAAGTTTTTCTTTTCTAAATTCTTTGAATAGATAATTTATTCCATAGTTCAAAATCAGCTCATCATTCCATTGAAACCCTACTTTCTTTAACACTCAAGATAGAATTCTTCAAGTTCTGGTGAGAACATTGTATAGATTATTTTTTTTTCATATAGCCTTAAATCAGTTCACTTGTGTTAATAATAGGACTTGCACCATCCGTATCTACTGTATCTGGGATAAAGTATGTTTCCAGAATATTCTCTTAAGTTATATCTAAGGGCTACCTGTGGCATTAAAAATTTCTTAGTCAACTTCTTGCAATTGTGATATTACTTCAAAATAAACTTTCCCACCAAACTCCACAGCTGCTCAGGAATATAATTCAGAGTCCTTAAATGATCCTCCTCAATGCTAAAGCCAGGTATTCAGCAGGAGCTGAGAAACTCTAACCCCTAATAAAGGGATTTTTCTTTTTATGGTTTCTTTGAAATATTAAATAAATGTAAATTCATGAGGATACATTCTATATCTCTTTTGTGTTCACAAGTACATCTTAACATATGTTCATAGTAGGTTATAATAAATGTTTAAAAATGAACAAATGAATGACCCTTTCTATGTCATTGAATCTCAGTCATAGTTACACACTGGAATCACTTGGGAAGCCTTAAAACTGCTGATGCCTGTGCCCACCCAAGAACAAGGAAAAATAGAAACTCTAGGCATTGGTATTTTTCAAAATTTCCTCAGGAAATTATTTTGAAGATAGGTTTGAAATTAGCTGTACTAAACGATCATGGTTGTATTCCCCAAATCTCTCATCTTCCTCAAAGTCTCACAGACTACTTCTGCATACATTTGATAAGGGACGCAGAGGTTTGGTAGTTCAAATCATAGCCTTTACATTTATACCTTTCAATTTTCAGACAACTAATTTTTTTTCTAGAGTTAGATGAACTAAAGGATATAAATATTCTGTTTGTAGACTATGAAACTTAGAAAAATTTTTTTTTTGGTTTAATATTCAGTGATTGCATTCTTGGAAGTTTTAACTAATGAGTGAGGCAGACCTTAAGATTATTTGGATTTTAATTTAAACTACACAGGTATGCTCACCTGGGGTGGGGGTAACAGGCACTCTTTCCCCCAACCCCTTCATCACATGGCAGTGGGCTGTGCCCACCAGTTCCTGCTTCTGCTGTGGAAATTCAACTATTTTTAACTAAATCATTAATTTTATCTCAGGCTTTTAAGCTAAGTGGAGAGAAATATCTCATAGACTTGTTCTCCTACTTGAAACTTTGGTCCAGCCTCTTTTGAGACACCTACACACATTAGATATAGGTGTGATGCCTTAAAGGATTTGGAGAACCTCATTTGAGAAAATCCCATTTACAATGAACTGTTCATGTGCTTGCCTCAGTGGATTTGGTGAGATTTCATTTGGAAAGATCCTGTGTGCAACAAACCGTTTAAATGCTTGAGGTGGTCCAAGGACAGAAAGGTGACCTACTGCACATGGGGCCCAACCCTTTTGATGATTGACAGTTCCACTTGGTATTAGTGGATATCTTTTCAGGCTTGGAATGGAGACAGTATCTAAAGCTCTAAGACGAGCTCCTACCAGGAGCTGTTGGCCTAGAACAGGGCCTTTGCTGAGTTCCTGTGCGTGCACACCAGCAGAGCAGGAACAAGTCTCGGGGACAATGGGATGATGGACATCAGCAGTCAAGAAAAAGAGGCCAAGCAGGTACAAAATAGCATGCTGGTGATGGATGCCATGGACAGGCACCTGTGGACACAGCTCAACAGCTCCTTATTCTACAGCAAGGTTGTCAACAAGCTCCACAGCCAAGAAGGAGGGACCTGGAGACCGATGCAGCTCAGACAGCCCCATTGCCTACAGGACCCAGGGGCCCAAGAAGCCCTGGACATTTCACAAGGTGACTGATGGTGTTGCTTCCTGTGGTCTGAACCTGGATCTACTGCACAATGTCCTGTGGTCACCCATGAACTTTGAGTGGAGCCTCAGTGGGAACCTGGTGACATGGTAGACTCAACAGTCCCACAGCTCTAGATGTTCATAAGCTTCACTCCCTCATACAAAGCAATAATGGACATGCTTTTGAATCAGAGACAATGCAGCAAGTCAGGAAAGCAGAATAGGGTATTGCTGTTTGTCCCCCTCTGAAGAAGGATATTCCTCAGAAGCAGGTTTAAGGTGAGCCCCTAAGAAACTGTTTATGAGAGACCCTTTCTAGCACCCCAAGGTAAGTATGGTAATAGATCCATGAGTAAAAATCAGGTTAAAGCAATGTGCCAAATGAGGGGGTCAGGTATTAACCACTATCTATGAGTTTGTCTCTTTCAGGCTCCCACCCCAGTTGGAAACAAAGAAGTAGAAGAATCTCTATGAAGTGCCTCTAACAACTCACATAATTGAAGTTGTCAGAAATGAAACCTTGGGTCCATCATCCCATAGTAAAGAGGTGTCCCACGGAAGAAGAGGACCTGAGCCCCAGTGGAGGGGCCAGCCTTTAGGTGATCCAAAGTAACTGTTTAAGGAAAGGGAAAAAAATGAAAATGTTGATATTTTTTGCTGATTTCTCTTTGGTTATTTGTTCTGTCTATAGGATGGAGAGACAACTCCTTAGCAAAGTATTCCCTGGGCTATTGCCTCTTCTGTTGATTTGTATTTGTATTTGTCATTCTAAACCTTGTTCAGCGCTGTGTATGATTTCTGAATTTACAGAAGCCAGTATCTCAGATCACCTACAGAGTGCAAGTAGCTCTGCATTCAGAGCTCCTGTGTCTCTTGCTAGCCCAGCGCTGTATCAGACATTGTGTACTACAAGGTGATAGTCCATGTTGCCTTGTCAGTCTTCACTGTTGTAGTTGTTACCTGCAACTTTTTTCACCTGGTAATCTGTTGTGAATATACTGTCAAAGCTTTGTGATGACATATGCAAGTATAAACCTTCCATCTGAGACATCACTCTAAATCAGTAGCTTCATGACTAAGTCATGCCTCTTCCCATAGATATGGAAGGGAAATATTGAGAGTGGGGAATATGTAACAGAGGGAATGATCTAGAAAAAATGGCAAAAATATTTTCTGTCTCTAAAGCCTGCATCCCTGCCTCAGGCCAGTGGTTGGGAGGGGTTGGGTAAATCTTTTGGTTATTTATGCAACAGGAGATGGCCCAGCTCCACTTGATAAAGGGAGATCCTGGTTGGAGGTCATGAGATTGTCTTCAGCAGAGATGGGATGATCAGGATTATCAACTGTGAGTGCCTGAAGGGAGATCACCCTTCCTTTAAAAGCTCTGTATTTCTGTGAATGCTTGGGAATTTGGGTTTTTTGAGATGAAAAAGTCTACCATATTTCCTCCTTTGCCAGCAAAGTAAATTCTCTTTCCTTCCTCCTCATAAATAAATTAATTAAAAGAAAAAATAAACTAAATAGGTAAAAGTGGGTTGGATCTATATAGCATTCTTTATGAGGGCAAGGTTGTTTTGTTGTTGTTCACTGATATATCTTATATAAGAAGAATGATACTTGGCATATAGTAGTTACTTAATAAATATTTGTTGAATTAATGAATAACACTTCCACTATTCATAGAAAGCCATGCTTAATTTGAGTTCACAGTCCAACATGTCACACAATTAAGGGTATAGGGCAGAATTTTCCCTCAGAGAACTTTTGACTGGTCAGTGTAGTATTTTAAAGAAACTATTCTATAAATCCATTTAAGTTGGTCATGCTCTCTCTAATTAACAAACCACTCATTCTTTATTGCTTATCCTCAGTCTGATTCATGTAAATATACTTCTTATTTGGGTTTTATAGACATTTGAGCCTGTAACCACTCTATTCAAATGGTTTTCAATTTGTGGTCCCTGAACCAGAAATACCAGCATCACCTGGCAACTTATTAAAATGTAAATTCTCAGGTAGTCTGTGGTTGGACAGTCTTTCCTGGTAGTTCTAATACAACTCTAAAATTTGAGAACTACTAATCCAAGAAGGCATCATCTGGTAGCATCTCTCAGTTCTGGCATGTCTTCCAACAGCTGCCACCAAACAACAATACAAAGTAAAGCAGATTCGTATGCACTACCCCAGGAATACCTACATAGCCAGAATCTGTGTGATAAGGTAACAAAAATCTGGGTTTTTAATTAGTCCTTTCCTCCCTGTCCCCTTGGAACAATTATTTTGAAATTAGGCTAACAGTGGTGCAAGGATTGGTGTTCAGGAGCTCTCTGTATAGTTGACCTCACCGCTGTAGAGCTGGACACTCAACCTCCATGCTGTGTCACTGAAGGAAGCAGGAAAGACAAGGGGTCACAGAGGAACAATGAATGCTGCAATGCTTCCATCACTATGCATATGGATTTCCATCTCCTTTTCTTGATTTTATGTAAATCTCAGGTTCTCCTCCCACCTTTTGCTAAGATTCAGTCTTGGCAACATGCCTTGTAATGGAGAGCTGTGTTTCTGGATCTGTCCTGGTGGAAATCAATTAAAGTGGCCCTCATGTGGGATGCCCCCAGTAGATAGTCACTACAAAGACCATCCCACTCCTTTTTTTTCTGGTTTCCATTTCTATTCTACACGTGTACACTGAATATCTCTCATTAGAATTATAGTTATTACATTTGCTTTTCCACTAAAAGGTTGTGAGTTAACTAATTACTCATGAAGTAACAAGTACTTAGTTTAGCAAAGGATTTTTTTCTATAATCCAGTGCCAAGCTACCTTTCCACTCAAGGTTCTAAAGATTATCCAACTGTGTAAATCTTCTGTGCCACATGGAGTAACAAAAAGTAAGCTCCTTTACTTCCTACTCATTCTACCTAGACCAAATCAAATCTCATCTCTTCTGGAGGGTCCATACACTATTCCAAGGCATTCATACTCCTTCAGGGTATTTACTCCTGAAGGAGCACAAGTGGTGTTTGTATTAGAAATAGAAAGCAGAGAATACCTACACCCAATTATTATCATAAAGACATCATAAAGGCATCACCAATGTATATTTTCCCCAAAGAGTTGACACAAATAAAACTATTACTTGCATAATAATAATGCACAAGTAATCAAATTTCAAGAAATCAAGTTTCTACACCATAATTTTTATATTTAAATAAAATTGATCTTCCCCCAAAATAAACATATTTGACAATAGGACAAAGAGAGGTGATAGAACCACTGCTTAAACTCACTGCAAAAAGGAAATATCGCCTCCCCTCTTCTTCCATCTTTCATTTCTTTTTTTTTTTTATTTCGGCATATTATGGGAGTACAGATTTTAAGGTTTCAATAAATGCCCATTTCCCTCCCTCCCCCCACAAGTCTGAGTCTCCAGCATGACCATCCCCCAGATGGTGCACATCTCACTCATTACGTATGTATATACCCGCCCCCCTCCCCCTTCCCACTTGCCAAATACCCTATTACTGTAGTACCTATGTGTCCACTTAGGTGCTACTCAGTTAATACCAGTTTGCTGGACAATATATCTGGTGCTTGTTTTTCCATTCTTGGGATACTTCACTTAGTAGTATGGGTTCCAGCTCTAACCAGGAAAATATAAGATGTGCTATATCACCATTGTTTCTTAGAGCTGAATAGTACTCCATGGTATACATATACCACATTTTATTAATCCATTCTTGGATTGATGGGCACTTGGGCTGTTTCCACAGCCTTGCAATTATGAATTGTGCCGCTATAAACATTCGAGTGCAGGTGTCTTTTTTGTAGAGTGTCATTGGATCATTTGGGTAGATGCCCAGCAATGGGATTGCTGGATCAAATGGTAGATTCACTTGTATCACTTTAAGGTATCTCCATATTGCTTTCCACAGAGGTTGAACTAGTTTGCAGTCCCACCAGCAGTGTAGGAGTGTTCCTCTCTCTCCGCAACCACACCAGCATTTATTTTTAGAAGATTTTTTGATAAAGGCCATTCTGACTGGGGTTAAGTGATATCTCATTGTGGTTTTGATTTGCATTTCCCTGATGATTAGAGATGTTGAGCATTTTTTCATATGTTTGTTGGCCATTCTTCTGTCTTCTTTAGAAAAGTTCCTGTTCAAGTCCTTTGCCCACTTTTTAATGGGGTTATTTGATTTTTTCTTCCTGATTTTCGTGAGTTCTAAGTATATTCTAGTTATCAGTCCCTTATCGGATGCATAGGATGCAAAAATTTTCTCCCATTCTGTAGGTTGTCTGTTTACATTCATGACTATTTCTTTGGCTGTGCAGAAGCTTTGTAGTTTGATCATGTTCCATTTATTTATTTTTGTTGCTGCTGTGATTGCCTTTGGGGACTTCTTCATAAACTCTTTGCCCAGGCCGATGTCTAGGAGAGTGTTTCCAACTTTTTCCTCTAGAGTTCTAATAGTTTCATACCTTAGGTTTAAGTCTGTTATCCAGCGTGAGTTGGTTTTTGTGAGAGGTGAAAGGTGTGGGTCCTGTTTTAGCCTTCTACAGGTGGCTATCCAGTTTTCCCAGCACCATTTATTGAAAAGGGATTCTTTTCCCCAGCATATGTTTTTGTCTGCTTTGTCAAAGATTAGATGGCTATATGAGGATGGTTTTATATCAGGATTCTCACATCTGTTCCACTGGTCAATATTCCTATTTTTGTGCCAATACCATATTGATTTAATTACTACAGCTTTGTAGTATAGTTTGATATCTGGCATATTAATGCCTCCCATTTTGTTTTTGTTGCCTAGAATTGCTCTTGATATTCGGGGTCATCTTTGGTTCCATATGAAGCGTAAAATTATTTTTTCTATATCTGTGAAGAATGCTGATGGGATTTAAATAGGTATTGCATTGAATCTGTACATCAGTTTGGGTAGTATAGACATTTTGATGATATTGAGTCTGCTGATCCACGAGCATGGTATGGATTTACATCTGTTTACATCCTCTGCTATTTCCTTCTTCAGTGTTTCATAGTTCTCCCTGTAGAGGTCTTTTACATCCTTGGTTAAGTATATTCCTAGGTACTTTAATTTCTTTGTTGCTATTGTGAAGGGAATTGAGTCTTTGATTTGGTTCTCAATTAGATTGTTGTTGGCGTATATGAATGCTTCTGATTTCTGTGTATTGATTTTGTATCCTGAGACTTTACTAAATTCATTGATCAGTTCCAGGAGTTTCTTGGTTGAGTCTTCGGGTTTTCTAGATACAATATCATATCATCAGCAAACAGTGAAAGTTTGATCTCTTCTGCCCCTATTTGGATACCTTTGATTCCATTTTCCTGTCTGATTGCTGTAGCCAAGACTTCCAGCACTATGTTGAACAGAAGTGGAGATAGTGGGCAGCCTTGCCTGGTTCCAGTTCTAAGTGGGAATGATTTCAATTTTTCCCCATTCAGTATGATGTTGGCTATGGGTCTGTCATATATGGCTTGTATCATTTTTAGGTATGTCCCTTCTATGCCTATTTTCTTAAGTGTTCGTATCATGAAAGGGTGTTGAATTTTGTCGAAAGCTTTTTCTGCATCTATTGAAAGAATCATGTGGTCTTTGTTTTTGCTTCTGTTTATGTGGTGAATTGCATTTATAGATTTACGTATGTTGAACCATCCCTGCATCCCTGGGATGAAGCTCGCTTGGTCGTGGTGGATTATTTTTTTGATAGGTGTCTGGATTTGGTTAGCTAAGATTTTTTTGAAAATTTTTGCATCTATATTCATTAGGGATGTTGGTCTGTAGTTTTCTTTTTTTGTTGCATCCTTTCCTGGTTTTGGTATCAGAGTAATATTCGCTTCATAAAAGGTGTCGGGGAGGTTTCCGTTCTTCTCGATGTTGTGGAATAGTTTCTGCAAGATAGGTACTAGTTCTTCTTTGTAAGTGTGGTAAAATTCAGGTGTGAAGCCATCTGGACCGGGACTTTTCTTTTTAGGAGATTTTTAATTGCTGTTTCTATTTCAGCTGTTGAGATTGGTCAGTTCAGGGAATCTATTTCTTCCTGGTTGCGCCTAGGGAGGCTGTGTGTTTCTAGAAATTTGTCCATTTCCTCCACATTTTCCAGTTTGTGTGCATAAAGATTTTTGTAGTATTCATAAATTATATCTTGTATCTCTTTGGAATCAGTTGTGATATCTCCTTTTTTATTCCTGATGGAGCTTATTAGAGATTTCTCTTTTCTGCTTTTCGTTAGCATAGCCAATGGTGTGTCAATTTTATTTATTTTTTCAAAGAACCAACTTTTTGTTTTATTAATCTCCTGAATAGCTTTCCTGTTTTCAATTTCGTTTAGTTCTGATTTGATCTTGTTGATTTCACTTCTTCTGCTGGGTTTGGGGTTGGCCTGGAGGCACACACACCTCAGTAGGCTGTTCACATATAACCCTTCTGTGCCCCGGGCAATGCTAGCCCTGGGTGCAGGGGATCTGGTCTGCAGGTCCAACCTCTGGGTCCCAGAGTTCAAACTGTATCCCCACCAGGGAGAGTATTTTCAGTCCCAATTCACCCACAGGGAGCCCAAGCTGGGTCTATGACTCTCAGCCTCTGAGTCGGCACCGTTCTCCTGGGAACACCGTGCCAGCAGCACTTGGGAGGGCAGACGGGTAGGGAGCTCACAGTCTGAGTTCCCTTGAGTCAGCTGTAGGGTCCCAAAAGGGAAGGTCCCATTCCCTGGAGGTGCCTCTGGCTGCTGGCTGTATTGTCTCTCTGGGCAGCCGGGGGTAGGGTCGGCGGAGGGGAGGAGGAGGCAATATGGCGCCTGCCGCACGGCTTGGGTCTGTGCTCACGGAGGTGCCCGGAGGAAGTTTGGAACCTGGTGCCACGTCTGCTACAGGCTCACCGCTGGCTGGTGGCAGCTGCCCCTGGGCTGGCGTCCGCAGGTCTCTCCACCCGCTGGGGAGCCCACCAGCAGTCCTGAATGCAGGGGAGGGGAAACAGCAAATCCACCTACCCTTGCCGCTGGTCTCCGGGCTGCTCCGGTGGTCTCAGCCTCCAGTTCTCCTCCGTAGCCTCCTCCCGTAGAGTCTCCCGGGGTCTCAGGTACCCCTTCTTCCGGCCCTTGTCCGCTGTATGCTCGTCTTCTTGCTTCTTTTTTCTAATTTCTGCTAGAATCTGTCTTTTCTGCAGAGGCACTCTGTCTGGCGGCGTTATTGTCCGCCATCTTGCTCAACCCCCCCATCTTTCATTTCTTAGAGAAGTTCCTGTGGTGCAATGAGTATAACAAAACAAAACACAAGTGAAAGCAAAAGAGCAGAGACTTAATTCAAACAATAATTCAAATATTTGCTTCCCTAATGTAATATAGCACATCATTTTATTAGGTCATGGTTTCACTTATGTAAAATGATGTATATGGTAAATATATAGACATAATTATTTAATATGATATGTATATATATGTATTTACATAGAAGTTATAGGAGTTAAGGACATTTAATAAACATTAGAATAAAATAACATACACTATATTTTAATTTGTTTTGATTTTTAAATAAAATTGTGGTTCTTTAGAAATAGTTTTTTAATCTAAAAAATGTTAATAGAGATGTTCAAAAGGCCATATATTCAGGGAATATGCAAGTTTCACTACTGGAAATCCGGTCCTTGATTGAACAAAAAATGGGAATTTTATTTCCTTTTCTGAACACATCTCATGCTGATATTTGATCATTATATTTTATTATTTCATAATAAAATAAAATGCTGAGCGGTAATAATTCTTAAGATATTTTAAACTGATGTATCCTGATTTCATTCAAACTAATGCACAAGTTCATTGCTACCATTTTTATTCCCTGAATTCCACTCTTTGAATAGAATTTATATGCTGTTTAATGGCATTTGTTAATAGACAAAAAGTAGAGAGAAGATGCTATACATTGACAAAAGTTTTTCCTAAGGTTGATTTTGAGGAAGGAGAGAGAAGAGAGAAAAGAAAGAAGACAAACAGAAGAAGATGAAGGCCACCATTCAGCATCCTATTGCTTCCCAGACATTTGTGGATGTTTCATTGCTGTTTCATGTGCTTCTCCTCTTGGCTAATGGTAGCATACATTCACTCCAACTTTCAAAATTGCTGCAAATATGATCTCAAGTTAAATGAAATTTAGGAAGTGTTGAATGATTATAGGAGTTAGGTTAGATATGGTATTGATGTCACAGTGTGTCTGGTATTTTGACACTCCACAGACCAATCTGATCTGATCCAGATTATTGCCTTTTAAATTGATGTGTCTTCATATACCAGGAGTCTTAACAGCTAAGGACCAATGTAATTATAGTAGATATGGATAGATATTAGGCCTGGTGGAATTTAGGACTCATGGAATGGTGTTTTTAACAGAAATTATAATCTTATTTGGAACATAAGAACCATTCAATATGCCATATTGCAAATAATTTGGGATAAAGGCTATAAAAATGCTAAGCCCTTCTTTTTATAAATAAATGCCTTGAAAACAAATCAGAGAAGAATTCCTTTAAGCAGAGAGTATACAAGTGTACACTTAAGTGTATGAAAGTATCTATCAACCTTAAGAGGAACATAGTTGGAAAGCTAGACAAATCCAAGACACAATTCCTCTCCACAAAAAGTTTACAATTTAGTAAGAAAAAGATGAAATTAAAAACAGTCTATATATGTATATGTACAATATATACCTCTAAAATTAGTGATATATAACATAGGCAATAAGTTTTATTAGAATTCAACAGACTGAATCATGTGCATTGAAATAAAGATAGTCCCTGACTGAATGATAGTTTATCATTTTCCAACTTACAATGCTGTGAAAGCAATATGCATTCAGTAGAAATGGTACTTCAGAACAGTATTCAATGAATCCCAAGAGATCTTCAAAACTTTATTATAAAATAGGCTTTGTGTTAGATGATTTTGTTCAATGGTTCATGTAGGTGTTCTTAGCATGTTTAAAACAGTCTAGGGTAAGGTATACTTGGTAGGTATACAAGGTAGGTTATGTGGATTTTTTTTTCTTTTTTTCTTTTTGTAATTTTTTTTTATTTCAGCATATTATGAGGTACAAATGTTTAGGTTACATATATTGCCTTTGCCCCACCGAAGTCAGAGCTTCAAGTGTGTCCATCCCCTAGACAGTGCACATTGCACCCATTAGGTGTGAATATACCCATCTCCTCTTACCCCTCCCACCTACCTGACACCGATAAATGTTACTACTATACATACACATAAGTATTGGTCAGTTAATACCAATCTGATGGTGAGTACATGTGGTGCTTGTTTTTCCATTCTTGTGATGGAATGGAAACTACTTCACTTGGTAGAATGGGTTCCAGCTCTATCCAGGTGCTAGATCACCATTGTTTTTTTGTGGCTGAGTAGAACTCCATGGTATTAAGTGCATTTTTGACTTCTGCTATTTTCAATTTATGATGGGTTATCAGTATATAATCACATCGCAAGCCGAGGAGTATCTGTAATTCCATTGGGGAGGTAGTATTGTAACCAGATCTTTGGAGAGGAGTAGAAGTTGGATAGAAAAAGAATAGGAGGAAGATAATAAACATTACTGTCATGAGACCACCAATACAGTGTAAGATAGAGCTGTATGCCTTTTCAGAAAATGATGAAGCAAAGACCTGGCAAAGATTACCTATGCAACTGTATCGGACAGGAGGCTGAAAAAGAGGATTTATGCTGGTGGAATTAGGAGGGGTGATGATGGGGTGCTGAAAATACAGCCCTGCATATGCTCTGTCTATCTCTTGAGCCTGAACTAATAAGGATAAATCCTACTCTATTTCCCATCTATTTACTATAGTGATAGGGAAAAAAAAACCCACATTGGGGCCTCATGGCTGAACTCACTGCTGATTGGATACTTTTTGGATCCCACTGCTGATTGGATATGTAAAGGTTGTTGCTGATTGGATACTTTTTGAATCCCACTGCTGATTGGATAACTCCTCATGCTCATAGTTGATTGGTTGTGTGTAACACCAAGAAGTGTATAAAACTGGAGGAGAACAAGGAAGTGGTGTTCAGAATTTGGTGATGCCCCTCTGAGCCCACTAGCTGATTCTCCGACCCTCTGTGTGCCACTCGGTTCTTTCCCTGGTCCAGTCACTGTTAACACCTGCTGTTACATTTGCTGTACACTTGCTGGAACAATAGGAAGGCAAAGTAATGTTTTTCTAACCAAGAAGAACTGCATGTACATTTGAAAATGCTTATTGTTAAGTATGGTCTTACCTTTATGAGATTTCACATCGTCATAATAGATTTTGGATAATGAAGTTATGATAAAGGATGCCATTTTAAAGTGGAAATATTTATGGAAGTCAGCAGGCACACACTGTGTGTGTATTACACAGTTCTCAGTAGCAATGGTAACATTCAGGTCGCTATTCCTACAGACATTTACTTCATTTCACCAGGTCTTAACTTTCTCCAAATGTTTATAAGGGGGCGGGGAGGGGAACACAAGAGTAATGTGGCTGTAATTATGAGGCTTTCTGCAACACAATAAATCAAAACAGCGATGCAGAAATGATTTGGGAAAAAAAATCCCTGAGAGTAAAACTATCCACCAGAAGAGGAAAACAGGGCTTGGTGGTCTGAGCACAGAAATATAGGCCACTGGCATATCCACTAAAGCAAAGAACTCAAGAGGACATTTGTTTGGTAGTTACTAACACAATTTTAGTGCCAGACTGCCCGGATATAGATCCTGGGGCCATCATTTGTTGCCAGTGCAAGCTTGGAAAAGTTGTCTCACTTCTCTGGGCCCCAGTTTTCCCATTATGACCCGCCTGGTAAAGTTGTGCAGAGAGAGAAAGGAGTTATCATTTGTGTAAATCTCAGAACAGTGTTCATTCATCAGGAGACGTCACATAAATAGTGCAAACATTCACAGATCCTCCTCAACTTATTAGGTCGTTATATACCAATAAATTCACCATAGTTAAAAATATCATAAGTCAAAAACACCCTTAATATGCCTAACCTACAGAACATTATAGCTTAGCCTAGACTATCCTACACATACTCAGAACACATTATTAGCCTGCAGTTGGGCAAAATCATCTAACACAAAGCCTATTTTATATTGATAATAAAGTGTTGAATATCTCATGTAATTTCTCAAATACTGTACTGAAAATGAAAAACAGAATGTATGGTACTCAGAGTATGTGTATTGAAAAAAAATGCGTAAACTCATAAAAAATTGTAAAGTCAAAAAAAGTAAGTCAAACCATAGTAAGTCTAGGACCATCTGTAATGTATCATCCAAAACAATGTAAAAGGGGGTACTAAAAGCATTAAAATTTGTATAATATTTTGAAATGTTTATTTAGCACAAAAACTCTTTATAAATAAATATTAGCTTATTCAAAATGTATTTTCAAAAATAACCTTTTTCTAAAAGATAAAATAACATATTAATATACATTAAAATAAAATTTTTATTGTTTATTAAATATCATGGAGGAACACAAATAGAAGGATTATTTTTGGTAAATTTTTATGAACTTCAATTCATTTTCTTAGTTTGCTTCTTACTGTGTTACTGGTTTAGGTCCCTAGAACATATTTTGTTTTTCAGTGTGTTCTTATTTTTAATTTTTTAACAGCTTTATTGAGGTATAATTTGCATGCCAATATATTCACCTATTTTAAGTGTACATTTTAATGTTTTTAAATAGATTTCCAGAGTTCTATGAACATCATAATAAAGGCTTTCTTCTTTTAGCTTCTTCATAAAATTACCTGCAAATTTCTTCCAACTTTCTTTTTATGATTAATTAATTTAAAATTATTGATGCTTTCAATTGACTCTTTTCTATGGACCATAATATTTTTAAATGAGAAAATGGTAAGTTAACAGATGCTGATGTACCTAGTAAGCTCATAGCATATTCTACCAAAGGGAAGATATTCTCAATTCTAATATTCTTTCTTATCAAAATGTGCACATAAAAACAGGGGAAGAGTGAGTTGGAAATTGTGGGAGTGGGTAGGAAGTAGTATTATTGATTGAAAAAATTGAGTGACAAGTTTTACACCTGCACCAATGTACAAAAATATAATGCCACATATCTAATTTAAAATTTTCTAGTAGCCTCATTAAAAATATAAAACAATAATAAAATAAAAATATGTATATGATTCTATCTAAATATTTCACAGGTACTACTTTTTGTTTCACTTCCATTACCTTTCACCAGTACTGAACTATTTTTATAAGATGCCACTTTTCAGGTAAATTAATTATTCATGATTATTTTAAATGCTTTGCTATATATAAATACTGTAAAACTGCAGGTTTTCTATCAATATTTTTCCATTGCAGTATACTATGTGCATTTTTTTGTCAAAACTGGGAACTTCAAAAATTTTCCCCCACAAATCAAGATATTTTGTAGGAACAATTTTATAATTAAAAAATTAAATATTGTATACTATTTTAGCATTTATCACTTACATTTTTTAATTTTCCCCTTTTTATTGTTAGGATAAATTTTAATTTCTTTCTGTTTGCAAGGTTTGTTTTCCATTATCCTATCTTATAAAAAGCTTCACAAGATGATAATTTCAGGTACTCCATTCTAAAAATATTTTATAAAGGCTTTCCAAATGATTTCTTATGGTGATATAAAAATTTTTAAAGGTTTTAATACCATTTTAGAATACTTAAGCTTAGTTATAAAGCAATTTTCAAAGGCTCAAACATTTCTAAAATCTGTTGAAGAACAATGAAAAGTAAAAGTACATGCTGCCATGTGGGGTTTTTATAAAATTATTCTCCATCATCATCTTCATCACAAAAATTCTGTATTTTAGTCATTCCTACTGTGTAGAAATAGAAAAAAATATAGTAAACTCTGACAACCAATATTCTATTTAAATTGAGAGTTTTCACAGTTTGGACACAAAGGTATAAATTATGTGTGTACCATAGCCAATTCCAAGTGTACTTCTTCTGTTCCATAGGTTTCTTAATGTAGTAAGAGTATTTTGTTTTAATGTCCATTTTCTTCATCAATATTTATATTTATATTATTATAAAACAAGTAATTCTATATTTAATCATAATTTTTAATTTTTATTTTGAACTTTGATTAATTGCAGCAAAGTGAATTCCCTTAAACTTTATTTTGATTTTATAAATGGGATGAAATAACTGGACTATTATTAGAATTAACTTGTCTATCTAAAGCATCTGATAACAAGGATATACAATTAACATCATTTAACCATTTATAAAGTTTTCCTGTTAATAGAACCAATGCATTAGCAGCTGTCATTTTCATTTTGGTATGTGCACAAGTAAATTTGGAGTGAACATGAGTAAAATTAGTGAAAAATATTAATTTGATCTAAATTAAAAGCCTTGCTTTCAGAATAATATGTATACCTATCTTCTTTTTTTACATTTGATAAATTATTCTCCTTGACACATTTCATCTATAAATAATTATTAACTTTAGAAGTGGATGCTGGTGCTTACTAAGAAGAGTTGTGTCTTGGTTTTTCATGTGCTTAGTGATATCATTATAGTCACTATAGCGGGTAATAAATGTCAAGTAATATTTTGTGCAAAAGTTCATCCTCTTTCTTGGCAAGCAAAAATTCAATAATTTTTCATTAAGCTATTTTCAAAATAATTTTCATTTCTTGGAAAAGGAAAAGCTAAAAACCAATAAAATAAATATATTGCCTCTGTAGGAAGATCACTTATACCACTCTGTAATCTCAGTGGCTAGATGCCTAAAAGGTAGGGTCCTACCAAACCATCCTGATTACTTGAATGCAACTTTTAATAATAATACATTGCTTGAAAATGAAAACCAAGGACAACACTAACAGGAAAGAGGGACAAAAAATGTGAGTTTGGCCTCTCCAAACACACCTGGGAATATGATCGCATCCATTTAAAAGTAACTGCTGTTACTGTCTGCGCATGGATCTACTGAACCATGCATGGCTCAATCAAAATAAAGAATGATCAAAAATTTCATTAGTCATGCATGTGTTTTCATATAAGATAGTTTAATATTGGTTTTCCTGTGTATGGAAAAACACCAAATTTCAAATTAATTTAGGGCTGGCATGACTCCACATAGTCTAACTTGTCTCCCTCCCTAGCCACTCACTGTTCATTATTCTATTAATTGAGAATGCAATTGAGTCTGAGTGTTTTGTGGTTTTGGAGCATACCTATTGCAAGGAGACCTAAAACTTGTACCTCTTTACTTTCTGATGCTACATTTAGGATGGAGCAAACAGATGTTGCAAGTAGTGTCAATTAAGGAGTTATAAGCAAGGAGAGTCTGTCTGTGATTAATCTGCATTCAACATCATAGGATCATATTAAGTAATATTTGTTGAGTGAGCACTACTATAAACAAGACATGATCAGTTGTTGTGATACCCATAGCGGCCCTGGGTGAGTCTTGTCATCTCTTCAACTGAATTTCCTTTTCTCTTAAGTAGACATACATGGTCCTTGTAATTGTCTAAAAAGTCTGTATAGAATTGAGAAGGTGTGCAGACGTCCGAGTACATTGGGAATATCAGTGACTTTAGGGAAAAATGTTTGTTGTGAAAAACATGATTTGATTATTAGTACACTAATAAATTATTAGTGTACTTGACCGTTAATATATTTAACATTATTTTTTCTCTCTTTTTATTCCCAGCTGAACTGATAAGGAAACTGAAATACAGTAAATCCAGAATAAATTCCACCAGGCCACACAACGAGGTCTGATAGAGCCAGGAGAGACTTTATGAAATCCAGACTCTCAGACTAATGTTCTATCAGCTAGACCTCCATGCGAGTCTCACAAATGTAGGTAGGAACAGCTTTCCCTAAAATGCTCATAAAGCAAATCAGAGCAATGCTTCATTCCATGTGATTTCTAATTTGAAATGCAAACAATTGCCAATTTGTTTGACTTGTATTTATAATTATTTCCTTGTGAATTACTCATCACTAAATGCTTTATAAATATTTTCTCTTTTTTCCCAATGTCTATAGAATGATCACAGCATAGAAAATGTTGGCTTTCAAGGATTTATTAATATCCCCTTTTGAAATAACATGTATTTGTATGATAGAATAAAAGCACATTAAAGAAACAAATCTTGAATTTGAATTCCATCCCAGACAATGACTTATCTGATGCACTTGACAAAATGAACTACACAGTAACTTTTATTTAAAGGATCTATTATATAAGAAGTAGAAAAGTAAATATGCACACTTGAACTTAGTTGAGTACAGCCTCACCATCAGCCCCTTCTGACAGATTTTTAAACTTCTCTAAGTTTGTAAGCCGAAGGCATTGCACTGTATGCATTACTCAATCTGGTTTCACTTTTGCCAATAATCAAAAAAACAAGCTAGTGGAATAATATGGCAGCATGCATCATATGCTTACCATAATCTCAAAATTTAACTCTACATGAAGAACTGAGCCTATTATTTCTCAGTCTTTTTGAACATGAAACCTAATTCAAAGCATTTTCTAGATAGTAAAATAAATACCCCTTTGCTCAGAAACTTAACAAATCCAGAGTAGAATACACAATTTAGTAACTTGAGTCAGAATATTGTCCTTAGTCTGTGCTTAGAACCACATCAATATCAAATAATTTTAAAAGAAAAATAACCACAATAGTTCTCCCCCTTTTTGGTCCTGCTTGCTATCAACTGGTAATAGTAGATGTGTTTTTTACTCTGTGCTGTACAGAACTTGCTATGATTTCAAACCACCTCAAATATTTAAAAGTGCAATATCCACTTTTAAAAACAGAACTTAGAAATTGTTAAATACTGACGACAATCCCCTTAAGTGAGGGCGGGAAGGCAACCATTAGAAGAAATTCCTAGACCAGTATTAAAGGGCCACAAGGATTGATTTATAGGATTAAAAAAAAAAAAAGAACTCTAGATGTGTTGCTGGACACAACCCTGCTAAACCAAAGCTGTGATAGTCATATAAACAGTCTGGGTAGAGCAACTTTATATTTGGGGTAATTGAGGGAGAAAAATGAGCGAGTTCTATTTGCTAATAGTACGTATTATCAGCTAAAGGATATACTAATCCAAAGGCAAGTTCTCAGCTTTAAATATTATTTAAAATATCCTCAGGGAAGACTGTTTAAAGTGGGTAAGTGTAGCAATAATTCAAAATATTTATTCAACTCAATCCCTACTTCCCTCAAAAAATCGTAAAATAGTAAAAAAAAAATATAAGTAAATGAGAGAGAGAGAGTGCTACTTAGATCCCAAAGCCCCAACTTCATATACCAAGAGGATATTGCTTTTGTATGACTGCCACAGACATGAGTATGGAGAGGTAAGACAATATGAGGGACAAGTTGGGGGAGAAGAAAGTGGTCATTTTAAAATAAAAGAAATTGTTGGGTGAAACATGAAAAGCCAATCCATATCTAAAAGAGATAAAAAGAAGAATCAAGAATATCGAGCTGTTTCCCTTTTCCTGTACCTGATTCCTCCTGCTACTTCATTGGTTAAGTTTTATAGGTTGCAATAACTGGCATGGAAGAGGTATGCCTGTCAGCTGCTCACAATGCAGGATGTTGAAAAGGTCAGTGTAGTAGCAGTATGACAGGCCATGTAAGTCATTATGTGCCTTATAACTCATTTGTAAGTAGAATGAGAACTAGAGCAAATTAATGTAAACTCTGCCACAAGACCTCTGAAAACATGGTAGGCACATGAAAGCTAGGCTTTATTCTTTATCTAGAAAGACAGATATATCCTCACAAAGATATTACTTTCCTAAGTAGCAGCAGAAATGGGAAATTAGTTCACTGGCTGTGAAGATATTTAAAGAGAAGATATTGGCAACAGAAGGAAGGTGGTTTGGGGAGAAGATATAAATAAAATATATATACAGGTACTATATGCATTTTGATTCTGGTGCCATTTAGTTATATTTCTTGATCAATAAAAATCATAAGACTTTCCAAGTTACGTACTTTTAAGAAACAGTAAAATACAATTATCAGGTATAATATTCTATTTATGACTCACATAGTTTTATTGTGATGTATCTGTTAATTGCGGAGCCTTATCTTGCATTGAAATAGACATAATCTTATATGGGTAATCAAATATTGTCTTTTGAATGGAAACTCCCATACATATAGCAACATTGTTTAGTACTAAACGGCTAAATAGTGCTGAACATGCCACAGGTGATTATTAGGGAATGGTGAAAGAGTTAATTATCCATAATGCCTCTCCCCACCCCAGCTGTCCCACTGTGCCTCTGTTATACACTTAGGCAAAGTTCCTAATGGCAAAATCTATTAGAATGCACAATATTCTCCCAAGGGAGCTGGTGGAAGTCCTGTCATTGAGACATATAAAACTACACAGGATAAAGCACTAGAGAGCTGTGAGTGCATGTGTTCCAACTCTCAGGACAGAACACATGATCTAATGGGTGCTTTTCTGTCCCTTAATGTCTCTGATTCTCTGGGTGTTTTAATAGCTACCTCATATTTAAGTAGATGAGCAACAGTCTATTTTTTTTAATGGAAATTTAGTTTGGTCTGTAAAGTGTCAAGACAGAGGTGACAAGAGAAGCCACAAGGGAGCGGAGGAAGTCTCGTGGAAATTTAATTGATTTGCAGGAGGGTTGAGCAAACACAACAGTATATTAGGGTTTAGCAAATGCCTTGACTTTTTTTTTTTTTTTTCAAATGTTTTCAGTTCAAGGAAACCCAAAACACATTTGGCTAAACACTTTTTCCTTAATTTTCAAACCCATGTGTATTTCAAGGGAAATTTAATCCATGTGTTTCTGATTCATTTACACTTAGCTCATCAAAATGTGGTTTCATAAGACCCATTTGATGTCTAAGAAGCCTTGTGAGCATTTTTTTATAAGTTTTTTTTTCTTTGAACCAGGAAGTTGCATTTTGCCAAGAGTCAATGGGACTTCAACCCAAAAAAAGAGTCAGTTTTGTTTGAGATCTTTAAATCCTCAAAGTCGGTGGGAGCTAACTAGCAGGGAGGGGAGGGACACTGATTCAGAGAGCACGTGCTTTCCCACTTCTAATATGTTATCTGTTCAATTGGGCTGAAAATATTTTTTTTTCCTCTCAGTTTAACAGTAGAAAATCCAACTTAAATTTTTGAAAATTTTGTAGAAAACACAAGGATAAATTTATTACAGGATACGATATTATCATGTGATCTGATAATCGCCCACCAGTGTGTCTCTGGATGATGAGTCGTCAGGACGGTAATGACATATTTACGTAGGGGGCAGTTATAAAAAGTGACTCAAAAAGGTATTTAGATTGGCTGTTTCTCTATATTTAAAAAAAGGCGGGGAGGCTCTGCCTAGTTATTGTTGTTCTGTGAGCAACACTACTGGTTCTTTAAATAAGAAACAAGACAAATAAGACTTAGTGAACATGCTGATTCAGGTGCACACAATCCCCTATCTCATTGCCGGTGTTCCTAAAGAGCATCTGGGGTAAGGAAACATGCATCCGGTCCATCCGTCAAGAGCCCATGAGAAAGCCAACAATGTTTGCACCTGCAGGATGAATTACATATTTGGTGAGTGTGGGAAGCTACATAATGAGACAGCTGAGTGGCTGACACATTTCTTTTCTCTTGCTCCTTCTGCACTTTCTTTTGCTACTACCCTCGTGTTTCCCACTTCTTGCTCTCCCTTTTCCCCACCTTTGTACAATCATGCTAGATAATGGATCAAATGTGGCACATTCATCCAAGGATGGGTTGACATGGTTTACACATTGCTTTCATTTGGTTGTTCTTTGGATGAATTCTTCCTTGAGAACAAGATAATGAAAACCATACGGTCATTGAACACAAAATCTGCCGTCACTTTGGCTGTTCCCTCTCAGCCCATTTCATTTCATAAAGGCTGGTCCCTGAGTTGACTCCAGTAGAAGATTCCAAGCAGGTGGAATCCTGCCCCCTATGGGTTTGCATAATTCAGCAAATACTGCCAACTTAGTCCTTGCTGGTCACTCATACATCAAAGAACTCACTTGAATGTAATATCTCTTGCTAGTCTGGTATAGCCTTAGAAAATCGACCTTTTAAGTATTCATATAAGTTCTGTTCTGGGACCTCCATTGTAGGAGCTAAAGACAGAAGAGCTAAGATAGGTAACAACAGGATTAAAAGAACAGGTTGAACGTTTTTTTAACTCATGCTGACCTCAAATTTTGAACCACTGCCTATAGGAAATGAATACTTTGTTATGGTGGGGGAAGGTAAATGTGTACTTTATTTCTGGGCTGAGTTTTGACAGTCTGAAACAATTTTTAAATTTTTAACTGTAGCAGCAAGTTCAGACTACAGGTGTGAGGATAAAGAATTATTCATTGATTCCCATACCAGGGAGTGAAAAGGCTCAAAGCAATAAAAATATAGATGAGGTTCCTGGAATTTGAACAAAAGAAGTTTATTTTCATTTTCTAATTTGTCACTTGCTTTGTACAGACACCAAAGAGACATCATAGAAATACTAAATTCATCTCTGAAAACACAAAGGTAAAAACCATTGTGGTTTAAGGTTAAAAAAATTCTCTTAAAATTGGCTGTGACTCTTCTGCACTGACAAAACTTATAAAATAGCCAATCAATTATGTCTAATTTCATTTCCTTTCTTATGTAACTGAGAATAAAAACCACAGTCAATACTCAACATCTAAACCTCATACATTATCTTTCTGATGCCAGAGAAATGGTGTCCAATTCTTTTTCAGTACAAATATATGTTTTGCTTTCAATTATTAGAAATATTTGGCATTATTAGTTGAGCAAAACAAAACTTCGTATCACATAAAATTATCTTATTACCTCTCCCCTGTAAGTGTAGAAATGGAAGAAAGGTGATTAACAACAAACTATGCAAACTGCTATAATTTACTGAGAAATGGAAAGAAATTTAGTACAACTTTTGAACAAACTCCTAACTGATTGAAGAAACAAAAAGTCCAGAGATCTTAGGAGACTTGTTCAAAGTCCCTACGCTGCCTTATATCAAATTGAGTATCAGAGCTCAGCTCTAAATACTAGTCCAGTGCTATTTTAACAAATGATAAAATTTCTAAGAGTAATATGTTCCTGGGATAGGACATATCAGATAAGACTAGAGGGATTCTTTGAATTTGGAAAGTTCTCACTAGGTAGAAATTCCAATATACACTGATTAAAGTGGAACTCATTCACTGCAGTGCTGTTGGGAGTCCTAGGGCCTCTTATTTGTCCTTCCCCCTACATATCCCAGAGGCCCTCTAAGGTACCTCAGAAAAACACCAAGAGTTCCTCAGGACACTGTCTTAAAACTACCAGTGTCACTGCCATTTGTGGTAAATAGACTCTAAAGTGATGTGCAATGACTCTACAAAGTACTATAGACTCAATGGCTTAAATAACAGAAATTTATTTTCTCACAACTCTGAAGGTTCGAAGTCAGAGATCAAGGTGTTGGCTGGATTGGTTTCTTTGGAAGCCTCCCTCCTTGGCTTGTGGATGACCATCTTCTCCATGTGCCCTCACGAGGTCTTCTCTCTGTATTTGTCTGCCTCTTCTTACAGGGCAGCAGTCTTATTGTGTTAGGGCCCTCCCTAATGACCTCATTTTAGTTTAAGTACCTCTTTAAGGGCCTTATGTCTTAGCTTGATTCAGTTGCTATAACAAAATACCTTAGACTGGGTAATTTATAAACAACAGAAATGTATTGCTCCCAGTTCCAGACGCCAGGAATTCCACAATCAAGGCACCAGCAGATTCAGTGTATGATGAGAGCTCTCGCTCTCTGCTTCAAAGATGACACATTTCTGCTGTGTCTTCACATGGTGAGAGGGCGAGGCATCTCTCTGGGGCCTCTTTCTAGACTAATCCCATTCATAAGGGTAGAGCCCTCATGACATAATCCTACCCTAAAGGCCCCACCTTCTAATACCATCACCTTGGTGATTAGGTTTCAACGTATCAATTGGGGAGGGACACAAAGATTCAGATCATTGGACCTTATCTCCAAAATCAGTCACATTCTGAGGTACAGGGGATTAGGGCTTCATTGTATAAATTGGAGGGCGGCATAATTCAGTTCATCACACTCACCTTCTTGTATCCATGCCTTTGTGTAGTCCCCTCCTCTTGGGAATGGGTGGGAAATTCTACTTGATTGTAATCTTTGCAATGTGGCAAAGATGATAGGAATAATTCCTATGATCGGTATGATGACTTGTCTGTCCTGCTAGCAGACTCTAGAGACTTTCTCTCTTATTGGCTTTGAAATGGTTAAGTGGCTGCATTAGGAGGCCTACATGGCAAGGCACTGAGGAAGGCCTCCAGCCAATAGCCAGCAAGAAGCCAGCTCCCTTGGGCTTACAGCCACAAAGAAACAAATTCTGCCAACAACCTGAGTGAGGCTGGAAGCCGATTCTTCCTCGGTCAAGCCTCCAGATGAGAACCCCAGTCCCAGCCAACACCTTCACTGCAGCCTTGCAGAGCGCTCCTCTAAGCTGTGCCAGGGCTCCTGAACTACAGAAACTGGAAGGTGGTCAATATGTGTTGTTCGAAGCCACTAAGGTTGTGATAATTTGTTACATGGTGTAGAAAACTAATACCGAAATATCTGAGAGTGGCTTTGGAACCAGGCTGTGGGTGAAGGCAAGAGGCATTTTGGTGAACATGATAGAAAAGGCCTAGACCTAGAACAGATCGTTAGCAGAAACCTGGACATTACGGACACTGTCGATGAGGGCTGTAAATGAAGTGAGAAGCATGTTACTGGAAATTGGAGGAAGTGGGAGCTTTGTTGCAGAATGGCAGAAAAATTAGCAAAATTGTCTCCTACAATTATCTGGAAGGCAGAACTTGTTGGTGATGCATGTGGTCATGTATCTGATTTCCAAGCAGAATGTTGAAGGTGCTGCCTTGTTTATTCTTGCTGATTATAGTAAAACATGAGATGAGAGAGATAAATTGAGGACAGAACTACTAAAAAAAGGAACCAGGACTTGATGATTTTGAACATTCTCAGTCTCTCCAGATGGCCAAAAAAAAAAAAAAAAAATTAAAATTAAGGGATTTGCTGTCAAGAAATCTTGCTCTGGAGAAAAAGCCCAGGATGTGTCTACAATCTTTTGCTCAAGGCTCAGAAAGATTAAAAGGTTAGGGTATTCAGTAACATAAAGGGCCCTTTCAAAAGATTAAAGTTGTGTCTCATAGATCTTCCCAGTAAAACCATGAGGATTCTACAAAGTAAATCCTGGTGTGTTTAGTCATTTTAGTAGGATGCCAAGGAAAAGAAGGGATTTACTCCCACAAATATGTGGGCCTGGCATTTGTGTAATGAAGTGAACCCCTTTAAAATCCACAGGAGACCCAGAAAGTACTTGAGATAATTGTTTTAATGAAGGTGCTACCAGCTTGGACAAAAAGGACAGAGGGTGCAAATGAAAGGAAGCTGTCGAAATCCCAAAATTCTACTGGCAGAAAATACTGATAAAACTACTCAGCTGCTACCTTTTATGAAAAAGGAAGGGTGACTCAGAATGCAGAACCAAGAACCAAGAAGGTGGAGCCTAAAGCTGCAAAGAATTATTCTCAGGCCTTAAAACCTGATCAAGAAATCAAACATTTGCCTGGCTCCATTTCAGAACTACCATGAACTGGTGACTCCTTTTATCTTTCATTTCCCCTCTTTTTGAACTAGACTATCTATAGATGTTATTTTTGGTCTGTCCCACTAATTTATATTGAGTCTGTTGAAGGCAGATAACTTGTGTCTTTAGTTTCACAGGATCACAGATGGAGAGGAATCGTGCCTCAGGAGCTAGCTATACTTAACAGATTATCACCAGAAACCTCATTTTTACCTAGACCTGATTTAAAAGATGAGAGTTTGAATTTTGAGCTGGTTCTATAATGGGATGAGACTCAGGGAATTTGGGAGAGGCTTAATTTATTTTGCATGTGGGAGACACATTAATCGTTGGTGGCCAGAGGGTAGGCTGTGTGGTAGGCAGAAGCTAGATGACCCTGGAGACCCCCATGTTCATGCCCTTATAATCCTCTCCCCTGGATTGTGGGTGGGACCTGTAATTTGCTTTCAACTAATGGAATATGCACAAGGAGATGGGATGTTACTCCCAAGACTGTTACATTATATAAGAGTCGTCTTGCTAGAAATCTATGATGCTGGTTTTACTGAAGCAAGCTACCATGAGTCTTATAGCCACATGAAAATGAATTATTTCAACAGGCTGAATCAACTTCTAAGTGGACCTGTCCCCATGCAAACCTGCAAACAAACACTTGCTTGTCTCTTGATCTCTTTTTGTGTCCTCTCATCTATAAATGGACATGTTGTCATCAAGACCAGGAGTTTGTGAACTTTTGAAGCTACAGGTTATGGCAGTCATCTCTACTGTCCCCTGGCACTTAGTGGGTTGGTAGTGGAACTCAGCTGAGTGAGTAAATGAATGTTGGGGTTAACTTGTTCAATGACCCAAATCTTTCTTCTCTACTAAGCAAGAAGTTTATTTGTCACTGGCTCTTTTCATGCTTATAAGATGGGTGCCCTAGTTCCAGGTATAAAATGGAAATAAAATGATGTTGAGTAGAAAATGAGGAACTATTTCTTTTTTATGATTCTTTATATGAGCAAGGAAATATTTCCTAGAATCCCCTAAGATAGACCTTTCATATATCTCATTAGCCAGTCCTGGCTCACATGCTTACCACAAAATCATTCCCTGGCAAGCAAACTGATAGACTAATTCAACCTGCTAAGACCTAAGACCAATTGTGGGTGTTCTGAGTCCCTGAGGAAGAGGTAGACACACATGAATGAAATTTGGATCTGACAACATGGGGGAAAAAGTGAGTGAATGTTGTTTAGACAAACAATATCTTCAAGAATATAGCGCAATTTTACAAATAACTGTACTATAAAATGACTGAAAAATCCATAAATATTCATTGAACACCTTCTATGAGTAGTATTCTGGGTTCTAGGGCTACAACATTAAACCAAAAGATAGAATTCTTTCTCTACTTCAAATAAATAATGCCACATGCTGATGATGGAAAAGATAAAAGTTATAATGGTGAAGAGGGACTTCCTGAGGACGTGGAAGGGCTGGTTTATGTACCCTGGCCATATGTATATCCTGTACATCTTTGGGAGAGCTGCAAGTGATACAAGCTGACCAGAATTCACACTTGCTTGTTGGCCCTGTGGCCAAGCCCTCATTACAGTTGCTCTGAAGAGCTCTTGTTCTCCCAGGATCTTTAACCTGTCCCTGTCATTGTCCACTTTCCATGAACGCGTGAACACACCAAAGATTCTCCCATTTTGAAAACAAATGAATAAAGAGACAATAACAGTGCCCCTTTAGATGGCTGCATTGTTTTTGTACTGCACAACTCCAGGGGGAGCCAGACACAGAATGATATAAATGCTGGCTGTGTGATATCCCTGAAAACTTGCATCTACCTCAAATCCTGCTCTAGCTACAGCTTTATCTCTCAATTTTCCCCCTTACTGAACAACTCTTTAAAATAATTTTCTGCACTAGTTGTTTTTTTTTTTTTTTTTTCATTTTCTTCTCCTATTTATTTCTAAAGCCACTGCAATCTGGCTTCCACTCCACCACGCCTGCGACATCAACAGTGACATCTTCTTCCTAAAGCAAAAGACCCTTTCAGTCCTTATGTTGTTTGACATTTTGACAGCATTGGATTCTCTTTCTTGAAATATTCTCTTCCCTTTTCACATCTTTCCAAGTGTGTTCAATTTCTTTCACTCTTCTTTTTCAGTTTTTGTGGGGATTTCTTCTCATCCATGTGATGTACAGAGAGCAAAACACACCTTGACATACAAAATTCTGTTGGCCATTTATTATTATTACATTAAAAATTATGGACATCTTTTGATTATTTTAATACAGCTAAACCATATATAGGTTTGATATAATTTTGGACTTTGGAGTTGATATTTTTGAAATGAGATAGATAGGTCTATACACGAATTAAGGGATATCCGGCTAAAACAATGTAATCTAGCACCTACCTGATACATATCAGGTGTTCAATAAATAATTGTTTAACAGATTAATGAATATTATTTTAAGGGAAGAGTAGAGAAAGTATAAAATCAAGGTAATAAACTCTAAAATATAGATATATGTTGTAAAATGGCTATGAAACGCCACTCAATGATTTATATTCTACCCCAAAATATCTACTTAAATGTGCATTATGTACAAGTAGTCTGGCACTTTGGAAGACTAAAACTTTACACCCAATATAAGATAGATTATTTATTCTGTTCAGACTTGAAGTCAAAGGCCAAACACTTCTTGTGTTTTGTGGCATGTCCTTCGTTACAGTATGAGAAGAAAAATGTAAAACTCAGTAGAGTAGGGGGATTTGGTAATCTGGGCATATGAATAAGATACCAAATTATTTAAGAATAAACATAGATTATTTAGTTTACCGTTTATAAGTGAGAATAACTCAAATTTGCTAAAAGAAAAACAAAACTGAACAAATTGCATTCTTATATTTCTTGAGTATAAAGAAAAGAAAATGATTCAGACTTCTAAACCTCCAGCCAAGCTTCCCAAGGGTCAGTTAGACATTTTTATTAAAAGGAAAAAAAAATACAATATAATAAATCCATTATTCTTTCATTTTGCAAAATGTCAAACTCCATGTGATCCTTTTAATTTCTATGGGTGTTCTAAACAGATCATATCTAGAGATGGAGCTAATACACAGCATGGAAAGTATAGATCAGAGTATGCATAAAAGGCATCACAACTTGCACACGCGCACACACACACACAACACAGTATCAAAACACTTTAATCTGACAGATATAATAAAGTGAAAGTTTTCTGTTTAATTCCCTGTAATATCTATTTTTTTGCCCAATTTTGTCTAATGAAAATGATTTTTGTGTCTAAAGGACATGGGCAACATGATGCATCTGTTCTACTTTCTCACCTCCTGGAGCTGAGTAAAGGTCATGAACAGTGCACTACTTATTTCCTAAGTAGCCAAATTGGTATGATTTTCTGAAGTTGTTCATGGGAGCAAGACAACAGGATGGCAAGATTGGATGATTTCATCTGAAATGTGCCACTTTCTTTTGCATCCCCCCTGCCTGCCCAAAGCAGAAAGTCCCTTATTTATGCTCATCTTAATATTTGAGATTTTGTGTAACAATTAGATGTAGTGAATAGACCGATCAAATACATGTGTTCAAAAGTGAACAACTCCTCCCCCCATAAAAGAGAAAGCTAATGACTTAAATGTACAAAAGCAGTTTTTTTCTTCCTTATCAAAAGCCATGGGGACTTCCTGTTCTATCATTCTTCAAAGTTTACCTAGTGCAGTCTTAAGGTGAAATGCCTAAATATTAAGCCATGATAAATCATTGTACACACACTAATTGCTTTCTATCCTCCCCTTCCCTTGTCACTGTGGCCCCAAGTAGGTTTTGGGGAAGAAGAACATTCATCTGAGCTGTTAGCTGCTTCACACCTCTGCGTTCTTGTATGATCTGCCTGGTCCCTGACCCCCGGAGACAATTTGTGTGTTCATACTGTACACCAACTTTAGATAAATAAATAAACATGCGAAACAGCTTCCAGATAATTGAAAGTGAATGAAGGAGGGAGCAAAAAGAAAACAATTTCTCTAGGGATAAGTGGCTAAGGTGGCAGGTATGATTAAAATCTGTATGATTTATGGGTAGGTGGATTACTAACATGACAGCCCTGTTAGTGTTTGTTTGTTTGGGTGCATTTGACAATAAAGTTTTGTTGTTGTTGTGCTTGCTGTGGGTTTTGCTCAGGACTTAGCCACTCAGGAATTCCTAGTGCCTGACTGAGCAGTAATTTAGCAAGCTCTCTTGTGCTCTTTTCCTGTCAGCATTAACATGTCAATTCATTTTAATAGTCTGGGCATGCTCACTGGGCATGCATTTTCTCAGTAGGTATCCCATGAGCCCACCCCGTGGTGCAGAAATGTGTTATAGCTTGTCTCAGAGCTCAGAGACTTCAGCAGGTTTATTTTCATTATGGCCAAGAATATCTGTTAAAACAAAGCCAAAATAATATATAAAATCAAGACCCTAACAAATGAAACACGTTATGTATATTTGATTGGTAATTTAAGCTCTTTCAAAGATTAGGTTGTACGATCTTTCCTTACACAAAATTATTACATAGCAGATCTTAAAAATATGTGTGCTGTCACTGCCTCTAGTTTTTGGAAGTTAAATGATATTCTGTCACAATGGGAGTTTTCTGTAATCATGATTAATAGTTGAAGTGGCGTTTATATTAAAGGAGAATTTGCCTACCATCTTTCTCATTAAAGTGTTTTCAAATGGATTTTTATCTAACGTTCTGTCCATAAGTAGATAAATGCACAAATGAAGAAATAAGTACATAAATAAATAAATATACACTCAAATGGAACTACCAATTAGGAGTCTTGGTGTTTCATAAATCTGTCCCTCAATTGTCAAAATAGGTCTTGATTTACATCTAAATTTCAGATGTGTTAGGAAATACCTTGTCAGACAGAAAGGAAGTGAAAAAAGAAAAGAAAGAGAAGAATTCTGAATTCCACAACCAAATGAAAATTTGGTTCAGGATTGCTGAAGGGTTGACAATTTATGTCATTTATACAAATTATTGCTTAAAACATGCAAGCCTTTGAAGGTACATTTTAAAGTACCCAAAAAATTTGCGTTGTACCATTGACACATTCTGGATCTTAGAATTTCTAGAATGGCTGAACAATTCTATACTATCAAGAGTAAAGGTAAAAATTGAGAGAAAGGTATCAGAGTTTAGAATTACACCAGTTTTTCTCTTTCTTTTCTTTCTTTCTTTCTTTCTTTCTTTCTTTCTTTCTTTCTTTCTTTCTTTCTTTCTTTCTTTCTTTCTTTCTTTCTTTCTTTTTCTTTCTTTCTTTCTTTCGTTCGAGACAGAGTCTTGATCTGTTGCCCTGGGTAGGGTACTATGGTATTCTCATAGCTCACAACCTCATACTTCTGGGCTCAAATGATCCTCCTGCCTCATTCTCCTAAGTAGCTGGGAATACAGGCACATACCATGACGCCTGGCTAATTTTTCTATTTTCAGTAGAGATGGTGTCTCACTCTTGCTCAGGCTGGTCTCGAACTCCTGAATTCAAGCAATCCTCCCACCTCGGCCTTCTAGAATGCTAGGATTACAGGTGTGACCACACCAGCCTACATCAGCTTTTTCTTTGAATTTTCCATTTTAAATTTCTCCTTTTTTTCTTTTTTCATCCCTTTTTTCTTAACCTTGAGTGGCAAGCATTATCTATTCGATTATGTGAGGACAGTGAGCTGACTATATATAGGCTCATAAAATTTTTCCGAAGTACAATTGGTGGAAATGATCAGGCATTTGTGCATCATTACATGATAGAGCAGAATTCTGGTTAGAATTTAACGTTTGACAGAGAGATGTCTCATACTTCAGGTATACACTTACATTCCACTAAACATTCTTTAGAATAACTTACAAGAATTTTTTAAAACATTACCTCCCACAGAGAACATTCTAGAAATTCTTCACCAAACTTTTTATAACGTTCTACAGTGTCATAGTTTTTATTTTTCCCTCCTTTTAGATTTGGCCATGGATATTTTCTAGTTACCCATGGATAAGAGTTTTCTTAATGCTGCATGTCATCCACGCTTGGAAATACAGACCAGGAATATTTAAGCAGTGGTAACGTAATCTTAAACAATTGTTATAATATTTTAACTGACAATATCATCATTCATAGAAAGTTACAACAACAATGTTTTTTAAAGTCTAAAAATATTCACTGAACTCAGGAAGTAGCTGCTCATGAATGCTTATTCAGGTCAGGGAAAATGTTTTCCATAGTGTGTATCTAAGGGTCAAAGTGGGAAGATAAAGGATAATAGGAAGGGATACAGAGGAGATTAGATGGGTGTGGAGGCAGAGGTCAGAAAAGATGGAGTGGCCCCCTTCCGGACATGATATCCTGTGGGTTTTCCATCACTTTCCCCAGTTCAGCCATCTCTCCAGTCTTCCAGCCTCTCCTCCTCTGCCTCTATGTGGGAGTAAATCTCCGGGTGTGCATCTCTCTGTTTGTAGGCACAGTCACCTTAAGGGGATTGGAAAAAAGACAAATGAAGGAGCAAAAACTATTTATTGTCTTGCGAATCTTAAATTTCGCCTATCCTTAAGATTCCTCTAAAGATTGCATATTGGGAAAAACTGACTAAGATTTAGTCTTTTTGCCAAAATGAAAAATGATGCTTTTGTCCTAAAATAGTGACTCATGAAAACTTTGCTCATGTAAAATATAGCAAAAAGATCCTTCCATCTATAAAGTGCTTTCAGCTTGTCAGTGAGACAGATACTCTATTTTTATGATCAAGTCTCATATTATTGAGAAAAGTAATTATCATTTTAATAAAACAAATTAGAGAGTATATTCTGTCTGTCATCCTCTCTCTGTGTTCAGTATACAATGGATTACCTGGTAGCAATAAATTCACTGGCTTGAGTTTCTACTCAAATGTGGTGCTTCCAATTTTTTTTAAATGAAATTTTTGCAGATAGTCTACGATTTACATAATCTATGATTAATAATGTTTATTAATAAAACCCTAACTCTCTCTCTCTCTTTTGCTCTCTCTTACATACATATAAACTCCTACACACATCATGCACAAACACACACACATGCACATAAACACACATACACCCTCTCTCTTTGGGGCTCATTGGAATCTACTAATAATAAGGATTATTTACAGGGCATTCCCACATTATGTTTCAAATTATTATTCTATAATCTTTGTTATTCTGCTTCAGATAAAGGAGGTCTCCAAGAACCATTGCTTAGAAGTCTTTTTTATTTAAATGTTAAAACAATTTTTTAAAAAAAGACAGCTGCAATATACAAGATACTTCTCTGGGATTTTGAATGAATCCTATCACAATGTTTACATAAGTAGAATGTGACTAGAATAATGGAAGCTGTAGAGAATATCATATTTTAATCAATTTTAGAAATTATTTTAAATAGAACTTTAACTGTAGAACTCATAAAATGCAGCCCATAAATGTTCTGTAGCCAAAATATACCACTCAATCATTTGCTCTTTATGGAGGTGGGGTAGGAATAGTAAAATTATTATTTCCTTTAAATATTCTTGTCAATTTCTTTTAATCTTTGGATTTATGGCTTCCTTTTTAAAATGAATCTACTTTTCAAAGAATTACTTATTCTTAGAAAACTTTTCAAAGGCATCCTACATGCTTCATTTTCATAGTATTTACACCAAATGTGTAAATCCTATACTAATGACAGTAGCATCTTTGTACTTCTTTTTAAATATGGATGAAATATGAGTTTTCTTCGAAGGTACAAAACGTCATTAAGGGCTCAGGTGGTTAAAATCAACATGAAAAATACATGCTGCATTTTCTCCCCTTAAATGCAATAATGTAATCAGATTTCAAGTCATCTTACCTACCTCACTTACAGCTTTATGGAGATTAATTAGTTTTTAGACCCCAGTCACATGATCTTTTCTGACTGTCATTTAGCTGGCTGACTAGACCTGTAAGCTGTTTCCCGCCCCAAAGGACAGATTAAATTTTAGTATTGTCTTCTTTGATTTAAAGGTGGATTTTTAAAGTTATAGTTTAATTGTATTTTGTTGTTAATTAGAAATTTATTGTAATCCTGTTTTGGAAAAAGATAAATATTGAAATAAGTAAGTAAAATGAGGTGGATCCCCAGTTTGCTAAAAGACTGTTATTATCCTGACACCCAAAAACTAATTGTATCTTAATGGTATAGATGCTATAATCATTAAAATGAGTTTTCTACAATAAATATCTACCTCACAGAGAAGATTACTCAGTTGTCTCAAGTTAAAGGAACTGGTAATTGATGTTCCAAGACAGGTTTCTAAGGTCAAAATGACTGTGGAATTTTTAAAAATTACTTAGAAATTTACTACACAGCAAACAAAAAAAGGTATGATTTGTTTCATTGGGCACAATTCCTGTTTTTCAAAAAGGAAAATCCACACAAACACAAAAACAAAAGACGACAACAAAGAAAACTTAATCGCGAATGTGCTAATTCTTAAAAATATATTTTCTATAATAATCATTATCATCTATTTCTCTGACTGCGAGTTGCTGACCGAGCTGAGGATTAATACCGAAAGACCATAGCCTCAGTGTTTATGTTAGTCTATTTGGCTATGGATTCTTAGTCAGTAGAAAAACAAAAGAAGAAAACGTTGATAAACTATTTCAATCTGCTTTACAATATGTGATTAAAAAAGGAAAAGAAACCTTGTCTGCAGCAGTTGTTAAAACATCCATGTATCTAGCTGGGATCCTAATTAAGGTGTGATGAGAGAGTTGAAGTGCAGTGAATTCCCTTCATTCACGTCACTAAACCAGTGAAGCACAACTACACGTAGAGTTTCAGGGAGACACAGGACCCTGTGAATTAGTTATCATCTAGCTCTTGAGCGGTTGGTTCAGAGCGGGAGCCACTGGGGCGTAGATACACTGCAAACGTGTGCCTGCCTGGTTGCTGTTTGACTACAGATTTTCTTTCATGGATACTTAACAATAAACAGTCACTCCACTTAGAAGAGAACTTGATTCCACAAACACGTGGAATTTCCTGGCTCTCGAATGAAGACACCACAGGATTTTCACTGCTCAGGTGTTACTGGATGCAATGCTGATTCAGGAACTGAAATAGATTATCTATTTCCCTTGCCTGTGGAGTTGGATCATTGCCCTTGGCAGTAACCCCAGACTTCTGCAAAAGATGAAGACATCCCTCCATGCCTATGTAGAAAATAGGGCCAACGTGGATGTCATTAGAAAGATTCAACTGAGCGTATGCTGGGAAAATTGTGGCATCTATACCTTGCATAAAGAGGGAGTGTTGAGAACACCAGGATAGATTAAAGTCCATTCCCTGGAGAATCATTGGGTTGTTCAAAATCTCATGGATACAGTATTTTCTGTCTCCTTTTCCTTCCAACACACTGTTCATCCACTGGTGCTTCCTGCCTGACTTTGGCAATGAGAAAGTAATCACTTGACTCTATGACTACCTTTCCAGATTTCTTTAAATAATTAGTACAAAGATAAATTACATGAGAGAAGTCAATACTCATCTTTGAGTGTGTGTATAAATAATAGATTTGATAAGCTTTATATTCATTTTCTTTGTAATGACCTTTGGAGACTAAACCCCATTTTGAATTCCCAGTTTGTAAATAACAAAAACCCAAAGGCAAGAGATGAGTAACGAGATCATCAAAATCTTCTACATGAGCCCCAGCAGCCTTTCCATTGCTCTTAGGAAATGTGTCATTTATGTTGGGGCTCCTTTGGCAGGAAGCATCAGTTTCCATACCTTATGACATTCTTTTCGTTCTGTGCATAGATTTTGCGTATACCATTGTCATATATTTAGTTAAAGATAATGGAAAAAAGTTTCTCCCGTTGCAAGGTAAACATTACAAACCCAATTGGTTTTACAACTTCAGTTATAACTGCACAATTAAGTTCTTTATTGGCACCTGGAAGCTGTCCTTCTCCACTTCCACAAAACAGACCAATTCCAGTGAGGATAGACAGCAAGCACCCTCCCCCATATACATAAATTATCATAAATAAACAAATGCCTGAATATATGCATTTCTATCACCAGTGGGCAACATTCCAAGCCAGGCATGTTGATCCTGGGTTTCTGTTCCATTGATAAAAGGGGATACGCCATTTTTGTTCCAGCCCAGAGCTGTCCAATGTGCTCTTGTAAGGCAAGTTTCCATGTTGAGTGAATAAGGATCATTGTTTCCTTTATAATGAGCCTCCCCCTTCTTTGGCTCTCAGTGAAAGGCTGCCACCACACTGGCTAAGAAATAGTCCTGTTTAACCGCCAAGTGTCTGCTGAACACAGTGCGGTAATGGGAATGATTTTCTTATCCATCATTACATGACTGGCACGTGAATAATTTTGCCCACCAGGTCATCATGTCACATCAGCCATGGTAACTTGGCTCAATCAAATGTTAAAACTATATTACTCACACAAAATGATCATTTTTTGTAAGGAAATTGAAGAAAATTCTTTATTTCTACCATCTTCCACCTCTGTATATTCAAGATACTGGTTTCAAAGATATCTAGTTAAGAAAAGCCAACAAAGTACATTGACTAAATTCATATTATAATTTATATTATATATATTTTTTCAAGTGGTGCATTTTTTATATCTGTTTCTGGCTGGCATAGCCAAACTCTAAGAATCTAGACATTAATACTAGATCCAGTTCGCTAATATTTATTGCTCCAAATCCAATCTATATTAGCATGTCAGCCTTGTATCAAAGCAGAAGACAGCAGTATTTATGATTATTAGTACAATATTGAATCATCCTGAACCAATTACTGATCCAATTACTGTGTCATTATTATCTTCTGAATAGGGCTTGATTTGTCTGTGATAAATATGATGCAATTAAACCACCTTTTTACATAATAAAACACTGCAGGTGTTTATTCTTAAGAATTCACAGATACCAACAACCAATAGATTTAATTAAAAAAATCCTTGATATAAGTGTGAATTTCATTAAATTCTTCTAACTTTAATGTACATTTAAAGTGTATCTTATTGAAAGATGAATTCATATAATCTCTTGTCCAGCTATTGTTTAGAAACCATATTAACTGTCAGACCAAACAAAAATTAACATGGTTGCTTAATATTCGGATTAAAAACATCATTTTTTCAAAGCATATAAATATGAACTCAAAAAAGTTTTTGAAAGAATATATGTTACATAAATATTGATAACTACAAAAGTATTGTGTATGCAATTTTAAAACATTTTTGTCACTATGTATTTAAATGTACTATTATTCAAATAACCCAGGCTTCAAATAATTTGAGAATTAATAACTACAAAAATCATTATAAAACAAAAATAAATAGCGAGCAATGTTTGAAGTTAGTATTATTATTTTTTTATTTAAAAATGTTAAGGGGGTACAAAATATTTTTTACATAGATACCTTGTATAATGCTTGCCTCAGGGCTTTTGGTGTGTCTGTCACCAGGATAATGTTCATTGTACCCAATAGGCAAGTTTTTATCCTACATCTTCTCTGTCATCCTCCCCTCTTCTTGGTTTCCAATGTCCTTTACATCTCTTTGTGCCTATGTGTACCCATCATTTAGCTCCCAATTATTAGTGAGAACATACAGGGTTTGATTTTCTATTACTGAGATACTCGATTTAGCATAATGCTCTCCAGTTCCATCCAAGTTGTTGCAAACAACATTATTTTATTCCCTTTCATGGCTGAGTGGTACTCCGTGGAATATATATACCACATTTACTTTATCTACTCATGAATTCATGGACACTTAGGTTGGTTCCACACCTTTGCAATTGTGATTGTGAACTGTGCTGCAATAAACATTTGGGTGCAAATGTCTTTTTGATAAAATGACTTCTTTTCCAGCAGTGAGATTGCTGGATCTAATGGCAGGTCTACATTTATTTCTTTGGGGAATCTCCATACTGTTTTCCATAGAGGTTGCAATCTGGAGGCATCACATTACCTGACTTCAAATTATACTACAAGTCTGTAGTAACTAAAAGAGCATGGGACTGATTTAAAAGTAGAGGCACAGACCAATGGAACAGAATTGAGATCTCAGAAAAAAATACCACATAGTCACGACCAACCAATCTTTGACAAACCAGACAACATCATACACTGGGGAAGGAAAGCCCTATTCAATTAATGGTGTTGGGAAAATTGGATAGCTACATGCAGAAGAATGGCATAGGACCCCTATCACTCACCATATACAAAAATTAATTCAAGATGGATAAAAGACTTAAATGTAAGGCATGAGATCATAAACATTCTAGAAGAAAACATAGGAAAAATTCTTCTACACATTGGCCTAGGTGAAGAATTTATGACTAAGACCACAAAAGCAAATACAGCAACAACAAAAATAAATAAATGGGACTTATTTAAATTAAAAAGCTTCTATACAGCAAAGGAAATTATCAACAGAATGAATAGATGACCTAAAGAATGGGAGAAAATATTTGCAAACTGTACATTGGACACAGGACTAATATCCAAAATCTACAAAGAACTCAAGCAAATGAGGAAGAAAAACAAACAACTGTATCAAAAAGTGGGCAAAATAAATGAACAGAAGTTTTTCAGAGGAAGGTAGAGAAATGGCCTGCAAACATGAAAAAATGCTCAACATCACTAATATCAGGGAAATGCAAATCAAAACTGTAATGAGATACCACCTCACCTTATCAGAATGGCCATTACCAGAAAGTCAAGAAACAATAGATACTGCCATGGAAGCAGAGAGATTAGGAATGCTTATACACTGTTGGTGGGACTGCAAATTAGTACAACATGCATGGAAAACACTATGGAGATGCCTCATAGTATTATTTTTAACATTAAAGATAACCTAAGAATTGCTTTAGTTCTTGATGTATGCCTTCTCTTCAGCTCTCCACTCCTAAATTTAAAACCAACATTATAATTAGAGAAATGGACAGGAATGATCAGTACTAGGATTATAATTTTTTATTATACAAAAATATCTTGAAGATTCTAATAATCTATTTGATCATTATATTTTAAAGCACTAAAATTCCAATTAAATTAGAGATTTTTTTGTAGAGATGAAAAACATTGACTAGTCAATATCCTGAGACTTTAATATAAATTAAACAATGAATTTCATGACCTTACAAAAATGTTATTAAAAATAGTAGACACCTAAACAAAACTACCTTGGCAATTTCAATTTATTGTCAAATGGGACAATTATAGTATTCTACTCAATATCTTTCTTTATACCTTTGGAGAAAGTAAACTTGGTATAAATCTTAATTTACCACTCAGGCTAGTTGTTGTTTAACAAATTTTACTCATCAATGAAACAGTGGTTGACCACTAATGTCTTTTATACTGTTCTTCCAGGTGGGGTTATGTAATATGCATCAGCATTTACTGACTGCATTCTTACAATTAACCAAGGATTTCAAAGTGGTTGGTAACATATAGCTTTTTATCACACATCTTGTTGTTGGCCTGTCTAGGTAATTTTAAAAAGTATGTTTGTGTTTTAGGGCTACAATTGTACAAATTGCAAATGAAACAAAGATTTCACTCTTTTAATCCTCTCTCTCTCTCTCCCTGCCTCCCCCTGACCTTTCACTCCCCTTTATCTCCCTCTTCTTCTCTCTATCCCCCCTTTTCAGGAATAGCTCCAAATAGCAGGGACTTTCCATTTTTATTGCCAGAATTTCAATAGTCATAGATGTGCCTTTGTAGAAATCAATTGATAATTCTGAACACCTACCATCAATATGCAATTTTCTCCATATTTTTAAAAGGCAGAATAAACTCAAATCCATTCCAAGTAGATTAATAAAAATACACTCTTTTTTTCATCCACATTGTGTACAGCAGGGGAGGGGGAAAGAGTCCATTGTGCTTCACATAAAGGAATATTAAAGATTAAAATGAACATTTTCATTGGCGCGGACTAAAATTTACTCCGATAACCACAGAAATTCAATATAAATTCCAAGTTTGTAAAAAATTGAAAATAGGTACTAGATTCCAGACAATATTTAATTTAAACTAACTGTTAAAATAAAAGCAATAACACTGAGAATAAATTAATGAACTACAATTAATTATATTTACAATAAGTGGTTTGGGTTTGAAACACCTACTCTCTACACTGATAAAATAAAACCTGCATCCTGCAGAAGCTAAAGTAAGTTAAATGAAGATGCTTTTAACAAGGTTATTACTTAAGCAATGACAGGTTTACAGATTTTAGCACCACTGGGTTTTCACAGGAGCTACAGCAAGTGCTAAAATAACACACACCTTCAGGTTCATTAAATTCACCAGTGTGATGGAATAACTGATATTTTGCTATATTACTATAGTCCCTCAAAGAACCGTCTATAAATAAGATACACTAATAACAACTGTTTGTGCTGGTAAAACAATGAAATAATTCTTCTGAGCTTTATCTGCAAGGGAAAAATTGTGTTTAAGCAATATTGTTAGCATAGTTATATCTTGTAATTTGGAATCACATTTTTATTTATTTACTTAAAATAGACATGTTCTGTAAAGGCTTTTGCCATGAGGCTGCACTCAGAAGGAAACTTGTAAAAAAGTGGTGTATATTAAGAGGAAATAAGCTGAATCCCACCCCCAAATATTTACTTTATTGTCTGATGTTTACTAGGATATTTATGGAGGCTGTTTTATTTAAAGAACTTATAAAATTCTAATAACCAACAGAAACAGCACCATCTCTGATAAATCCTTTACTGTAGTCTGCTGTGA
The DNA here is from genome assembly GCF_040939455.1 of Microcebus murinus. Lineage (NCBI taxonomy): Eukaryota > Metazoa > Chordata > Mammalia > Primates > Cheirogaleidae > Microcebus > Microcebus murinus. Next base: position 27,511,201 of record NC_134111.1, read on the forward strand.
GAGGAGCCAAAAGCATAAATAGTGAGTTTCTAATAAATCAATGAAGTCTGGCCTTTGGAGACCTGGAAGACATATGGACAGTAATAGAGTATCTCAGGTTGTCTCATGAGTGATTCCATCTGGATGAAGTCTTGGTGTTATTCACAGCCTACTTCTTCCCTAAAACACCTTCAATCTTATCCACAGCCTCCATCTCAAATGTCAGACCACCTGGGATATGCAGCTGTCAGGCTGAAAGGGGAGCTGCCTGGGACTGGCCCTGGTCTGCTCATCAAGGAGATACTGTCACTAACCAGCAGGCAATGCTAGGTGCACAGGGGTGACAGCCCTGCTGAAAGCCAGGACATGCGCCCAGCTCTGGATTTGAGATTTTAAGGAAAAAAATAAAGAACTTAGCTGGAACGATGAATATCTCCACAATAGAGCTGCCTCTAATGTGATATCCCCTCCTTCTAGATATTTACTTCTTTCTTGTCAATATGTACACAGAGATCAATATATTTTGATTATGAATAAATTAAAAATGTATGACATTCCTTACACAAGGATATTTCTATATACTTCATATCATTCTCCAGTTTTTTTGACATATGTTCTATTACATTGGTAGTTATATATTCTATTATTAAACAAATTTAGCTTGAACAGTACATGCCCTCTGAGAGCAACATTTCTTCATCATAACTGGGCTCACTGGTTTCTTTTTTCTTCTCTGCCTCCAGACCTCCGTTGGTGTATGCTGAGGTTTCTGGCTCTAACAGTTTGAAAAACAGCAGCACCTTATTATCGATAGTCATTTTAGTCTGAGAAGTGAATAATAAGAATCCAACACATTTAATATTTAGTGTTTCTTTCTTCCTTTTTGTAAACCCCCCTTAACATTTTTTTTTTTAAATCCTGTTGCGACTTAAATAAATCATACTCTTTGTCCTTAGGGATTGAATTCTATTTCTGTGATTCTGAATTTTTTTTCCTAGAAGTACTAAGGGTCTCTTAATCCCACTGAAAATAGTCCTGGTTAATCACAATCACAAACAATGGATTCTACAAGAGGGCAGATGCAATATCTATCACATTTCTAGCTTTCACGGTAGCTCTCGGCACTCCAAAATATTTATGAAATGAATGAATGAATTCAAATTTTTCTATTTTCCTATGTAGCAGGAGTCTTCTTCATGGATAATGAAAATGCAATGTGAAGTTTTCTCTTAAAACTTTCCTAAATTTTTTACCAATACAGACTGGTTGACAATCATCTTATTTCACATTCAGTTTCTTTCCCAGTGTAATGCCGTGCTTAGCTTAATCAAGGTTAATCTGATTCTAACGTCTTTATATTGCTCAAGAGCCAACCTTGAGTCCTCTTTTTTATTCCACACTTCTTATACATTGATCAGGGAAGACTGATGGCTGCCACTTTAAAAGAGGTCCAGAATCTGACCTCTTCACTCCACCTGTACTGCTATCACCCGGGTCTCAGCCTTTATCATCTCTTGCCTGGAATTCTCTATTGGCCTCTTGGCAGGTTCCTTTCCTTTGATCCTTGCTCCCTACACTCTATTCTCAACATAGCAGTCCAAGCGATCTTTGGAAATGTATAACTTATCATGCTGCGTTCTACTGAAACCCTATTTCAGTGAAATAAAGAACTGATCTTGCAGTGGTCAACCACAACTTACACGAAAGGTCAGCAAACTATGTTTGCCAGATTGGCTCACTACTATCTCTTAATAGCCCATGTGCTAAAGATGGTATTACAGTTTTAAATGGTCAAAAAGAATTTTTAAAATGTATAATATGTACAAATTATATGAAATTTAACTTTCAGTGTTCATAAATATAAAGTTAATTGGAACATCGCCACGCTCACATTCATTTATATATTGCCTATGGCTGCTTTCACACTATCTAGGCAAAACTGAGTTGTTATGATGAAGATCTTGGGTGTTACAAAGCCTAAAATACTTATTATTGGACTTTACAGAAAATGTGCTGAACATTCACCTAAAATATCTTGCTTTTGTGACCTCACCTACTGCTCCCCATTCCATTGTCCTGCAGCCGTGCTGGCTTTCTTGCTCCTGTGTTAGAGTCCTTTGCACTAGCTGTTTCTTCTGCATGGCATGCCCTTCTCCTTGCATCTCCGCCTTGATAATTTTCTTTACCTCTTTCAGTTGTCACCTAATACGTACGGTAACCTATACTGAGCATCCTATTTAAGACTGTAATGTACAGCCTACATTTTGTAGTCTCTTTCTCCCTGAACTTGCTCCTCTATTTTCTTTCCTCTTTTTCATATCACTTACAACCTTCTAACAGATCATATATTAATAATTTGCTTACTAAACATCTTTATTTTTATTTTCTGTCTTTTTTTTTTTTTTGCTGTGACGTAGGTGCTGTGGCACTGGTTACCACTTCAGTCCACTGCATCTTGAACTGCAATTTATGCTACTTGCATGAGTCCAGTCTCATTATATGAGAATGAAAACACTCGTATAATGAGTTAAGCAAAGCAACTTTATTACTTGAAGATAGACAGCAAGGCACAGTAGAAGCCTAGGATTCATAGTGAGCCAATACTCCAAGGTTCGGGAAAGCTGCCCCGGGTATATGAAATCTCATCTGCATGCCTCCCACATGATACGCCCCAAAAGCAGTACAACCTGGATTTTAGACCCAAGGGGTCAAATGACAAATGGCAAACTGGGCTAAAGCATTGTAAGACATCCCATTCTATGAAGGATGGGAATGGAGCCCCAGATAGGTTCTGGCCAGTTAATCCTTCTCCAGCACTTTCTATAGTTAACTCTTGAGAACAAGCAAGACAAGAAGAAGAATTGGACTTGTCCAAGGTCACTCAGACAACTTTCCTATATTTGTAGAATATAAACCTGATGGCAGAGACTTTCCTCTGGTTTGTGCCTCAAAAGCATTCACGCTTAATAAACATTTGTTCACTGCTGAATGTGATGCATGTTGAATATCCCAAATAAGAAAATCCAAAATCCAAAATGCCCTAAAATTTGAAACTTTTTGAGTGTTACCATGGCACTCAAAGGAAATGCTCACCGGAGCATCCCAGATTTTAGATTTTTGGATTTGAGATGCTTAACTGGTAAGTATAATATAAATATTCCAAAATCTGAAGAAAATCCATCATACAAACCACTTCTGGTCTCAAGCATTTTTGATAAAGGATCCTCAACCTGTGTTTTATTGCCTCTAACTAAGCAATGTATTTTAATATTTGACCTCTGGTACTTCACTAGAGCTGCTATCCTCATTTAATATTTTCTTTTTTTTTCTTATTTATTTATTTACTTTTATTTCAGCGTATTATGGGGGTACAAATGTTTAGGTTATGTGTGTTGTCTTTCTCCCCCTTCTCCCCAGAGTCAGAGCTTCTAGTGTGTCCATCCCCCAGATGGTGCACATTGCACTCATTATATATGTATATACCCATCACCTCCTCCCCCCTCCCATCTGCCTGACACCTGATAAATGTTATTCCTATAGGTCCACTTAGGTGTTGATCAGTTAATACCAATTTGCTGGTGAGTACATGTGGTGTTTATTTTTCCATTCTTGGGATACTTCACTTGGTAGAATAGGTTCCAGCTCTATCCAGGAATACACAGGAGGTGCTATATCACCATTATTTCTTATAGCTCAATAGTACTTCAAGGTATACATATACCACATTTTATCAATCCACTCATGTATTGATGGGCACTTGGGTTGTTTCCACATCTTTGCAATTGTGAATTGTGCTGCTATAAACATTCAAGTGTAGATGTCTTTTTTATAGAGTGTCTTTTGTTCTTTTGGGTAGATGCCCAGTAATAGGATTGCTGGATCAAATGGTAGATCTACTTGTATCACTTTAAGGTATCTCCATATTGCTTTCCACGGAGGTTGCACTAGCTTGCAGTCCTACCAGCAGTGTAGGAGTGTTCCTATCTGCATCCACACCAGCATTTATTGTTTTGGGACTTTTTGATAAAGCCCGTTCTCACTGGAGATAAGTGATATCTGATTTTCTTATCAGGTTCATTACACACAAAGGAAAATGTATTTAATTATATAGTTACTAAGTAAATTGGTTATGGTATTATTAAACAACATTCTCATTTTACCAAGAAGAAAACCATCCTTCTATTGCTTTACTCTAAAAAAACATTGGAACACTTATCAATGATTAAATATATATTAAATATATATCAATGATTATATATATATAAATAAATATGCCTGATAATGAATGCTTCCTATACTTTTGAGTTCATATATGGTCACTGGAATGTATTTTATATAGAAAATAAGATTGTCTGAAAAGTTTAAATACTAGAAGTATTTCTTTATAAGAAATATTAACAAGTTATTCATATATATTTTTGAAGATTATTGTAGAAAACAATATTAAAAACATGACAAATAATGGCTAAATAATGTATGATTGATATTAAGTGAAACTTTATAAAGCACTTTAGGAAAAAGAAAGGTTTTCCAAAATAACAGATTATTGCCTCTATAGAGAAATATTTTAAATCTCATTTTGGCCTGATTTAAAAAAATAATGCAATGTAACATGAAATATATTTAAGAAAAAAATCTTACCTTTTCTTTTTAAATTTAATTCATTTGATGAATTTTTATTGAATGCTGCCATGTGTGGTCCAAAACAAGCAGAAAATGTACATGCACCCATAGTAAAAATGAGTGATAAATGTGCATAGAAACACGTTTTATTTAAGAACTTGAAACATTTCTTTGAGCAAGAATCCTAGGACAGCAAACACAAATTATACTAATATAATTATTTTCTAAAATGTTAAAAGAAGAAAAATATAGCTGTGGCATTCTACCAAGTGAAAAATCGCTCTAACCTCATGTGTGCCCATATAAAATAGCATGAGATTTGATATTCAAAATGATAACTGAGGAACTTCAAAGTCCTAAAAGATCATTTGAATCATCTCATTCAACTTCATTTTCATCACCTTAGTAAATTTTACTTCATTCTCTTCATTTGAAAGTTAGCCATCTCCTTTGGAATAAAAAAAATGCTTTAGACAGAATGCCTATTAATATGAGTAAAATAAAGGATATGTTCATATTACACTGATCCTATCAAACATTCACCACTTGTTTGTGAGTTGGTAATAATCTATTCTTGCTTCCATGCAAATGGTTCATTATGAGTGACCAAATTGCCTGCAAACAATTAACTGGCACCTGATGTCCAGGTATGATATAAATGAGGACTGGGAAGGAGGGTGAAGAATGTGGTAAACTGGACAGGAACTGGATCCTCAGAGAAATGGGCCAGATAACCAAATGCTGTAGTTAGTGTGCATTGAACATCATACCTTATTCACAATTTCAGTTGACGTGTCATCCAAGGTCATTAGCTTTCCAGTTAATGCTGAAAATCTGTAGTCTGGAGAGTTTATTTCAGTTTGTGGATAGGTTTTTGCCAGTACCTTAGCTCCAAAGGAAGTAAACTTCCCCCAAAAGTTGGAAAATTGATTCACTCAGAACTTAAAGATCCTAAAAATAGGTTTTAAGAGAACAAACATTGAAAAATAATTCTTTTTTATTATATTTCAGAATATTTCAGGGGTGCAAATGTTTTGGTTACATAAATTGCTTCTGTACCATTTGAGTTAAAGTTGTGTGTCTATCCGCCAGATGTCATTGCACCCATTAGGTGTGAATTTACTCATCTCCTCCTCCCCATGAACATGAAATATATTTCATGAAACATGAAATATATTTAAGATTTCTGATAAGGATGAATGTTATTTCCATGTGTACACATAAGCGTTGATCCACTAGTTCCAATTCAATTGTGAGTACATATGGTGTTTGCTTTTCCATTCTTGTAGTAGTTCACTTAGAGGAATGGGCTCCAGTTCTATCCAGGTTTATACAAGAGGTATTAGTTCACCATTTTTTTATGGCTGAGTAGCACTCCATGGCAGATATATCTCATATTATTAATCCACTTATGTATTGATGGACACTAAGGTTGGATCCACATCTTTGCAATTGTGCTACTATAAATATTTGAGTGCAGTTGTCCTTTTTATAGAATTCTTATAAAACTAAGTAAAAGAAAAATGGCATAAAATGTTGATCTCCTTCAATTGTTCAAGATATTTTTATATGAACAATGTACAAAAAAAAAAAAAAAAAAGCCATGACCTTAAATCCCTGGGAAAGAATCAAAAAAAGTACTACTGGATACATACAAGAAATAACTTGGTTCCAGCAGTACAACTTCACAGATACCCATTCTGTGCCAAGAAAATTAAAGTACCTAAACTTAGGCCATCTGAGTCATGGGGTAGGCAATAAGAAATGCCAGATATAGAGGTGAAAGAATTAATGAAACAGGGAACTCTGTGGAATCTTATTCTCAAAGCCTTATAGAAAAAAGAAGGTCTCAATTTTGGAAAGCTCAGATAATCTACATTGATTTATAAGGGGAGAAAGTCAGAAATGAATCCAGTGTTACAATGGCTATGAGTTAAAGATATACATGGCAGATAGAAGCCTGTGATGCTTGAAGAAGGGTAACCAAGTAAGTAACAAGAAGAGCATTAACAGCCCACCTATGTATCAATCCAGTGCCTACGACCAACTTCTACTTTCTCCAAATGTGCTTAACTGTAAAATACTACCCTTAACATCATTTTATAAGGAACAGATATATTTAATAATTTTGTTGTTAAATGTTCCATGACTTTTCCAGTGGGTTTGTAAGAAAATTTTTCTTGGTAGCAGAGTTCTATTACAATTAAGATAGTTCATGCTGTGAACAAAGGTCTCCTTTGGGAACAGATCTCCTGGTGGGGAGATTTTGGAAAAAGCTGTTTTTATGTAATTTGTGGATATATTTTGACTTTGGAGAGTGGGTGATTGAGTTGAAGAGATTGGGATTGTTTTCTTTGAGCACGTCTGTGCCTATTTATCTCATTCCCCTGATTCTCTTTGTATAGTATTTTATAGAGAAAGAAAGTTGACTGGTTTTCTAAGCCAAGGCTTACCTCTTTTTAAATTTCACAATATGTTAGGGGTACACATATTTTGCCTACATACTTTGCTTCCTTTAATGTGAGTGCGGTTGGTGCTTATTACATCAATATCAACTTTTTAGCACTGCTTGGATATTATGTCTTTCTCCTGTAACACTTTACTTTCATGGAAGGAGATGGCCCTGAGCTTCCTTAAGGCAAACTAGTAGAAAAGGAAATATAGCAAGCAGTGGATTTTTCCATGTTATTTTTTAAATCTCTGGTAAAAAGAGTGATCAGTGGAGGACAGAAATTACCTTTTAATCATCTAAGACTAGGTATTTTTTGTGGGAGCTACTCAGCACAATCCTTACTGTCTCAAAATGCCAATTCTGGGACACTAATTTTTTTTATTTTTGGAAATGAAAGAAATTCATTAGTGTTTCTTTATAATGTTTTATGTCTTTATGTGTTTCCAGCTAATAACATGTAATACCTAATATAAACAATTTCATCCCTGAGTTCTTAATGTTTTGCTTCACTCTCAGTGTGGCTTCATTTCCTTATATTTGGTAGAATTACATAAGGACTCAAGTCGCCCACACCTGAGAGGCCTCAGTCCTGATATGCTTGTACTGTTTGATTCTGAACATACATGCGGAAGTGTATAGAGGATAGAATGATGAAATTATGATAGAATGGAAAAATTCAGGACAAATTCAGGGAACACACAAATTAAGTGATACTCCAAAAGTTTCAAAAAATACCAGTAATGCGCCATTGTTAAAATCACAATATTGCTATTTGTTTGCGATGACCTTCAGGTCTTCTTGTCCTAAATTTCCATTTTACTAAAGGTCCATATTCCCATGAGCTTCTTTGACACATTTTATCTATTCTACATTTACCTGTTCTAATTTGTTTCTAAGTAAATGTTGGTATTTTACAAGTTAAAAATACCCTTGCTTTTTTCTTTTCTTTCTTTCTTTCTTTCTTTTTTTTTTTTGGAGCCTATTCTTCTAAATGAAGTTTCATAAAAATGGAAAAACAAGCACCACATGTACTCGCCATTAAACTGGTACTAATTGATCAACACGTATGTGCACATATGGAAGTAACATTCATGGGACATTGGACAGGTGGGAAGGGGGAGGAGAGGATGGATAAATTCACACTCAACAAGTATGGTGTGCAATGCTGAACCTGGGGGTTTGGCATGCTTGTAGCTCTGATTTCAGTGGTGCAAAGGCAATATATTTACCCAAATCTTTTGTACCCTCATGATATTCTGAAATAAATGTAAAAAATTCGTTGCCTTCCACATTTTTATTGTAGATATTGTAAAAATGATATTACAATTAATGCATTCATTTAGTATTTTCCATTTCTATTGCTACCTGAATATAAATAATATACAATGCTACTTATATGAAAAAGTATAAGTTTCTCTAAAGAAAGCATACCCTTGTATGTTTGCATTGAGCTAGTAAAACACTATGTGCTCACATTTTGAAGAATAAACAAGGATTATTATTGGTAAGGATGTGGTGTAGATTTGTATGTGTATGTAGCAACATACTTAAATAATATATATAAAGTATTAATACCATGTTTGGCACATGCTAAGTGCTCAATAAACAGTGGAGACTGTGTGGTGATAGTGATTTATTATGATTATTATTAACATATAAAGTCAGATCCTAATTCATGGACAACTAATATTTAAAATAATTTATAGCAATCAAATATCAGTAACTAATATAGAAGTAAAATAAATATAATAGCTATGAAAAACTGGATTGATTTGCTTAATATATACTGCAACAGACATTGTGTTCTCATTGTGCTTGTGATAAAGGTAAACCTCAAGAGAAATTTATGACTATCAACATATCAAATCATCATTTTACTTACATAAAAAACAAGACCTGTGGGTTAACTTTCTAACTGTAAAACTCCATTGTATCAACTTAAATAATTTGAACACTTTAGCTCCTAAAATAACTACAATGTGACTATTCCTTCACTTACTTTCAGGTACTTTCATTGGAAAGTTACATGGCTAACTTAAATAATAGCCATGTCTATACAGAGCCAACCATCTTTAGAAAACAGGAAAGGCAGCCCAGGTCTTTATTCTACATGAATGATGCCACATATTTGGATACTTAGAAACAACTGGATACTTGAATGAGATAAGTACAATATTTGAACAACTAAAAACACTGTTCTTTTTATGTAGAAATATTTGGACATTTTACACTTTACCCAAAATATCAATGATATAATGTAGCATGTCAAAGATATACTTTTTTGTTGGTATGATCCAGATTTCACTTGCCTGACATGGTAGTGCCCAGAGTTTTTGAGATATATGGGCGCCCCAATCTTCAACTGTGTCAGCAGAAAGGACTTCTAATTTCTCTCAGGCAGCCTAATTCACCATCTACTCATGGCTAAGAGTCACGGGATTTTTAGAGCATGATAGCACCAATGGCATGTCATAGAAATTCATGCTGCACCTGTTCTAAAAAATAAAGTTTTCTGTCTCTGCAGCTTTCAATATAGCACCTTCCACTGATACTAAATTTGTTGATTATTTTTAAAGAAGGAAGAGCTATACAAACAGACAGGGAAATAAGGTGCCTGTAACACCCCCTGTTGAAAGCTGCATTATTTATTCCGCTTGAATGAATTTATATTGGATAAATCTAGTACGAAGTGAAAACCCTATTTCCAGCTGAGACTTAAAGATGTTTTACTAAAACATGCTTAAGCAAATGCATTTTGATGCCTCACAAGGAGGATGCACACAGAGCTATCTTTGAGGAAGTTCAATAAAGTGTGTATCGGCAGCTGAAGAAAGATGTTCTCTGATTTGCACTCATAGATTTGCATCGACTTAATTTAAAATTCCTGGTATGCACAGGAGAAATGGTTAAATATGACTTTTGGATGATACCTAACAAGGGGAAGTAACTTTTCCTTTTCTGCTCAGTAGTTAGTCATGCTGCTGAAGCCCCAAATGCTCACCCAGAAGCTTTAAAACCCTCACTTTTAAAATAGAGGGTTCCTTTGCCCTGAAAGTCTGAGAGAGTGGAATTACACCTTCAACTGGCACTGCTCCACCTTACAGGGTCCTGAAAGCTTTCCCATCCACCTCGAGCCCAGGCAGTGGCAAAGAAGGAGAGGAATTGAAGAAGCAAAAATAAATATTAAAGTACATAAGAATTAAATATTACCTATTTAAATAGCAATTATGCAGTTGAAAACAAGATCATCACACCTGTACAAGAAAAGGCATGCAAGCCCAAAACATCTGCTTGGATCCACCTGCCAGGCACCTGTTTTGCCGTTTCAATGCCATTTGATTACTGGAGATGTAGAGGCTCTTGTGAGGTAATGAGTGATTTTACATTATGCATGATTGAAAACAGGTGTTCTAATGCTGTACAATTCTATGCATGAATAATTCAGTTTGTTTAGAGCAAGATCTTTAAAAGAAGTACTGCATGGGCTTTATTATTCTATAAACATGAAGGTTATTTTTTTTTTAAAAAAAAATGTACAACGATTGTTCCTTTTCAGCTAGCTTGTTTATGGCAATTTTTGTGTAATTTTATGGATGTGAAATAATATCTTGAAAGGTAAAATTGATCATACTTAAAACATGTAAGAAGTAAAATTGAAAGGTCTGTTAGCAAGAGGAAAAACTGTATTAAAATTCAATGTTCTAAGTGAAAATGCGTGATTATTTCCTTCCTGCTTTGCCTGCTTTCTGATGGTAACAAAACATTCGTCTGAGAGCTATAATTAGGGAGGGGTGAACTATTTGGGAAAATAGAGAAATTGTTTTGTATCTCAGCCCAAACACCAAGTACAGCCCAGACTTCCTTAAAGACAGAACTGATCTTACTCAGCAGCATGTCTCTTCTTAGATATCATGAGTTCGCACCCTCTTATAATCCACTGTAGGACGTCACTGATACAGACGATCCCTTTTGCTCCAATTCCCACTTAATGTTTTGTCTACCCTGCATTTCCAGAGCCAGAATTGTTATCAGAATGTTGCGTTTCAAATACCAAGTAAAATCCCCAAATTCCTAATGTTAAGATTTAGAACCTCACTTAGACCAAAGACACTGTGGTGTCTTCAACCATATATGAGCAAAGATTTTACATGTCTGAGCTTTGAGATATAGAAAGCTTATTTACTGCAATTAATACTGTTTAAGTAATAGAAAGACAAAGGAGAAAGAATTATAATCATGTTGCTGCTACTAATTTACATTTGCTGAGTGTTTCGTGCCGTGTAAACCATAGCATAAGAGAGTTATTGACATGTAATAATCCCTTCCTAAAATATACCAGCTCAGCAAGTAGTCAGCCCTGAGCTTTGAGGTTTGGCTACCTTCCTTCATTTTAAGAGTTGTGGGTTGCTTCACAGGGGATCTATTATTGAAAAGCTTTCCAGTTAAGAGTAAATTGTAAGGCTAGTCCTTTATGTGGAGAGCAACACTGGGAAAGTCACAAGGAGAAATAGAAGACTTGGTATGAAGGAAGACACTTTTATTGCTATTGACACAGTGAGTTGACCTTATTCCCTCCCAAAGGGATAAGGTTGGAGAGTATGCCTTTACAAGTCTTCACCAAATATAAGCATTGGCCTCATAAACTCAGGGAATCAACGCCAGGAAGGGATTCAGGGATCTGGACTAACCAGAAGATAGAAATATTGGTCTGGCAATCTTGACCTAGCATGAAATGCCCTATTTCTCTCAAAGTTAAGATATCAAAGTCTTCTTTATGAATCTGCTATTAATATAAAGTTCTTTTTTAAAACTCCACCTCTCAATGCTGATGGACAACTAAAATATTAAGTTGAATTACATGAAATTGCAATTTTTGTTAGTCAAAGCTAGTTAAGTATTAGACATTTCATAGGGCTCAGTCTGTCTCTGCTAAGGGTTTCTCAATTTAAGGCATCGCTTTTTCCTGAATACTATAAACCAACGGTCCCCAAACTCTTTGGCACCAGGGACCATTTTCATGGAAGATAATTTTTCCATGGACCAGTGAGGTGGGGGGATGGTTTTGAGATGACTCAAGTGCATTACATTTATTGTGCACTTTATTTCTATTATTATTATTACATTGTAATATATAATGAACTAATTATACAATTCACCATAAGTTGGGGACTGCAGCTATAAACCATACTCTTTCATTGAATGAAATACATAAATAGTAAGAAAAGCAATGCCCTCTGATAGAATTAAATGCAGTGACAAAGTGGAGCACATGTTCAACAACCGTGTATAAAGAGAATGTCTTACAACCGTGATAGGAGTTGGGAAATAGTCTACCATATACCGAGAGGCAAAATCTAATTACTCTCATAAATCTACGCTGTTCTGAATGCATTGTGAGACCAATAGATTGAGGCAGAGCTTCGCAACTCCTGCATGGGTCTAGTAATGATAGCTGTTAGGACTCTTTGTCTAAGAATGCAGCCATCATGCAGTGAGAATCTACATGGAGAGATTGTGTGTAGAGAGGAACCCTGGTCAACAGCCTCATCCTAGCTGTAGGCTGATTGCCAAAAGCAACTCCCAGTCCAATGAGGGAGCCAACTTGGATGCCCATCCCAGAAGAGTCTTCATAGGGCTTCAGTGCCACTCATCATCTGACTGCACATGTTTGGTTGGTTAATTATGACTGCAAAAACTTTGAAACTCCTCTCACTGAAAAATGGGGTCTATTTTCCCTCTTTGTGAATTTCGGCTAGACTTTGACTTCCTTGACCATTAGGATATAGCAGAAGTGGTGCTGTGCTAGCTCCCGTTCTACTTTCAAAGCACTGTCAGTTTCTGATCTTTCTGTTCTTAAGGGCCAGCTTCCATGTAAAAATGAGACTATCTTAAATTCACAGTGCTGTGAGAATCCCAAGCCATATTGAGAGGCTCTGGATGATGACACAATGTTGAGATGGTGTGGGGGCAAGAAGCACCGAGGCACCAGACACAGGAGTGAAGAAGCTCCCTTGGAAGTGGATTCTCAGCCCCTGAAGCTCCAGCTGATGCCATGTGAACCAGGGATGACTCGCCCAGTCACACCCATTCTGACTTCCTGGCCCATCAATATATAAGTAATAAAATAAAATGGTTGCTTTAAGCCGTAAGTTTCATGGATGTTTGTTATGAAGCAACAGATAGAAGAAATAGGACCAAAATTTTCTTTAAGATATGATTGAGGTTCAGTCACTAAAGAGGTTTGTGAATTTGAGTAAATTAGTTAACCTCTCAGTCTCGATTTTCTCATCTCAAAAATGGAGTCCTGACATCATCTATCACTAAAGGTTCATGTGAGAATGAAAACGCGTGACATTTCCTTAACAGTGCCTGACACCCATAAGCCCTCAAAAATGTCAGCCATTATTAGTGTCATTCAACCTTCTACAGTGAAATAGGATATACGGGAAAATTCTTAACCCAACATGGTCAAGAGATGCAAAGATCCTCAAGGTTGTCCTTCTGCCAATTCTAGGTTTCAACATGCAGATGTTCACCTTGGAAGTCATGAAGCCTGGTTGGAAAGTGGACAGATGCTGTGCAAATGTAAGTTGCTACTATAAGAGCTGTAAGTTGCTGCTTTAAGAGCAGAATGAGCTTAACAAAACCCTCTGTGCTTGTTTGAGGTGTCCAAGAGGTGGACACTGGGGAGGGGCACTGAAAAATGGCAAAGTTGTCAGGGACAAACTCATATAATGATCCCACATGTAATCAGGCTCAGTGTCTGCCAAATGCTTTGGCAATGCTTTGTAGACGGCATCAGTGGTCTTTCAGTTGAAACAGGTGAGGAGTATTGATCATTTGATTGCAAGGATCTCTACTAGATTGTCAGTACCTTAATTGTTAGGGCTTGAAGTACTGACCTAAATTGTCAGTACCTTACAAGTAGAAACCATGTCTAACTGGTACATATGTCAATAGAGTCTAAGCCTTTTTAACTAGAAATGTGACATCCATCAGGTAATGGACATGAACTCGGGCTCTGGAGCCAGACTACCTGGGCTCAAATCCCGGCTCATTGTTTACTAACTGTGTGAACTTGGGCAAGTTACTTAACTTTCTTGGCCTTTATCTTTTCTTTATTTATAAAGTGGGGAAATTTAAAAAACCTATTCATTGAGCTCTTGTGAAGATGAATCAAATTAATAGGTACAAATTGATTAGAACAGAACCTCCACATAGCAAGTGTCATATAAGGATTTACTAAATATATATTATTATAACCATTAATATACACGTTAATTTATATCTTTATATTTTGAAGATAAGAAATTTGAGTCTAGAAAAGTTAAATATCTTATAGACCCTTTATAGCAAATCACAATAGGACAAAATTTAGAATACAAACACAGACAAGGAAAATATATATTTACTCAAATGCAATTATATCCAGGAAATAGAGTTTTATGTGAAGAGTTAAGGATTATATAAAAGTTTTCATGGTCATTAAAATGTGCCACCATACATTGATATATGTTAACATATAAAAAGGTAAGATTAAGAAAATGTAGAGCTGTACAAAGCTAAAGTTATCTGAAATGACAATGTAAATTAGAGTGGATCCTCAATATTGGCAAACACGGTACTATTTTTCTTCAGTTTAGGACCAAATCAAACTACCTGTCTACTATTTCCAAATTTAGAAAACTTCAATGAAGTAAACACAATGGAAAACTTCAGAGAAGTATGTTATGAAATTGAATTATAGAAACAGAGGTTTATGGTACTGAGTGGGGCATTGCAAAGAATTAAAACAAACTTAAAAAGAAAATACTGGCTCCTGAATTGCCAAGGGTCAGTTAAGGAATGAAGATCTAAATACTCAAATCGCCCCAAGGGTAGAAAGAGCAGGACCAATCCACAAGAAAGCTGGAATAACTGCCTGGAGTAAATTCATACATAGGATGAGGAATCCACAAATGGAAAGAGTATGTGTCTGTTGTCATACACAGACGGTGTGACAAAGAAATAAGCGCATGTGAAGATTAATTTAAAAAATACATGTGAGTATAAGATTACCATAGTCTCTATTTATAGAAAATACCCATTCATCAGGTAGCAGTTGGTCCTTCTCTCCAGGCTGGTCTTGTTAACTTCTTCCTCTCTAATAAGGTTTTATCTACTCTTTCCCAATTGATTGCTTTCTGTAAAATGCCTGTCAGAGCGCACTCCTTCGATTTGCTTGTACATCGCAAATAAAAACAGAACAATAACACTTGGATGTGTATTAAGCTGAATGCCAAGTCAGAAATTTAGGTAGTAAGGAATTTAATTTTACTTTTCGATAACTGAACTTATTTTCTCTTTTGAGCATCCTTTCAGCATGTATTGAAAATTAAATTCCTATGGAATAGAATGTCTCATCCCTAAACTCAATCTTTGAAAAAGGAGTACCTAGAGTTAAAACCCTATGGGCAAGCGATGGGTGGAATTTTGATGGAACAAGAGGGATCTGGTTTGGGTTGACAGCATCCATCCTCCCTGAGACCCATTGAGACTTGGATCATGCGTTGTGATATCTTTTCCTGAATATACACCTTAGTGCTCTTTTCTCCTTATTGTAAACTCACGATGTCTCCAGGCCAGCTTTGTTATAGTAAATATCATGGTTTCCCTTGGATCCTAGAAAACATTACCTGCTTCCATTCTGACATTCCTGGAAAGGTGCTACAGCTAAGGTCTTTCTATCTAGATGTTCCATGAAGCCATTTCTATGCTGGGTAATGGACTCTGGCCTTTATCTGGATTTGGGGCATATTCCATTTTTCTCTCACATATCCTACCCTGTCCAAGATTTCTATTATCCCTGTCATTCTCCCTGCCCTTACCCTCATCTGTAGAATTATTTTGTATTATCTGAGGAGGCCCTCTCTTACTTATGAGCAATTAATCTAAGTCTTTTCTTTGAGGTCAAAATTTTACACCACAAGTAATTCAGTGCTTAGAAACACAATAATCTGAGATCCTCTTGCAATTCTAAAGCCTTTTTAAAAAACTCAAGATATTTTCTGCTTCTGATTTATCAACCCTCTCTTGACACAACTGATGCATCCTGGCCCAGCAGATAAAAAAGAGGTCATTGGATAACAAGATATACCAGGGAAAATATATCAGTTAATACTAAAAGTTTATCCAGTTATTTGTAAGTCAGCAAATCATACTTCTGTACCTGGTTATAGCCAACTTTTAAATAACTTCTCCTATACATGTCCCCAAATGTTTAGGTCTTTGAAGAGACATCCTTTCCCATGCCTTTGTGCCTTCACTGACATCAGTCCTCTGTCCCAATCTGCTGCCTTCTTCCTCTTTGCTTGGGTAATTTCATACCTGCATGGTAAAGCATCCTGGGAGAGAGGGTGGGCTCTGGGTTTAGACCTTGTCGGTTCAGCTTTACTATTTATTCTATGTGAAGTGTTTGACAAATTATTAATATTAATATTGATTTAATCTCTCTCTGTTCCTTGTTTCATCATCTGCAAAATGGGTATAATCAGAGTATCTTCCTTAAAGGTTTTATCATGAGGATTAAATAACAGGGATAAAGTACTTAAAATGCTCTTTGGTGAATAGTAAGCATTCAACAAGCATTAGCTATTTTTACTCACCTTTCGAGTTTCACTGAATGCTGTTGTTTCCAGATACCTTTCCTGCATGACTTGGCTTTGGGCTCAGAGCCTGTATTCAGGGGTCCCATGGTTCCACATGCTCACCCCAACACTCCCCCCATTCTGCTGTCCCTGGTGGTCATTAGAGTCAGAGGCTATATGTCAACCCCTTAGGGTGGAGAGAGGAGGGAGCAAATGTGCTGTTTGGGAGGGCTTAGGGTGCATTTTCTTTGAGTAGAGCAGGCTTTTATAATTTAAGGAGTAACCTCTTACTAATAATATATTTCCTGAAGATTTTGTATTTATTCCTCTAACTCTCTGTAATATTATAAATCTTGCTTCTGCTACATTAATCCATCAGGAGGTGTGTGGGGGAGAGAATATGGAAGGAAGGGAAGAAAAGATTCATATCAAAATATTGATAAGACTAGTATTTTTATCCCTACTTTTTCAAATATAAAAAGGTTAGTGGAAACAGAATGACATATCCAAGGTCACAAGGTCACATAATATGTAGTTAAATCATGACTCAGCTCAACTCTTAAGACTTGTATCATCTTTGTGTTTAGTGGGTATCACGTTGTAAGTGATATCTGGTCATTGAAGACAGAGAAGATTTTCGTTCTGGAAATTGGACTCTGACTTCTCTCACTGCTCTACAGGACCCGCCTGGCTTGTTTGGGTTGTAATCTCAGTTTCTTAGAGCCTCACTATTAAAGTTATTGACTTGAATCTTGTTCCAATATCTCAAGTTTCTTGCCACAGATACAGTTTTTTATCATAAAGCAAATCCTTCATTTTCCTTGTCTGTGCAGAGTTCCAGGCCTGGATATCATCTAGTCTTTGGGTAACATCTTCCAGATTTGCTTTAAGCTGATTACATGTTGCTGAACAATCAGATTTTATGCCCTAAGCAGCACAAAACCTAGTGATGACAGTGCTGGCTCCTGGCCACCAGCAATGTGATGACGCAGCTTCGGTCTTTGATCGCCATGATTTGATCTTGGGTGTTCTCAAATGGCTACACACCCTGAAAGAGTGGGAATGGGAGTCTCTCTCATGGTGTGACAAACAATGATGTGAAAACTCCTCTGTGTCCAGCTCTTTCTGCCATCTCCTCTCCCCTCTCTTTTATACTCAATCTTCCTTTTCACATTCTCCTTGCACAATCCCTTACCTTTTTATACACATTCATATTTCTAATTGAGTGAGCCAGATTAAATGTTTTAAGGTGGCTATTTTAAGAAATGGAGTACCAGCACAGGACATACTCTGCTTGGAAATGTAGGCAGAACTGGGCATATCTGTTTAAGAACTATCAGACCTAAAATGTGGAAAATCTTGAGCTGGAGTTCCCTTTCTCTGGTTTGAATGTCTCATTCAAGATTTTCTCTTACTTGTTTTGCTAATCTCTCATCTCTGGAGCTGCAGTTACTGGTGCCCTGGGCCCCATCTGACAATCCATGACGGTGATTCTTATAATTTGATTTTACTTTTTAACCTACCTCTACAGAGGCTATCTGTGGAGGCAGAAATGTGTACCTAGAGCACACAATCAGCTTTATTTAGCTTCTCTACATCTGAGTACTGAATGCAGAACTCTGGGGAAGTCACAATGGCTTGCCTTTAATGATTACAGAATGGAGCACTGCAAACTTGAAGAGAACACAGGGAATGAGAAAATGACAGTCAAGCAGCGTCCACTTACCTTTCCTAAATGCTTACCAGGAGTAGGGCTCTGGGCTAGAAAATGCAAAGGGCACCAAATACAAAACAAAGCCCCTGACTTTTAGAATTTCAATCGGCTCCAGGAAAGCTGGCATAATGAATGCAAACCGGCAATACCGGAGTGTGATATACAGAGTATCCACCTTAGTTCAGGGAAACCCGTTCTGTCAGAGACTAGAAAGTTCAGATGGGGATCACTGTGGTTAAGTGGTTTGGAGTGACCAGAGAGGATGCTTTAAAAAATCTCAAATCTTAACTGGACTATGAAGAGAAAGCAGGAACCAGATATTTCAGAAGCAGAAAGAAGGGCACTCCAGGTGGGTGTGACGCATGAGTAAGATTTCAGACTAGGGAAGATTAAGGGGCCAGTGCAGTGAAAGCTAAGAGATTAAGTTTGGCTGAAGGGCTCACTCACATAGGTGTAAAGCAGCTGGCTCTGCCTTTCGCATAGTAGGAATTCAAGAAATATTTGGAAAACACCTGGGAAAAGATTAAAATGATAGGTTGATGCCACATTGACTATTTTCTCTGTACTTTCGCCAGTTGGTTCAAGGCGATAGTTAAGGTGAAAAAGGTTAAAAATAGAGTCTTAATTCAGGACTCCTGATAATTCAAGCAAAACCTGAATCTTCATCAGTTATCTATAGAAAATGTGTTATAATCATAAAGGGTTCTGAGTGAGACCAGGTAACTGAGTGAGGTTACAGACACTTGCTTTGTTGGAAAAGAACCCAAGATGTGTAACATCTAGAACATTGGTCTTCAAATGGATCCTGAAAACCAGCACTCTGGAAGTGATCCCCTTTTCCAGAATTGAGCATGCCCGTGTGTTTTGATTGTAAGAGTCAGAGAGAGCACCCTGCACTCTTCTGGTCTGTTTATCTGACTCTCTCCACCAGGATAGAAATTCCCCAGGGTAGGAACTGGCCTCTTCAACATCGTAACCCTGGCAGATAGAGGAATGCTTGCCACATATTTGGTGCTCACTAGTTATCTGTTCCTTAGAGTCATCTCCTAAAATACCTGGTGTGGTTCTTTAATTCAGAATTTTGTCAACTCAATAAAAAGATAGACTAGGACAAATTAAATGTAGATAGTGTATCTAGCTACCCTACATATAAAGTAAATATAGCTATAAACAGCTAAAATTGGATGATTGACAGTTGTGTCACGAATTCCTTCTCAGTGTGATTCAGAGAACGGTATCTAGCTTGGACCCACCTAAATTCCTGTACTTAGTACATTCTTCAGAGATTGCTGAGACTCGGTTTCTGGTTTAGGAAGTGGTCACTCCCCAACATTCACAAATTTTCCAGGGATTTGTAATTGCACAAAGTTTATTTTTACAACCATCCTGAAATTCCAGGGCATTTTGTTCTCTCCACCGCTCTGCAATGTGATTTTTATTAATGCCTTATTCCCCTGGAAATGACAACTTTGTTCCTCCAGTCACTACAGCCTCCACCTGGAATCTGTGTAATTATATCATCCCTGATTTGCTGCAGTACTTAGAAGGATTAGTGATATCTTGATCCTTTTCGTGACAAAATAATTTCCTGATTGGAACTTAAAGATGAAATTTAATATAGTTTGGCAATCATCTAAATGTGATATAAAAGTATGTTAAAAAAGAATGGCTGAAACAAAAGATTGCAAAGATATTTTATATCTTAAAAGTTTATTATTTTGTAAAAGTGATACATTTTATTATAATACATTCAAGGAATCAAGAAAACAAATAGGTGTAATAAAATAAAAACATACCTAAAAACCCACACCTAGAAATGGCCATTATTAGATTAAAACTGAACATTGTTCTAGGGAAATATAAGAATGGAAAGATGGAATTAGCAAAAAGAATTTTTAAAAGAAGGAAGAATGTTACGAACATGAAATTATATATGTGCATATGTATAAAACAAAATATCAAATATAATTTGGTTTATGTTTAAAACAAGAAAATGTACTTAAAATAATATTGAAGAAATTGCTGAAGCCCAAATACGTAGTAAATATATATATCCTCCTAGATATACTAGTTACTAAAACAATCTCTCTCAATTCAAGAAAAAGATCATTACAAAAGTTAAGAGGCTAAGGTAAATATATTTTAGCTACACTATTAAAGTAAGGAAAAAATTCAAGATATACTAATGCTTTTGTCATCTATTTCTTCTGACTCAATTTTTAATTAATAAATTGTATGAATGTAAGACATAACATTTTCATTGCATTTCATAATAAAATTCCCATAGCTACTTAGAACTAGGTTTTTATTCAAACTTATTAAATCCTTACCCCTGCATCTTTTACCATGGTATCTCTATTTCTGAGTTATTTATTTGGAGTTAACCTCCTGGTTGGCTAGAACCAAAAAAAAAGCTCACAGATGCTGTATTTTCTGAGAATTTTCATGTTTAAAAATGTCTATTCCTTCACGTTATATTTAAACAGTATTGGGTCTACATTTAACATTTAATATTCTCAGATCTTTTACACATTGTTCCACTGTCTTCTGGCATTGAATTAATGAGAAGGAAAACTCCATGAGGGAAGTGTTTTGCCTGTTTTATTTTGTTGTGGCCTGAAACAAAGTCTCGCATATAATGGGTGCCCTCAAAACATTTGTGGAAGGATTGACTGAATATTGTATAAACAGTCCTGATACTGGCATTACTCCTGTTCAGGTGCCTCCAAAAAATTCTTTTATAATTCTTAAAATTCAAGAGCTTAGCTCGGATATATACTAGCTTTGACTTTTCTTTTTCTTTTTTTTTTCTTTACCTATTTTATTTTATTTTTATTTATCTATTTTTTCAGCATATTATGGGGGTACAAATGTTAAGGTTACATATATTGTCCTTGCCCCCCCTTTCCCCCTCATGCCATCGACTTTTCTTATACAATTATTACTGCAACATAAATGGGCTTTTCTGTAGATATATTCTTTTCATTTCAAAAAATATCCCCTTTTTGTTCAAAATATCAGAGTTAGACAAGTTTCCCCTTAAAAAATAGGATTGATAATGGTATCTACTATGAGTTTTATATAAGTTAAAGCAAGTAAAATGTCAAGGGGGCATAGGAAACACCATATCAGTATTGCTGTTATTGTCTCCATTGTTATTTGATCTGACTTCCCCTCTCAGTATAGTTTTATCTCAGATTTCATATTTGTTATACTATGTAAATATTTACAAAAGATCCACAGAGAATATAATTACTTCTTCTGTCTTGAACAATTTATGGTTTCCTCTGGAATTATTATCTTGCTTTTTGTGTGCTTAGTTTTCCTTTTACTAACTACTAATACCCTTCCAAAACCTTACCTAGTGGAAACGTCATTTCAATATTTCCAAACACTTCAGTGATCTATGGATTGTATACCCATCCCCCCGAGCCTGTTCACCTGCTCTAATGTGGACTGGATGTTCTCCACACTTGTTACACAGCTGTCATCTGTGTCCCCTTCACTGTCAGTGTGCGTTTTCAACACACTTATCTCTTCATTAGATTAAATGTCTATGTTTTTCTTGGATTAGCCTCATTTGCCTATCTTCTAGTAACTTCCTGAAAAAGGATATACGGTAATTTAAAAATTTGAGAGCTTACATGTGTGGGAAATACGTAAAATTTATTTTTCTATTGTTCTAATGAATTTTCCTTTCTGCTATAATGTTTAATTTCTAAAAGCTCTAGGTTCTGTTTGTTCTTTTAATGTTTGTTTTTTTAATAGCATACTGTTCTTGTTTCATGGATGCAATACCTGCTTTGTTTGTTCAAAATGGACTTTTTAACCTTATGATTCTCTTTTTTCTATTTGCCTTGAATGTTTTGTGCCTGTAAATTGTTCAGTTGTAGTTGCTTATAGTTATATTTAACTTATATACAGGCTAATCTACCTATCTGTGTCTACTGTGTGCATTTAATTTGTCTCAGTTCATCTTTTCACTGACTTGATGAAAACTGAGGTAAATCCCTGTGTATAATTAAACACAGTTAACTGGAAGCATCTGTTAATGGATTAAGCACTGTTTTCATAAATTCAGATCTTTAACTTGGTAACACCAAACATTATTGCATTATCTGTATGTTTCTGATTTTATCATAATCGTTAATTTCTTCAATATCTTTATGTCTTTTCTCTGCAATCACTAAAACTTTATTAACCTCATATCACTGCCTTGATCTGTTGGCGCTGCTATAACATAATACCAAAGTTTCGGTAATTTATAATGAACAGAAATGTATTGGCTCACAGGTCTGGAATCTGTGAAGTCTGAGACGGAGGGGCTGGCATCTGGCGAGGACCTTCTAGTTGCATCACACCATGGCAAAAGACACCTCGTGGCGAAAGGGCAAAGAGAGGTCGAGAGAGAACAAACCCACTCCTGCAGTAACGAGCCCACTCCCAGGATAACAGCACTACTCCGTTAATGAGGGTGGTGCCCCTGTGACCCAAACACTTTCTACTGGGCCCCACCTCCCAGAACCATCCCAATGGCAATTAAATTTTAACATGAATTTTGGAGGGGACAAACATTCAAACCATAGCACTCACTATTAGCAATATGGTTCTTTTACACATTTTTTCTTCACATTTATTTGTAATGATGTTCTTTTAACTAGGCAAGTTCCACTTTCAACTACATCCTTTTATTTTTTAAGTCACTCATCTTTAAGCCCTAAGGTTATTGCAGTTTAAATTCCTGTGTAGTGTGAATCAATCCTAGAACACGTTATTTTGATCCTTGGGTTACATTTTCTTTCAGACTGTAGTCTTCATCTACTTTTTCATGCTCTATTGTTTTAGTTTTTACTTTTCTTTTCTCAAGTTTCTTTTCATACTTTCCTATTTCTGTTTATTTCCTTTTCTTTAGCTTAATGTGGGGCCTTTATTCAAATTTTCAATTTTGTTCTAATATAGTATGGATAAATTCTACGGAACCCTCTTTCTATCTTATTTAAGGGTGGGTTGTCTTCACCTCAACTCCAAAGTGAGTGCTGTGATCCACTTCTCTGTCCTCTGAGATGCTGGGAGGAACAATGTGTGGATCAGGATCAGAAGGGGAGTGATGGGCAGAGTGAGAGCTCCTCTGATGAACTTGCTGTCTTTCTCAGAGGCTATGAATTCTGCTGTCTTTTCTGAGATTTTGACATACCAAAAGTCGGGAGCAGGGGATCAGTGAGCTAGAGTTTTGTATCAATCTAGCAATTTCCTCTTTCTCTGATAAACCTAGAACTTAGTACTCTATCATGGAGTCAGACCCACTTGTTAATTTCTTCTATTTTCTTGATTCTTGATGTATTTTGCCGACTAGTAACAGCATCACATGCGAGCCTGTTAGAAATGCAGAGTCTCAGGCCTTGCCCCAGAGTCCCTACATCAGAATCAGCATTAAAATAGGGGACCTATTAGGGTGCCTGTGGCCCCAGTGTTGTTAGCTAGGGAGGGACTGTCACACACCAACTGGGGATTTTTATGCGTCCTCCCAATTTTTCTCCTTCTAAAGATGTTGGCTTGTTTTCTTTTATATTCAATTCTAATAAGTTCCATTTTATTACCTGAGATATTCAACAATGTTTGACTTTGATTATTGGTCCCTACCTCTTTGATTTTACCCCTTCTCCCCAAACTGAGAGTCTATGTAAGGGGAGAGCCCAGGTGCTTCTATCTTGTCCCTGAGACTCTGCCACAGAAGGTAGGGACATCTCCCATAGCCTTTCTGTGGTTTCTTCTCTACAGGCAACTATTCACTTCCTCAGTCTACTTCTCTCAGTCAGGGGGTTTTCTTTCAATTCTGCTCCTTTCGCATTCTTCCAGCACTCTGCCTGGCGATGAGAGGACAGGCACAGCAGCCAAGCGAAAATCAAACCACACCAGCATCTCCTGCCTCCGTCCTTGGCTGCCAGATTGCTGCCTACCAGAATGTTTTGCTGTTGAGGTTGTCCTCACAGTGGCCGTGGGTTTTCCTTTCTTTCTTGGAACAGAGAGGAGGTGGGAAAGAGATACTGTGTTTTAGTTTTACTCTGCTGTCATTACCCTTTAGGTTTCATCTAAACTTGTTTTAGAATTAGTGATGTTTTTATGGAAAGCACAATCTTATTAAGACAAATGTATGTGCCGTCCTCTTTCCAAGGAACCCTAAAATGCAAACAAGAAAAAGGTGTATTCTGAGCTTTAAATCAAAGTGGTTTATTTTACAATGCTCAAGCAATTGGATAATGCTTGTATTTTTAAAGCCCATGTACTGTGAGACTTTGCCAGGACAGGTTTTGCAGGTAAGTACTTTTTACTTACATACCCTCACTCTACTCCTTTCAGCCTACTCCTCAAAAATGCCCATTGACTTGCCTCTGTAAAGTTGTGTTGTATTTATTCACAGACTGGGAAGCTGTGAGGGGTATTAGGAGTGTGACCTTCCATACATTTCTTTCTTCCTTTACAAGGAAGAGCAAACCTCTCAGGTTGAGAGAGAATTCTGTGTTGATGTTCACTCCTGCTGATTTGTGCTGTGTGTTATGTGTGATCTGACTGGAGGTACAAGTCAGTAATGTGCCAATGTTCCTCCAATGTGGAGCAACAGAACACATAAGGACAAACGAAAAATTAATGCTGATAGAAGAAAAGGCCCAGGGGCTGTACACTATAGGTGTAGCATGTATGTAGAATTGTAGCAGTTCAGGATAACATCACATACTTAGTAGATTTCATGTTCTCAGTCAACCAGTTAGGAATACAAGGTATTTCAAAATATAAATGAAAAAGGGATGGCAAGAGGGGATCAGGACTAAAAGGAAAGTGGGAAAGAAGGCAATTAGGAGAATCTGCATTTATTTTTCAAAGTGGATTTGATTGAAATGATCATATCCTGAGACTGGCAAAAAACTTACATTCTGGAATCATAAAATGCTTTTATACTGTTACCTCTCTGGATTAAGCTCAACGTATCAAACAATGAATTTTTAATTTTAAAATTAGAAGGTTTATTTTGGTAACATTGTTCTCCCTCCAGAATATTTCAAATTAAAGGTCTTTCTTCACTCTTTTGGAATGGATCCTTAGGCATTAAATGGTTTGGACTTCTTTCCATGTGATAAACTTCCTAAAATTGTATTCTTCAAGTAGTGGAGGAATCATAAATGTCCCCATGTATCTAATAAAGCTGGCAAAAAATGGGAGTACACATGAGTTTTTTAGTAGATTTTATGTAAAGTCAGAAACTGTTTAAAATTAACCTTGATTTTCCCTCAAAGACTGTGCTCATCTTGCAAATTCCGCTTCTCTCTAAATCAAAGGGCAACTATTTACAGACCATCTATTCAATTTTGTCAAGCTGCTGTTATTAAGCAGATAGGTTGCTCAAGCAAAATTATCACATAAGAGTGGTTATTTCACTGACCTACTTGCCCCAATTACTAATATTTTGAAGCGGAGCTTACAGGCAAACAACTCTGCTTATTTAGGAATATGGTAAGGTTGAAGGCAGGAAACCTTTTTACCTCCCAATAAAATTGTACTTGCACCATCTGGAAAGAATCACAGAAGGTGGTTCCCAAAAATAGTAGGAAATATTTTATTCTTTCGTATTACAGACATTTACCAAACACCTTTTAGGTGCTAGGTACCGTATCAGGAACCAATATGCTCACCTTTGTACCATCAATAAATCAGAATATTAGGATAACAGGCAGAACTACCATCACTACCATATCATTAAATGTATCTATTTAGAAAATACATTGGGATCAAAATCCCAATATAAATCCCAATAATATATTTTACCAATTGTTTCATGCATTGCTGAAATTATTCATGTCTATTATCTATGTTTTCTATTTGCCTGACATTATTACTTTCCTCTTCTTTGTGGATTTCTGTCAAAAAGAATTGGCGAACACATGAATCTTGTAATATTAGAGGTAGAAAGAACCCTGATGATTATGTGATCTAGCCTGTTTATTTACGAAATGGAAAATAGACCCAAAGGGGTGAAGAGATGGCATTACCCAGTGAAACAGGAGTGGGGAAGGCTTCATTGAGCCCTAGAGCACTCCAGGAATTGGGCAACCAGAGAAGGGAGTACTAAAAGATAGAACTGATAAGGACTGGCCAGTGAGAAGGTAGGAAGATTGTCTGTAGACTCTCGAGATTTCACTTGCTAACTCTACGAGTTATGTACACCATCTTCTCTCAGCCTTGCTGGCTTACTTACGATACTTATATCATTATGCCTCTAATTTATGCTTTCTCAATCACAAAAATATTAGCATTTTGGGCTAATTCTTTATTATGATGGGGGAGGGCTGTCCTATGTACTCTATTATAGGGCGTTTAGCTACATCTTTTCTCTCTACCCACTAAATGCAAGCAGCAACTCCCAGTTGTGATAACCAAAAACATCTTCGAATATTGCCAGATACTGTGAACAAAATCACTCTGGGGACAAAACCATTCTGGTTGAGAATCACTGCTCTACATAAATTTAAATAATCTGTGTAAGTACCAATTCCAACTAGCTAAAGGGATGGAAGAACCTGGAAAGAGGTGTCCAGTCTCATAACAAAACGTATAGATTTGGGCAATATTTTATAACTTGTTGTTTAATCAATAAATGTGATGCACGGTTTTCTATACCCTAAATATTTGCATTGGTGAACAGTTCTATAAGCTCATGAGAGATTTTTGGACAAAACCAAAATAAAACTGTATTTTTGGCTGCTACTCTATCTTTAAAAGTCAAGGAAAATCCCTGGGTGAAGCTCCAACAGGTCCATTTCCTTTCTTGGCATTTACCGGTAATAAAAGTCCTCTGGTTGCTTTAACTTATAAACCCAGTCTCAATTCAGAAAATAGGGCATTTATCCTTTGTAACAATCCTAACTTGATCTAGCACTAAATCTTCCCTCTTTCCCTAGGCCATGGCGTACTTGGGACAGTGGGAGAGGCAGGGCAAGATGTACTTCTTTGTGGCTTTTCCCTGCTGTCCATTTCTTCTTCTCCTCCAGCTTGCTGTCCTTTTTAATCTTCTGAAGGTGAGGCTCAGCCAGGTGAGGGGTTATGGAGAAAGGATATATCCTCATGTGGCAAGTAAATGTCTCCTGACATTAAGATCCTCTGGCTGGCAAATAGTTAAAGCAAACTTTCATTTCACAGGCACTTTTATGACTTCTTCCTGCCCCGCAGGGTCCTTCTGACAAAGTGCTGGGGCATGGGTATTGCATCTTTATTCTTCTGGCTGGTGCTACTCTTCAGTCCCTGGTTTTCTAGTGGTCAGCTCCTCCTAGACTCTCTTTGTTGGAGTCCATCGCCCAGCCGCGTAATCTCCTTCAGTAGGAATCCAAAAAGCTGCAGGTGGACTCATCTCCATTTGGCTCACACCTAATGCATGGGAATAGTTACATTCTTCGTCCTGGCAACTTTAGGAGTATGAGCCTGATCTTACTCAGCCACCACTCTCTACTGCTGGAGGTGAATGCAGATCCGAAAGAAGACACAACTCTCTCCTGGAGTCAGAGGCTTCTTTAGTTTGTTTCATCAGCAATGGGCCACGCATCAGTGTGTGGGTCTTCCAAAGGAATGATCTCCATTTAAATAAGCTCTTCTTACTAGGCATGAGACAACCTGTTCACTCCAACTCCCTGGGTAAATGTAATATCAGTTCAGTGTCTCTCTTTTAAGAAATCACCATAAAATACTCTTTTAATTTTGAATTGTTGACTCTCTTTTGAATCTCAAAGAGGTTGTGAGTCTCCATGAATCAAGTAACTAGGTCCTGGATATCCACTTATAAAGGCTTTTCCAGAGTGGCCAATCTCATGTTCAAATTGATGTCTAAGATTGTATATCTAGGTGCCTTCTACAAAACTAGGTTTTTTTTTTCTGACCTTATTATCTGCTCATGTAACTAAAGTTTTTATTTTCATACTAATTATTAAGCTGAAATATAGACCATTAGCTCCATAAGAATAATGTACTAGGCTGGGCTTGGTGGCTTACACCTATAATCCTAGCACTCTGGAAGGCAGAGGCAGGAGGATGGCTCAAGGTCAGGAGTTCGAGACCAGCCTTGAGCAAGAGCAAGACCCCATCTCTACTAAAAATAGAAAGAAATGAATTGGCCAACTAAAAATATATAGAAAAAGTTAGCTGGGCATGATGGTGCATGCCTGTAGTCCCAGCTACTCAGGAGGCTGAGGCAGAAGGATCGCTTGAGCCCAGGAGTTTGAGATTGCTATGAGCTAGGCTGACGCCACAGCACTTTAGCCTGGGCAACAGAGTGAGACTCTGTTTCAAAAAATAATAATAATAAATAATGTACTAATACACAAATTCCCCCATGACTTTCAAAAATCCACTAAAACTGCCTGGGCCTTTATCTATAAAATGATTGAGTTGTAGTAGGTGATATGTAGATTCAAGTAAAATTTAAAATCCTGAGTCTTTATATACTATCATTTCAAGAAAAATTCCATATAAAAATGACTTTATTTCCCTTAATTCTTTATTAATTTGTTTTCCTTATTAATTGAGAGAGGAATTATATTTTCTTGATCTTAGGTCCATTTAGGCATTTTAAAGCATGGATGATAATTCACTTAATCTTTCAGTACTTGCTGGGTACCTACCATGAACAATGACTTGTGCTGTTAGATCATGGGAATGATATTGTATGGTTTAATTATCTCTTTCAGTCTTTTTAAAAAAATCTATTAATTCCTACAACATTGTACAATGTGTAATTGAATAAATAAGCCCTGCTCTTAAAGCACCTTGCAACAGTAGGAGACATCCAATATGAAAGTACAATGATTATATTGCCAAAATGCTCTGTAAATAATTAGGACATACATGCAATTGTATTCTTTATTAACTAATGTTGTCACTAGATGTTGGAGACTCTTTCTTTAGCTATATTTTGGATTTATAACAGTTTCCTATGAACTTAGAATAGTTTTTCACCAAAGAATATCTCTAGGAAATATTTTCCAATTTACCCAAATTTATTTGACTGCCTCTTATTTTTTATTGCTATGATACACATTAAGGTGAACCAAATGATGAAACTAATGGTTTGAATGGCCCTTACTCAGAGTTTGTTGAAAATGAATTCTATCTCTAATTTCATCCCAAGAATATGACTAATTCAGACATCTTATCTTTTCAAACAGTCATGCACCAGTTAAATTCACCTCTATTCTCTTTACTTGCAAAGCAGGCAAGAGAATATAACCATTTTACGACAAATCAAAAATTCTCAATTTGCTATTCTAATGTACTTTTGGAAGACAATAGAGAAAGATGAGCTCTCTATGAGGGAGGGAAAAAAAGAAAATGCATGTCTTAAAATTTTAACATACTGATCCACATGAAATTCTTCCTACTATGTATCTATATCTGTATATTTCACAAATAAAAAAAATTGCGGTGACAGCTAATATGTATTGAATGACTAATATTTTTATATTTATTAGCTTAATTCTTACAACAACATTTTAAGGTAAATGTTATGCCAGATTTTAATTTCACATTATCTTTAATCTTTACTCATTCATATTTTGTCATTTTGATGTCACATTTACACAACCTGACCAATATGTATTGCAAAGCAATCAGTATAGCAGTAGACTGTGAGATTGCAACCAATCTTATTTTCACCAAAGAATTGCTTCTATGGAATCTGTGGGGTTCTCTATTTTGAGGGGAATTGTGGCAGCGAGGGCTGTTGATCACTAAATGTACAGAAACATATATAGTGCAGCAGGGAATAGATCCAATGAAGCATTGGTTGGCCCGGTGGTGTCCTATAAATGCAGGGAACCTAAAATATACACATACAGAAAAAAAATAATCCCACATTTGCTAGATCTGCATTCTATTTCTTACATTAAAATCCTTTGTTGACCCCAGAGGGAATTATAGTTACAAAGGACAAGGTGACCTATTTCAATAATAAAAGTACCAAGCTATAACTTTATTGATAGTTTAGACATTCACTGATTTCATAGGAACCTGTTTGATACACCTCTAATCTAATTTATCAGTATTATGGCACTGCCATATTTTTCATTCCCCTTTGTTGTCTATTGGACAATGGCACTGATCTAATGATGATGCTGTCATGCTACATCCATCAAGGCTGGACCATGGGCTGGGAGATTGCTTAAGAACCTTGTCAATAAAGGAGTATCCATTTATTTTCATAACAACATAGGTGAAGGAGGTGGCAAGTTGATTGGAAAGAGAGAGAAAGATAAAACAACCTTGTTTCATGTCAATTTAATGTTGGCATATTGATTATCAAAATTTTCCTGTCATCTCATAGACCGTTCTTTCCCCTTCTTCTTTTCAGTTTGGTTTCATTATTAATTGCTTTTTTTGTTTTTATCTTGATTTCTCTTTTTTCCCATTAAGTCCCTTCCCTCTTCTTCCCTTCTTGCTCCCATTTGTCTAATGCAGACGGTATAATTTGTTCTTTGAAAATTTTCTTTCTGCTACCCACCATTTTCTTTTAAACCTCCATCTCCACAGAAGATGGAATCCTTTCCAATTAAGAGGTCAGCCTTAAGCAGAGCATGGAGAATAGTGGCTCTACTCTGGACAAGAGCAGGAACAAAATTTTTTCAAGAGCAAGTAAGCAGTTTAACATGGTTGCTGAATAATTAATAGCTCAGGGTCTTCTTTTTTCTGAAGAGAGTGTTGGCTTTTCTCCTAGAATTTGGGATAGAAGACTCTTTTAGACCATTCTATGGAAATAGTTATTAAGATAAATTAATGATAAACAAATACATTCCTTGATTTATTGGTTGTAAAATAAGTAGACAATGTATTTCTCCAGTGGAGACTTTGATTCCTTTTTAGTATGGATTTTGGTGCTGTGGCAGAGGTATCCAGTCTCTATCCTGGGTGCAATGGTGAGATAAGTACTTAAGTCTATCTACATTGTTGAAAAAACAGACCACACATGTGAGAAACAAGTAAAGAAAGTGTTTGCAAAGTAACACATCAACAAGTCAAAATAAATTTGGCATAGTACAAATTAAACATATAATTGCCCCTTACCTGCATTATTTAGCAATAAACTGCTACTCTTCGAGTCGGTATAGTAAGGACTACAACATTTGTGTTGGTTAGGGTTAATGTCTACGAAAGGGGAGATCATGAATTTGGCATCAGAAGAGTTGTGTTCAAATCCTATTTAGCTATGACAATTTTGGTAAATTAAATTTCAATTTCATAATTTGTGAAAGTAATAACAGGACAGTACAGATAAATAATGTAAACCTTGTGATATTTGCTAATACAAGATACGGAATGTAGTAGATAATTTTAAAGTATTAGCTTGAGGAATGAGAAATAAATGCAGATCAACTAAGTAATACCAATTCTTTTTTACTTATTTGATATATGTTATATTT
This sequence comes from Microcebus murinus, assembly GCF_040939455.1. Taxonomy (NCBI): domain Eukaryota; kingdom Metazoa; phylum Chordata; class Mammalia; order Primates; family Cheirogaleidae; genus Microcebus; species Microcebus murinus. Next base: position 27,543,046 of record NC_134111.1, read on the forward strand.
TAATGGCATTAAAATAATGTAACTGTGAAATTTGATATATTATATATTTACCTATGACACACAGAAAAGTTTACCCAAAATGTGGGCAAATATTTATTTGATTCTGTGAAGTAAATATGTTATATCCACCAGGATTAACCTTTTATAATAAAAACTCCTATGGTGAAGCTTTTTATAAAAGAGAAGTGGCTACTGTTTATTTCTTCCTTATATTTTACTTTTTTTTATTTTTATGGATCAACTTTTCTCCAAGTCATTGCAGAGCTAATTTTGCAATACCTATAAACAGCTTTCACAACAATAAAAAAGTAACTACCAATTTGCCACAACATAGGCTTTTGTTTTAAAGGAAATGGGTTAAGTAATTTTAAATAGCATTAAAAAATAGCCATGTATCATAACTCTTTCCAAAGTCTCCATCCCATTGGTTTCAAACCTTTCCAGAAAATGTTCAGACATGAAGATAATGAATAAAACTGGCATTTTACATGGGGGAAAAAGGCTAGTTGAAATCATTAAATATCGGGAGAGGGGCCTGAACATAAATTTTCAGATAACTATGTTTAAATGTAACTAAAATCTTCATTGCACATTCAGGGTGAAAGTGGTTCCTATTCTATTTAGGACACGACAGTATTATACTGTAGTGACAAATAACTTGATTTATTTTCTTTCTTAAGTATTTCAACTTAAAATAGTATCATATGTTGCACGGATAATTCCTAAAACCAGTGTCTTTTCTTTATACAGTATTTTGGGAAACCAAAAACACTTTTTAAAAATAAATTTTCTAAGAGGACAGAATAGAGTTGTCATTAAAAGGAAAGGAGGTGTACCCAAGCCTTGATAATTACACACAGTTTATGTTCTGCATGGTGTGGAAAGCATTTTATAGCAGTTCTTCTCACTAGTATGAGTTCCTTAGAGATCTAGTTTCAGAGGGTATATAATTTTATTTATTTATTTAGAGGTGGTCTCACTTTGTAGCTCAGGCTGGAGTGCAGTGGCATGATTATAGTTCACTGCAACCTCCAACTCCTAGGCTCAACAGATCCTTCTGCCTCAGCCTCCCTAGAAGCTCAGACTACAAGTGTGTGCCACCATGCCTGGCTAAGATTTTTAAAAATTGGTTTTAGAGATGGGGTCTTGCCATATTGCTCAGGTTGGTCTTGAACTTTTGGCCTCAAATGATCCTCTCTCCTTTACCTCCAAAGTGCTGGGATTACGGATATGAGCCACTGAACTCAGCTGAGGGGTTCAAGGAACTGTGAGGATGTCATTTGTAACTAAAACATTCGTATTTATAACAACATGTGTACTTTTAAATGTTGTCAGGTGTTGAAACTATTATGCGTTGTAGACTATAATTTTTAGTATGTAATTTGCAAAAATCTCTATAAATCTCTTTTTAAAAAGTTTGATGAAATGAGTACCAATGGTCAGAGAAAAGTCAACTAGCATAGAGGCTTTTTGTGCTAATCCTGAAATTGGGGTTATGGTTTCCATGAGATTAATATTATCACATTGGTAGTATGGGTCATCCAAGACTATGTGATGTCAATTAATGTTTATGTTTTAAAGTGGTTTGCATGTGAAGGATGATGTTCCTGGTGCCATTCATTTTGGAAATACTGTAATAGACAATAAACAGGAAACGTTTTAATCTAGAATATTCCATCTCCATTTTTATTGTAACTCCCTGAGGATTTCACATCATCAGTGTTCTGGCTTTTAAGTTAGTTGCAGGAAAATTGTATCACCAAAATAGACTTTAAAGCACACATTGCTGTGTCTGCTTTATTGTGACAAGTTAACAGAACAGGGTCATTTGCTGCTTGCCTTTGAGGACCTCTGTCCTTCTTGGTCTTTTGCACTTTCACCAAGAATTGGTCTAAAGGGTCAGATGCTGAGCACTCAGACTGATGGCATGAACCAGGTGTTAAAAATGGAGGCTGCATGTGTAGTTGAGCGCTTGACATGAAGGCTATTTCTGTCAGCTGCTGTGATTGACTATGCTACTTGTTTAAGTTGTTCTTTCCCAGAAGGCTCCTTGAGGATTACTTTGTGGTCCTTATTGACACCTTTAAACTTTCAATAGCCATTATACTTACACTTTTTTTTTATCCTGTCATAACATTTTCCATCAGAATTATATTGATTTCTTTTTGTGAAAAATATAATAATCCTCATAGTGCCTGAATTTTTCTATTTCTGCCAGAAAGAAAACTATTAAAATGCTTGCACGTCTTCCTCAAACTGATACTATGCATTTAAAATACTTTTGTAACAAAAAATACCACACAGACATATGTATCCAGTAAAGGGTTTCCATTTTTATGACACTTGCTTCTCAAGAACAGACATATTCTTTAAAGAAAAAAAAAAAGTTGCCAGCTCTGAATTGATTGACATTTGTTTACTTAACTCTCTCCTTTTGAAAGCCTGCACACCTATTTCAACCTTGAACAGTTTCCAACTGTGGTATACTGGAACATTTTTTCATTTATTAAGTTCAGTGTTGCCAACCCAAACAAAGTATAATCAGCGATGATCCGAGCAGACCAAGCTGTCTAGCACCATACAATGTATCTGCATACTAATTTCCAAATTCCCTCACATTTCCAGAGAACTAATGGGATCATTTTCATTCTGTTACAGCAACTCAACAGTTACTGAATCACCATCTGTGTTTTCGTTAACCTGAATCAGATATGAATTCTGTTATTGCAAGGTAGAGCAGCTTGTTTAATGATTCTTAATCTTTTCTTTAATTAAATCATGCAGCCAACCTGAAAAATCTATCTTAATGCAAATTAGGAGCTTTTTTGGCATTCGCTTACAGTAATGCACTAATAAGGTTAATTTATGAAGGTTCTCTTCCAGTCTGTACAGATGATATTTGTTCACTGCATATTTTTAGCATATTGTCCCTTTTTGTAATATTTTAAGTAATAAAAACATAGTTATTTTTCACTTACACAAATGAGAGATACTGTAAGCAGCACTCTCTGTTAACCAAAACTAAGTACAAAAAAATATAAAGAATTCTAGGTAAGAGGAGAATCCATTTTGCTCAATTTCAAATGCCATTTCTTTGGAAATAACTGTCTTTCTCTAACCATTTTCAGATTCTCAGATGTACGAGAGAACAGAGCGCTGAATAATTAGATGAGACATTCTCTTGAACTATTTTTATACTTTTGGATATCAGGTAGTAGTATGAAAATAAACAAAATATAAAAAATCCCATCAGAATTTATCAGTTACATAATTATTATGAGTTGCATTTTGATAATCTCAAGATACCTTGTTTTCTAAATGCATTTTTTTCAAGTAGATATTATGATTAATATTTCTTATGGTGGTAAATTCAGTATAAACACATAATCGTACTGCTTGAATAAATAAGAAATAGTACAAGCTAAAAAGAAATGACAAGTTACTTGTAAGAATAGTGTGATTAAAATTTAATGAATAAAAGAATAATTCTAACCAAATAATTTTAATATTTACCTGTATGGCTTCTCTTCAAGACCATGGCTCTAATCATATTATGTTGTGAAAAATGTCATTTCATAATCGAGACACATAGCTACTATATTGACTAAGTCTCTTCTAAATATAGAATAATATTTGATTAAATAACACCAAAGATAGTTAATTAAGATACAGATCATTGGCATAAGTTTGTTATGGTAAGCATAAGAATTTATTGAGAATCACATATATGTAAAACATGTCACACGCACATGCAAAGATGTGACAATAAATATGAGATCTGCCCTTAAAAACTTCAGAATTTATTGGAAAGATTATGAGGTTTGCATCCATAGGTTAGCTAATGTAATTTAGTGAGGTGTCAGTACTTCCTCAAGTATTTGCATCTCCCTTGTATAATTTGGCAAATTTGCATGATTTGTCCAAAGTTAGATGGTCATTCACTAGGAATGGACTAAATATTTAATAAGATTATTAATAACTTCTGTCCCATATAACACTTTGAAATGTGCTATGGTAGGATGCTTTTAATTGATGAAATTTTAAGAAACTATATTTTTGTTTGTTTTGAGCTCCTCTGTTCTCATGACATTTAGACTCGATCTCAGGATGATTGACTGATTAAATACATGTTAATATTACAATCTATTTATTTAGAACAAAACTGGGCATCAGTTATTTTCAGTACTCAATTTCCAAACACAATGTATTTGTTACTTACACAGAAAGTAAGTTTTTTTTAAACATCATTTTGGGAAATTCATTATAGAGTTCTGAAGTATGAGTGTGTCATCCATCGCCAAAAGCACTGGGAAACAGTACAAGTAAAAGATGAGTGCGATGGCCTTAAAAAAAAGAAATAAATTGTAGCACATATTGCATTGGTTATGACCAGGCCCCTAAGCTTACCTCCTTTATCCATAGAACAAATATATGCAAATCTTGACCTGTGGTTTTATATCTCCTAGACATTGAAAAGATAAAAACAAGCTGATAAATGAGGTAACAAATGTATCATTGCCTTTAAATTCTGAAGTCTAGTACCACTGTTGACTATATTTATTATATCTCCAGGTAAAATTCAGTCCAAGGGGAACTAAGCTCAACAGAAAGCATTAGTCACTTGGAGAATAATTATAGAGCTTAATTATAATTAGAATCAAAGCAAGACACTGGTGTTCAATTGCCACCAGCAAGTGGGATAAAGTATTTCAAATACTTTGGGTCAGAGATGAGAAGATATATAGGCATTACCACAGAGATGATTTTTGGTATGAGTGATGTGCTAGTATTTGAAACCAAATGATACAGAAATAGTTTTATCTAGCAGATTGGTGAGTGACATTGCCTTTTTATTTTTTGGGGGTAGAAACTATAAAATTCTGAATTATTACCTTATAGCAAAGCTGTAATTTTAAGAATTTTAAACTAATATTGACTGCTGTCAGATCAGTTTCTAGATTTATTGACTTAAGGAGTAGATATAAACTGGGTGAAAGCAAGGTCAGGTCAATATTTGTCTTGTGAATCAATAGATGTTGATACTCACAAAAAGTGAAGCTCAATAAATGTACAGAGTTGATAGAGGAAAAAATCTGATCAAAAGTTTATAATTTTCAAATTTCCTTAGCAAATTTAACTTGTCAGTTTCAAATATTATTGGATATTATTTACCCTAAGGATATAGGGGAAAAATATTTGTAAATAATAGTCTTGAAAATGTAGGCTACATTGTATACATAAATAATATTCCTGTCTACATAAGACAAATGTTTTTCAATTATATTGCATTACTACTTATTAAGGTTCTTTTCATATTTTAGGTTTTATTTACCTGACATGAGAGAAAAAATAAACAAATGAGAGGATATTTGATGCTGAATCAGAATTTTGCTCAATGTTCAACCTAATGTCACTTGAATTGTAGTCCCTGAGAATGGGGTATGATTACTTACTTTACTGGTGTCTTATTCATCTTTATAGCTCCTATGTGCACCAAGGGATCTGACAAACTCTAGATATACAAATCTTATTAGTCAAAAAAATTGTTTTTCCATGGTTCCTGATTTCAGATTCTTGAGACTCCTCAATCCTTCAAATCCATTCCACATAATTGAAAGTTGGTCAATATCTGTTGAAGGCCACGTAGGGATAGGGAAATATGTAAGAAAAATCCGCAAAGCCTATGGTCTATGCCATTTAGGTTCTTGCCTCATTTAATGTTAGAGGATAGAGCACACAAGACACTGAAGAGTGCTTAGCAAGCATTGTGTAGTTAAGTAAAAGTTATCATATTGTATAATATGTGCATGAGACCCAGAGATAGGAAATGTGATCACATTGGGGAGACTTTTGAGATTCTAAATAAAATGCATTACTGAATAGGGAATAGACCTATATTTTAGTCTGATTAACAAACAAAACCCAAGAGAACAGAGAAGAAATGATCAGGTCATGTTCCCTTCATCAGATCCCTTCTAGAAATAAATAACTTTAATTAGGAAATTATAAAAATATCTGCAGACAAATATCTAAGCTCTTATTTTAAAGGTCTAAGCCAGAATATGACCTCCAATATTTCAGAATGTCATAATTATTTTTTCCAAGCCAATAGAAAAATTGTCTTTGTCTCAAATCTTACATCATGTTGACTAATGTGTTCTTTTTACACATACACCACCTTCTAACTTCTAGATTACATGTCACATCTCTAAGATTTTTGAAGGCAGGAAGCATCATTACAAGATTTTTCTACTACATTCAGTGTCAAAGTAGTTAGCACCTAGAAGGTCCTTATTCAACACCTGCTATGGGTTGAATAAAACTTTCATGAAAAATTTTGTTTTTGTAATGTATCACTACAATCTTTAACTAGAATTGGTTGTCAATGAATTCCCTGACAAAAATGTTCCATCACCTAAATATCTATGAAAAGACACTATTGCATTTCATAGAGTGAAAAGTAAGTGAGTTAACCATCTTGTCTGTTCCCATAGTGCTCTGCATACAACTCTATTATAATATAAATGATAATTTTAAAAATGTTCACCTGTCTATGTAGTATACTAAATTATGGTCATCTCAAGAGAATGGACTATGTTTTCTTTGCTTTGCTTCTGTAGGGTCTAACATATACCTTCCATGTAGTGGGGACTCAATATTTGATGAAATAGAATCCTCAGACAAAAGCTGTGGTAAGTGAGTTATTGTAAGGAAACATATTCTATTCAGTGAGGAGGAAAAACTTTCACGACTGCTTTCTTTTCATTGTGAAGACACCTACTTAATTTGTGAAAAGTGGGAGGAAAAAATAAAAGACTGTAAATTCCTGTTTTTAATATGCCTTCTTTTATTTTGTTCCCACTGACAGATTTATCAGGGTCTTTTGCACATAGGAGATTCACTTTGAAGTAAACAAATTCTTATAAGTTTACAGGCTCAGCGAAAAACCACATATTTTTGTGTGAATGCTAGTAATTTTGAAGCACACATTTGTTTGAACAATCCAAACACAAACTAATAGGGTTTGAATACATTCAGTAAAAGAAGGAATGCAGCAAACTTGACACTAGTGTCACCATGGGAAGTGGAGGAGAAAAAGAAGACAGTCACATCAAAGCATAGAATTTTATTGCTTTTTTTTCCTATAAAAAAATCACTAAATCACTAAATGTGCTTTAATTATATAATTTACTTTAAATATATAATTATATAACAGGTACATTTTCATAAAATTTTATAATCTATAATAAAGGAATAATATATGTAGAATGCTTTAAAGTTTTTAAAGTATTTTCATTCAATACGTAATTTTGTTTGACCTTCACAACAACTTTAAAATTTCTGATACACACAACAGAATGATTCCCAAAAACATTATGCTGAGCAAAAGAAGTCAGGCACAAATGAATATGTACATTATGATTCCATTTATGTGAAACCCTAGAAAATGAAAACTAATCTGTAGTGACATAAAGGAGCTCATGGTTTGTCTAAGGTCTGAAGTGAGTGGCTCAGGCAGCCAGGGGACACAAGGAAATGTTTGGGGTGATGGAAATATTCTGTATCTTGATCATGTTTATAGGGGTGTTTGCATTTGTCAAAACTGATTGATTGAACTGTACACTTAAAATGGATGCATTTTATCATATTTAAATTATATATCAATAAAATTTATTTTTACTTGCTATAAAAATAAACAAGTTTATTGTTAACTTGAGAACCAGTTATAGTGCACACATCAAAACGTTTCTTTCAAACTTGGGAGTTATGCTTCACTAAGAAGCAATGATTGTGTATCCATCAAAGTGTGGCCTACAGGTAGGGAATCCATATTATTTATCATCTAAATCAAAATGCTTTCAAGAGTTAAAGGGAACCCTCCTAACAACATGTTTACTGTTAGTGTTAGGAGGAATGCCAGGACCATCGAGTCAAGCCGGGACAGATGGTTACCTTGTGTGGACCACTTGTGCTGGAATTGTCTGGGGTGCTTATTTGAAAATGTGAATTCTGTGCTCAACACCAGCCTCACTGAATCAGAATCTCTAAAACTGGACGGGGACTTGGCATGTGACCAACCACCCCAGAAGGTAGTAATGTCCATGGCTGTTGGGGAAGTTGGCGTTGAAACAATAGGTCGAAAAAGAATGAACTCACAATGAAGAGGCAGGTTGCAACATTTCGTAATCGTCCGGTACACGCAATTTTACTCCTTATCATACCTGAACACACTGGACTCATGATTCAGTAAGATTTGTGAGATTTATAATATAGAACTTTATAATGGGATCTTGTACATTCTTAGGTATATTACAAATCCCCTATTTTACAAAGGTGGCCCACAAATTCAGGTTGAGTGGAGATGAGAACTGAGGCCTTAAAATAAGCTGCAATGCTTTTGCCCCATCCCACCAACACCTCCTGGTAACTCAACCAAGGGGAAAAAAAATGGGAATGAAACACGTGAGATTTAAATTCACAACTTTATTGTCACTCCCAGTCCTAATCCCAAGCGCCCCAAAACAATAATTATAAATTAAAGAGACAAGCTCTTCTGTCCTTAAAAAAAAAAAAAGGCAGAATATAATTAAAGACTTTTGAAAGCAGGTGTTTTAAGACCACATTTTTAAACTGAAAATATTTAACTTCAAGATCATATTATTTTAACTTATAAAACATTCAAATAGATTCAAAAATATATTACTCAAAAATAATGTTCAGAGTCTCTGACTATTGCATCCATCACTCCAATTTGATACATACGGTGAATTCTAGCCTGTAAAAGTCACAGAGTACAACATTGGCCAGAACCAAAAAAGAAATTATTTCATTTATATTCAACTTTTCCAAAATATGACTCTTTTACTATGGTTTTTCTAAACAAGGCTTATCTGCCAAGAAATGAGCATGGGTAGGAACAATCTACTGTAACAAGAGCAAGGTTGTCTTCTTAGCATCAATTATATGCAAATAAAACACATCTATATTTCAAATAAAACATTAAAATTATAGCTTAAATGATTAAATATTATTTGACCCAAAATAAAAGGAATAAATTCACCAATTGTAGTTTCTCAAAGCTGAAAAGACTATTTCTCATCCAGAACAAAAAAGGCACCATTTGTTTGATATCATTTTGATGAATTATTAATTTTATCACAGCTAAGATGACAGCTAATATTAGAACATTGAATTATTAATTTTCAAATGTGCAATAAAAAGCAGAATAAACATAAACTGAGCTGTGTTTTACGTATGGGTTACATTGCTTACATATTCTATTTAAGAGAAATATCAAAGGAAACAGAGGAATTAAAAATCTTGTCAACACTTCTGATTAATTCTTTTACTCAGGAATTTATATACCAGTTTAAGATATAAAGCACAAATAACATTATGTATTATCTGATAATAAATGTGATTATTGAACATTAAAGTTATGCATTATCCATATCACAAGTCATCTTTGTGTAATTCCAAGTATGATAGTTAAATTACAAAGCCATAATAAGAGAGAGAAACATCTGTGGTTTTAAAGGATTCACCACTAATCCTCCTGGGATTACTTTATTGAGAGATGCAAACTATTTCTTCGGAATAGCTTCAAGTTACTTTTTAGCAATTGTTTTTTGGTCATGACAGTTATTTCTGCTACCTCACAGAATAAAGCTCAAAGAGGTCCCAGTCTTCCTCAAATGTACAGTGTTAGTGAAGTTTCAGTCCTAAAACAAGGACAGACTTTATACAGCTCTGTTGCACTAGGGGCCATTGTGGATTGTCCTGTCAAATATCTTCTCATAAACATCCCCTGGACTCTTGAGCCTTCAAAGCCTTAACGCTTGATTCCTGAATACAAAAGTGTTTCCATAGTGTTGGCATCATAAGCACTCAAGCAATGCAGAACAGAGCCACTACTCAGGACACAGGGACAGTTATCAGAGACGGGGAGGAGACTGTAGGCAAACAGGCAGACTGATGGACAATTTTAGGACACAATTCGCTGCCAGAAGAAATTAGGCAGTTTCTATCCCATAGTTCATAAGAATTTAATGCAGATGAAACATAGATTCACTTCCATTAAAAAATATTTGTTTTATTTCTTTATTATGGCATTTTCTATTTGAGCACTAGGATCAGGGAGTATGAAAAAGGAGAAGTTTCACAGTAGATAGGTTTTTTTTTTCTTTGTATTGAAGTAGGACCCCAAAGAGAAAACATGATTTATACTTCATTTAATTTAGATAAGAATGATTTTAGCAATAAATGCATTTATGATAATAATATTCAAAGTCATGATATCTAATCACTGTTTTTACCCTCCATCACTGCCATATATGCCCTAATTGAGGATCCTGTGAATGCTGCTAAAAGATTGTTATGAATAGCTCGTGTTATGTTATCTAATAATGAAGACACATATTTTGTGTTATAATACACATCATCAAGAAACAAATTTCCTAATGATCTAATTAGTATATGGAAGAAGACCTAGTAGTATGTTTTAGGCCCTTCCACTCCCAATTCTATAAAATATATTATATATATGTATATATATGTATATATCTGTAAAATATATTTTATATATTTTATATATGGGGAGGCTAAAAGACAAGGGCTCCAGAAAGAAGCAATGCATCCTCTTGCTTTCCTCAGTGTATGGCTGGGCAGGATAACTTTATATGTTCTCGTTTGTTTTCTATTTTTTTAAGAGATTAAGTAACTTGCCCAATACTATATGCCTAGTAAGAATTCAAAGGCATATTTGTGAATTCAAATCTCCACTCTTTTCCACAAAATACTTCTCCCTCTTGAAAATTCACAATGTATGGTAGACTATTAAAATATCTAAGAATTCTTAAAAAAGAACTCTGTAAATGTACTTAATTTAGCATTTCCCCTAAATTTACCTAAGAAACTAATAGAGTCTTCCCAACAACCCTATAAGCTATGTACTATTATTATCTCACTTTTAAGCAAGGAAAGGTTAAGTAAATTGCTGGTTACTGACAGGTCTAGACTTTGAACTCAGGGTATTTGACTCAACCATGATGTTGCATAATGTTCATGTAACATAGTCAATTGTATTATTACACAAATATATGTTGTCTAATAATATAATATTAGGGAAATATAGCACAACATACTAAACTAAAGGTATTGAAAATTTGAAGCAAAAGAGACTAACAGGGACTGTGGCTCCTGGATTCATCAGGAAGAAAAAAATTTGAGCTGCTTTCCTTAAATAGAAAAGAGAGTTAAGTCAACTTCCTTCTAGAATATGGTGGGTTATCTCTACTCCCCCCCCCCTTCATTTCCATTGGCTGGTCTCCAGCCTCTGCACCCTCCCACCCTCCACATCTTCATTGGGAGGCACCCACAAGAAGCCCAGAACACCGAGTGTTGCTGTAATGACCCTTCACAACACTCACACCTCATGGGCTCACACTACTTTATGCCTGAGACCATCAGGCCCAACCTACTAGTGCTCTTTATTGATGTTTATGTCAGTTACTGTAATAAACCCAAATTCTGATTTTCTGCCCTCTATTTCATATGTCTCTGTGTTTACCCCTATTTCTACACCTTCCTGACTCCTAAAACTTCCACTAACCCCTCTTTGACTGACAGCTAGTCTTCCATAAACCTCCCGATATAGATCTATCTTCATCTTCTCTGAATACTCTCTTCCCCTTCTTGATCTATTAATAAAAGAATCCCTTGAAGGCACTTTCTCTTCTTCAGTCCTCTCAATTGGGACCGGATTTTGGTCTCGCTCACTGGGCATGACGGTTGGGTACATTTTTCCCTTGCTCTACTAGATTATATTCCATCCTTCCTCCCAGAAAGCAAGCAGCTATGAGTCTCAAATCATCAGACTCTATCCTACCCACAGCCCCAGCCCTTTCAGGTTGTAGCCTTTTGCTGATGTTCTGTGTCACTCTCCCTCCTTGGTTAAAAGTTTAATTTCTAAGTTTTCTGTCATCTCTCCAAAAATACCCCTAACATAATTCCTGAGGATTTCAGTATCCATGTAGTCGTAGATGATCCTTCTGATAACTCTTCACACCTTGGCCTCTGCCCTTTCTCAGCTACCCACTCTCAAAGTCATATACTAGACCTTGCTGTCACCAACAATTCAACTCCTTTTACGATGCCAGTTTAAAACCTTTCACTCTTGCAACACCATAGCCTATCCTTACAGCTAGTTTCTCAGTTCAGATAGTCCCTGAGCCACGCACACACATACACACCACCCTTTGTCTAAGTCACTCTCCTATTAGGTATCGATTTAGACATAACTTCCTCAAAGCAGAATCTCAATTTTCTTCCTTCCATGAGAACTTTCTCTTCCATTACCCATCATGCTCTGCTCATCTGTTATCACAGCGGTGTTCATGTGGTATTTATTATATAATAGCCTGTTTACATTTCCAACCATACTTACTTTTCTTAAGAACAGGAATCATGACTATATGATTCACTCTTGAATCCCTGATATCTCTTACAGTTTATAGTTCATAAAGTAGTAGCTCATTAAATGTTTCTTGGATTTACAGATTTAAAGCCAAACTTTTGCTTTGGATTTGGCAACTTGGTGATTTCTGATAATCCTATGGATTATGGTTTCATGGTATGAAGAGTGGCAGGAGAAAGCCATAAACTGAAGGATAAATTTTTAGAGAAGAGTAGCAGCTGTTCTAAGTTTATATTGACTAAGGCATGCATTAATGATGATTTTCTAGGATTTAGTGTTTATAATGAGGTACAGAACGTGTGGACCAAGGTCCTTATGGGAGATAATATTACAGGGATCAATAGGACTCTAAGAACACGTGTGTATACTATGTAAAGGCAAATTTAGCCAATATCAAGTACTTGGAAACAATCATACTGATATTTCTCACTTTGGAAATTAAGTTGGTTAACCACGGGTTTGTTCATGTAGTCACTCAAATTTTTTTGAACAAATATTTATTCCCTACTCATCACCACCACCCCTGTTCCCCATCAAACTTAATTCTATGGTCTCATTGCAGGCAGGATTTACTTTCCCTACTTTGTGATTGTTTTGACAAAGTAAATATTACAGGAGTGTATGGTGTGAGCTTTGAGATATGCTAGCATTGTTGGATTTATGTTCTTATACTCCTGTATTTTGATATGAGAACAACAAGCCTTAAATATGTATCTATTATTGGTCCACAGATTATCAGAGACATGTGGAGCAGACATGAACTCAATCTGCATGTTGAAGCCCCGTTAAACCATGTGTAGCCAAGATTAGCCTAGCCTTAAAGACCTGCAGATTGTGACTGAGAAATGTCATAAGCTAGAGAGTTTGGGGTTGGTTTTAATGCACAATTATTGCAAAGAGATCTAAACCCTTTTTCCTTCTCTCCTTCCCAAAAACTTTAAAAATAATTTGGACTAGTCCAGAAACAACATTTTATTACTTCCATGTCCCTAATGAAAATAACAGAAGTGATACTGTCCTTAATGCTAAACCACTGAGAAATGGGAAGAGGTCGAGTTAAGTCATCAACCGAGTCTTTAATTTTTGTACAACCCCTTTAGATATTCCTCCTGTGAAATTATAATCTACATATGGGTTAAAATGGCCAATGAGGCTTCCATTTCAAATACGGGATCAATTTATTCCAGTTGTCACCAAAACCCATATGTATCCCTTGGAATTGGAGATCAATGGAGTGAAAACACTCAGTTGAGGCTTAAAGACGTTGCCAGTTCCAGAAGCTGCTTGCTATGCTCTGGGAGTCGAGGAATATTTCAGGATAACAGCCAACTGCAAGGAAAATCAAAAGGTGACGACTAAACTCCTCTCAAACATCACATCGTCTTTGTGAGAGCAGCCTATCATTTATTTCCTCAAACACATTTAATACGACTTTCTTGCAGCCGAGCAACCTTTGGCCATGCAAAGCAGGATGTTATTTTCTTATATCTGCTGCCAGAGGGACTGGAAGAGCAACAGCCTTAAAGGAAGTGTAAACATCTTTTATTTAGCTAAATGGAGTGTGAACTAAAGTTGCTACATTAAAGAAGGAGCCAAAATAGACAGACATACACGTACCCACTTACGCGCATGCGCACACGCGTGCACACGCCTGCCCCCAACTTTTGGCTCTCTGAATCTGAAAGCTCGGAAAACTTAAATGTATGATTGTATTATTCTGTCTTATGGCACTGTATAAGGCATATCTTACTAGAATTTACTCTTGTTATGTGATTACTGCATTTAACAATAGCAATAAACATTTACATAGCTCTTGCTCTAAGTAAGAGCTCTGCTATAAGCATTTTATTAAAATTAATTCATTTTATTCAAAAAAAACAAATAAACCAACCTGTAATCTTCACCCAACAGCAATAGAATACACATTCTTATCAAGTACACATGTTACATTCTTCAGAGTAGATCACATGTTAGGTCCCAAAACAAGTCTTAAATTAAGTAGCTTTTCCAATCACAATGATAAAAATAAACAGAAATTAATAATAAGAGGAATCTTGGAAAATTCAAAATAATCCTATAGGAGAAGTGATTTCATCCTCCTCCTATGACTCATGATGTAACTGAGACACAGAGAACTTAAGAACTTTGCCCAACATCACACAGTAAATGGATGGTAGAAGCAAGATTTGCTATCAGAATCCATGTTTGAAAAGCTGAAAATGTTTTGCACATTATATCAGTGCAAAAATAAGGTAGGCTGCAATTTAAAAAACGTGATTTATTGAAAAATTATGCTTTCAGATTTCATTGTGTATACAACTTCATAAAAACAAAACAATTAAAATGTTGGGATACTTTTAGCTATCTATCTACTTTTTGATTATTCAGTTTTATTTAAGTCTAATTACAGTAGTAGTTTACCTTTTACCATGAACATCTCAGTTAACTAATGTGCATTCATTATACACATGGAGAAAGCTTTACTTGATGTATGAAGAGGAGTGAATGAAAGGGACGGGAGAAAAGATAAGGAAATGCTAACCAAATTAAAGAAACTAAATTATGCAAGTGTTATTTTTAAAGTAGATCGATTTTTTAAAGTACCAAAAAGTCACAAGGAAGGTAGGCAACAAGAAAAAAATCAATATATTTAAGCTTTGTCGATAACTGCTGTTGCCTTCAGGTCATTATTGTAGGCTTAGTTCTAGAGTGAAAGAGCATCCCATAAGCAATTCATTTATAGATAGTTGAATAGTCAATATTTCAGATGTTTTAACTATTTGTCACATGATGACATTTGTCACATTTGGCAGTTCAGAGGTAAAGTTACGTGGTTTGGGTATTCCATATGTGTTTATTTCTCTTAGGTCTGATCTCTCACCCTACATTAGATGAGTAGATCACTATTAAAATGCCATGATGATCCGAGAAATCTCAAAAAGCAATAACAGCTAAGATGTCCTGAAAGCTATTTTGCACTGGGCACTGTTCCCAGCATGTTGCCTAGATTCTTTCATTCCCTTTCTACAAAAGCCCAACAAGGTAAATGCTGTTATTATTGTTCCCATTTTACAGATAAGGAAGTTGAGGCCACATGGAGGTTAACATAATCCTGTAATTAAGGATACACACCCAGTCAACCGTGTTCAGGAACTGTGCTCTTGACTAGCTTTTCCTTCTGTTTTCCTTTTCCCTGACCTTTCTTTCCTCCTCTTCCTTGCTAGAGGTGCTTCATTTTTCAGTGTATTGCTTTGAAAATATGGCAAAGAAGCCTGTGTTGAATGCAAATATTTCACTGGGGAGAAGGAAGCATGAGGAGCAGGGTATGTTATAGTAGAGAACTGACTTGGTGGAAGGCTCTGGGCTGCCAGAATGATGGATCAGATAGCGAAATCATAAAATCCCAAGGGCCGAGCTAAGAAAAGGATGGGGAGCACATGAGAACAATTTATAAAGGCAACTCCTCCTATCTCATAGTTACCTCCATGATTGGCCTTAACAGCCACTGAAGTCCTTGCAGACAGCAGGTTTTTGCTTTCCCAGGTGCTGAGCTACAGGCTTCTGCGAGCCCAGTAGCTGACTGCAACTTCATCTCTACTACAGCTGGGGTGGACTTGAGTTTTCAGCCCTTAGCATATTAGCTGTGTCTGTGGGGAGTTCAGGACCCGTGTCAGCCAGTGGAGCTGGATGTTTACCTGAAACCACTCTCCCCCACCAGGATCACACATTCTCTATGACTGCACTTCACCTAATTTCCGACTACATTCCAGCCACTTTCTCCCTGAGGAAATGAAGTCTAGCTTTGAGCACTGCATTCCTTCTCTGGGCCAGACACCTTTCAAAGAGTAACACAGCCTTTTGTAGCTGTCTCATCTCTTTCCACAGCTCAGCAGATACCAGAAGTGTGTTCCAATCTTCCTTCAAACTAACCACCTCAACACACTGGGCCACCTCACACCTAAAATTCTGAGCATTGCTGCTCCTTAGCAAATACTGCCTTGCCTCGCCCACCAGGTCATTCCTCTTGAAAAGGAGACTACCTAACGCATCATCTGGATTGTCCAAGGATAGCGGAGCGTGCACCCCGGAGAACAGTCATACTGGTTGTCCTATCGTCTGTCTCCTAGTTGCTCTTTTATTCTCATTTTCCATGCCTCGCCTTGTCCTTTATTTGAGTCCCAAAGTATCTTGAGTGCCAAGGCCACACAGGTTGTGACAGGCTTTACTTCTAACCACTAACTGAAAACAAAGAAAATCTACACAGAAGGAAATCTTTTCAAGTTGAACTTCTGTCAAGCAGTTGGAGGAGCGTGTGGTTTTGTGGTAAGGTTTGTCAGAGCGAGTTGTGGAAGTGGCTAAGTGTTGCAAGTGGTAAATGACTACTTCAGTGCTCACAGAGCAGTGTGAGGGGTGCCCTGCTTCTTACCCATCAGTCTCTGATGTCTTCTGAAGCTCAGAACCAGATACTCAGTTATTTGACACAACAATATCACAAGCTGGTTTTTATTTTTTAAAAAATGTATTGTTACATATGAAATTTAAAAAAAAATACCATGTACTATGAAAAACCTGTTTCCTGTTAACAATTACTTGAAGAAAATCTTTTTTTTTTTGGTTTGTCCAGCCCAGGCATTTTTAGTGGAGGATCTCTGGTGCAATTATCCTTTCTCATAGAGGCAAATTCAGTAAATATGGACCAGGTCTGTGCTAGAGGCTTAGAATACATGTTGGCTTATAGTTAGCTGGGACAAAAAATATAAACAATTATATGTTTGAATTTTCAGATGACCAGGTAAAATTATGCATGACAAGTAGGCAGAGGAGGAAACCTGTGAGAGAGAGTCTGGCACATTGGGAAAAAATGAAAGAAATTCAATATGGCTGCAGCAAAGTGAAAGAGTGACAAGGGAGAACATGATGGTCTCATAGAGAAGGAGGGAGAGGGGTAGAGTTAGGGGAAGTATGAGAGGGAGTAGGAACAGGAAGGTCAGATGATAAAAGTCCATAATAAACTCTGGAAATATTTTCCTGGTCAATGAGAAATTATTGTAAGATTTTAAGCAGTAGCACCACATGATGAAAATTATATGTACTTTTAAAGGATTATGTTCATTTCAGGTAAGGGATAAATATGAGAAATTAGAAGAGAGATAGAGTGGCTTTGATTTGGCTGGTGACAGGGGGTGTAGAGAGTTGAATGGAGAGAAAAGGAAAAATAGACAGAATTAACAATTGCTCAGGAAGTTAAATCTTTCACATACAAGAGATCATCATTCTCATAATCTGACCAAACCTACCTCACCAGCTTCAGCTAAAATCAGTCTGTCCCTTTACTCTTTATGCTCCAACCACAATGAGCTTTTTTCAGTTCCTCAACCTCAAAAGCTCTTTGCCACTCCTGGACTTTTTCATACACATTCCTTCTGCTTAGCATACCATCTCCACCCCTGCCCCTCCAATTTCAAACAGTCCTTCAGGACTTGTTGTGAGTCCCTAATCAAGCCTTGATATTCCTCTTATATATTTCCAGGGCGCACTGATTTTTTTTGTAGGGGATAGGAGCAGTAGTGACTGCAATCATGCTTGAGTACTTTGCTAAGAGGATGAAGAGTCTCTCTCATCATAGTCGGGGGCTTGGGTACCTTGCTCTTTACCGTGTCTCCTATGCCAGGATGCTGCCTACACATAGTGTGGGCTGAATATATATTTGGCAGATAGACTCAGATGTTGAGGTTTTATTAAGTCTATTTTAAAAACACACCCATCATCATAGCGTCAGTGTTACCAAAAGATTTGATTTCCTTGGGTTTCTGCTGGAAACGGATGCTTGATGATGTTTATCTCCTACTTAGAGGTGACACTTCTGACCTTCAAATTGGTAGCACAAGCTGTTTGGTCTAATTTCAGTGGTTCTTACCCCTGGTTGCACAATACCACAACTTGGGTAGCTTTTAAGAGTACTGATGTGCAAATCCCATCCCAGAGCCATTGAATCAGAATCTCTTGGGGTGGAAGTAGACACTCGTATTGTTAGACGATCCAGAAGATTACAATATTCATGAGAGGTGACTACTGTGTAATGTTTACTCAGCCAAATCAGATAAAATATCATAGATATGCAGATCTTGTGTTCAAATACATTTCTATAACCCATTAAGTTCACAAAACCAGAGACTACATCATTGTCCACTTTGCAATTCATTTGTTTAAATATGTAACTTAAACATTTTTACCTCCAAAATATGCTGAAATTAAGAAAATTATATGAGAAAAATGTTAAGGAGAAAAAATTTTAAAATATGAAAAAAATAACAATTTCCTAGAAACATTTATTGAGTACCTATTACATGCCATTATTACATTAGGTAATAGAGATCAGATATTTTTAGGACTTGAGAATGTTTAAAAATAAAATTTATTTCCTACCGGAGATAACAAAACATAGTAGCTCCCAAATCCATAAAATAATCTGACCTATGTATGCAAAACCACTTCAGTTATCATTATTTTCATTGACTTGACTTTGAAAGCCCTTATTTTTATGTTTCACCTTCTAGATCAGTTATGCTCCTGTCTATTATTTCTTCTTGCATATGCTTTTGTTATGCATTTCTACTAAGTATACCAGCTCTTTAAATGGTATTACACATTAGACACAATCATAGAAGAAAAGAATGTCTCCTAAGATCCTTCAGTTTGCTCCTGTGACTTTTTCCCTTATTCAAACTATAGTGAAGGGTACAAATGAATTGCTACACACAGTTACTTTACAGAAGAAAAAGTACCTTAAACTTCTTCACGGAAATTGCATTTATTAGAATGTGGAGAAGGATAAACTTTGAATCTATTTTTGGTGTTTGCTGAGAAACCAGAAACTCTGTACCCTCTTGTGCTAATTTCCCATTCTAATACAGTACAAGGAATCCAAGGTTGTGGGCATACGCTTTGTTTATAAATGGATCGCGGGATGTATGGCAAAAAATAGCAAATCTTTAAGAGGGGATTTCCCTCTGTGCAAATGTGAATGAACTATTTTCCAGTAAGAGGCATGTAACATGATTCTGCTTCAACCTCTTGGGTCTATTCTTGGATTTCCCGAATTCTTTTCAAGTTGTGACTGATTTGCAAACATCATTATTAATGGAACCATTTACTATCATTTTGAGGGGAGTGCCAGCACTGCTATCCAGAATAGAGAGGCACTTTCTCACCTGTCCATGTCATTTAATTTATTTATGATTTCAACCAACTGGAAAAAATCTCAGACCTGCTACATTCAAAACCCAAGTCTCATTTCTTCATGCCTCTTTTTTTTTTGTCATGTAAATTCTCTACATGGGATTGAAGAATGATTGTAATTACAAAAATTATAGGCACCATCTTTCCATTTTTTAGGGATTTATGCAAATTTCTGCCCAATTCTTGAGAATTACCTTGACCAATGAGTATTTTCTAAAATGTGGTGTGTTTTCAGTGTCTTCCTTTCTTCCCTATATCCATTATTAGTAAGAGCTCTAATATAAGGAGTGCTGAAATAATGATATATGAACAATTTTTCCAATTGAATGAAAAAAATCAATAAATTTCCATTTAAAAACATATTTAAAAGAAGATTTAAAAATCATAATAAACAAATGGGAATATGGTGTACTACAGAGAAAAGAACCATGACTTAGAATCCATGCAGGCCAAGGATTAAATCCAGGCCCTGCAAATCACTCTATCAGAGGATTTGGGCTAATTACATCAACTTTTCTTACTGAACCTCAGTTTACTATAAGTTAATGAAAATGTATGATGAATAATAATGTTCATATTTTAATGTACAAAATTATAAGTGCAGAACAAAATTGCTTTTAATTGTTTAAGTAGACCTATTTTTCTACAGTTGTGGTAAAATAACCCAAACAGGACAAGAGAGTATGTATGACGTAAGTATAACAGTGCATAGCCCAAATATTCATCCAAAAATATTTAATGAACTATTTCTATGTATAAGACACTATTCTTAATAACTAAGGATATGGTAGTGCTAGATATGGTCCTTGACTCACGGATCTTACATTAACATTGGAAAGAAAGCCTATTAAACTCTTCATTTTATCAGCTTCAATTTCAGCTATGAGCTTTTCTCTCTACTGTCTTTTTCAAGTCAAGATCAAATGGAAAGCAAACGGAGTGCACCTTTCCTCTTTTCAGTTCCATCACTGTTCAACATAATAATCTGTACCTACTTTTCAGGACAATTTGAATATTAATGAGACAATGTCTATGAGATGACCTCCTTTAGGAAAGCATAATATAAATGCAAAGCATTATATTATAATTTATTGCTTCTTACATGTTATATAAGGTATTTAACTGGATCTGTGTTACTAATAAAAAGTAAAATTTTTAAATAAAGAGGAATTCAGAAGTGAAAACATTTGGTATTTTTCATTACTTGATATGAATAGTCCTTCTAATTGTTAGAAGTTATTCTAGCTTTGTAAGGCACTTTTCTGTTGAGATAGTTGGAGCTTCTAGAAAAAGAAAACTTTGAGATACATTTTAAGGCTCTTTTGAAGCAGAAGAAGAGGAGAAGAAAAGTATTTTGAGGTTTTGGGATGTATTAGGTTAAAATATCTGTAATTTATGTCCTACAAAGTGACAATTTCATACAAGTCATTGTTGTTTGTACTTTAAAAAATTGTCTTCTTGATTTACCTTTTTATTCACTGAGAAAAAAATTGAGCTGACCTAATACTGCATCATGAAGAATTTGTATTAGTCATAAGAAGTAACTTTTATTAACTGGTGTGGGTTATCAAAATTGATATTGTGAAAATATCAATTTCTGAAACATGTTAATTAGCAGACAGATATTGAGTAGAATATTTTCTTGGATTTCATTCTAAGATCATGTCAAAGTATAATATCTGGGAAGACAAATCAAGGTAAGGAGGTCTGCTTGAAAAGAGCAGCTTCACCAACTATCCTGTGACATCAGTATCAGAAACTAAAAATTCCTCTAAAATATTTATAAAGCCAAGTTCTATGACTGATAAAGGTCCACAGTTGAGATTTTTACTGTATATAAATATAGTAACCCAAAAGAGTAGACAATATAATTTCAGGAGGTTTCCCAAGTAGAGACTAGGTGTCAGAATTTGGAAGCCAGAAATCCAATTAATACACATATTCCAATAATATGTATATTTTAAAACAATGCTATCCCTGAAGCATGTAATAGGTAGTCCAGAAAATTGTTCAGCTAATTAGCAAGAGGTTATAGTTTTCTGTTGAGAACATTGCCAAGAATTGAGACACAATCTTTAATTCTTCTGGGATGCGTCATAAAGAAGATATATTGAAAGGTAAAAAAGTTTTCTAGGCTTATTAGTTCACAGGTGAATTAATGAATAAAGATAATTTTTTATGACTATAGTGAATGAATGATTATCAAAATTAACTTTCAAAGAAATCCTTTCATGTTATCTTCCTAACAGCCAAAATGGGTGG
This sequence comes from Microcebus murinus, assembly GCF_040939455.1. Taxonomy (NCBI): domain Eukaryota; kingdom Metazoa; phylum Chordata; class Mammalia; order Primates; family Cheirogaleidae; genus Microcebus; species Microcebus murinus. Next base: position 27,565,022 of record NC_134111.1, read on the forward strand.
GAACAAGTATTTCTATTTTATAGAGAAGACAACCAAGATTGAAAGAGTTAAATAATTTTCCCAAATATGACATACTGCAAATAGCAAAGTCAAATATTCATATCCTTGTATTTCCATATCATTTGGTGGTCATTTCTGTCTGTCACATTTCATTTCCATATTTCATAGCATTTTCTATTACAAGTTCTTGGATATCAGAAATATTTTTTCTTATTCAACCTCTTTTTGTTATTCAAACTTTTTCATAACAAGAAACAAAAATCCCTGCATCTTTCTGAAGCTACTACCTCATAGTAAGATCACTATCTTTTCATCGCTTTTCCATGTTCCTAGTTTACATGATCATTAATTTAAGATTATGTCATCAAAGCCCTAGTTTGAGTTGTGGCAACAGAGAAGTCTTTCGCTATTCTGTGTCCTCCTTTATTATTTTTGCCACTTTAGAACTTTTACACTAAGGGGAAAAAGCCTTTACTGTCTATACTTTATAACATCTTTCAAATTTTAATCAACATTGTGATTGTTTAGTTCTTGGTACCAGATTTTAAAGAGGAGAGGATAGGGATAACCCAAATTTGGTTATAAGGTATATAATCTGCTTAGAGAGCCAAAACAAACTTAGTCCAAATTCTGAGAAGTTCAATGGCAGTCCCTTGAGTTCTGAAAATTCCCAGAGCCTTTGGTTCTCATGATCCCCCTTGGATTGAATACTGTTGTTAAAACCATCAACTCTTGTTTCCACACACGTGTCAATTCCCATGGCTGATTTCCATCCTCTACTAGATGCTGAAATATAGACACAGACTCAGCCCCTTTGCTTAGTTTTCCTTTATACAAATTATATAGATCATTTGTCTATGAAGGAGCCTTGATTAAACATTTTGGGAGATGATAGATATGTAAGTTACAGAAATCCAAAGATTATATTTGAAAGTCTTTTGACCCCACACTAACACCACTAGTCATGTTTCCTTATAAACTTTAGATTCTGACATTATTACCATCTTCCTCCTCCCATTTCTGTCCGGCTATCCTCCACCCCAAATTCCTCTTCTAACATAGAGCTATATACTTATCTCATTCTTCTCACAAACCATGACTTCCAGGTATGACCGTCTGAACCAAGGCATAGTGTATTTTCCTTAACAGTGAATTCTCCCTTTAAAAGGCACTACTGATAAAATAATGTCTTTTCACTGATTATATAGAGTTTGGCCTGGAAAGTTTGTGTGTTAATTTTTGAATAATAGAACCTCTGGCAAAACCAAACTCCCATATTTATAAGAAAAAAATTATACTATACCAAACAATGATGAGCTGTGTTAGATGGAACATACATTCTCTGATTTGCCAAAGCCTCCACCATTTCTTGTCTTCCGGAAGGACTCCACTCTTCCTCAGTTACACATTTGTCTGTTATAGGCTCATCGGTTTGCATTCCCTGGTTTAAAATCACTGAGGAAATAGATACACTTACAAAAGGTTTATAACTATGCAACCAATAATAGAAATATGTTAGTTTCCAGCAAATATGGTAAACTCTTTGAAAAGAAAAAAAAATGGAAAATGAGTGATGATTGATAAAACTTCAGATACTGTATATATCAACAAACTACCCTACATGACTGAAAGGTTGAATCAGAATGACCTAGGAAGCTTTTAAACTTATCATATTATTAAACTGAACCTGTAGGGATTCTTCATTTAGAATGGTCAGACTGAGAGGCCTTAGAATTAGCCTTTCTCAAATGCTCACCAAGTGATTCTGGTATACGGCCCAGGAATTGAGTTCAGACCATAGGCTTGTAGTACCAAATGAATTAACAAGTATTTATTGAGCATTACAGCTGATAACAATATCAACACTGTCTGTGAAGTCAACAGACTCTGCAGAATAAAGCTTGCACATCCAAATGTGTTACTCAAGAAGGTGGCATCTGCCATGTGACCCACAGGTCAATTGGACAACAGAATGGCAGAAAAATTACTTTGTGATCTGGCTCAAAATGATTAACTAGACCAATTAGATTCTTTCCTTCTGCTATGTGAATTATTAGTTGTAGAAAGTATGAAGGTGGATATCCATGGATGCTAAAAGTTCAAAGGTCATATCAGAGATCCTGGAGGGGCTCTGATTAGGCCATATGCCATCAGAATTTATGATAAACAGAAAGTACAATTCAGTTCAAGAAGCTATGAGGTGGAAGACAAAATACACATACACACACAGAAAAAAACATTGGAAGGAAATAGTCAAAATAAGAATCGGTTGAGGAGCAGACATACAAACATATAAATAGTTACTCAGTAACTGGCAGTAACTGATGTCCTAGGAAAAAGATCCAAGAACCCCAATGGCTGAGGCCGCTTGTATGAATTTTAATCAGGAACTATACTCATATTTTTGCTCTGATCATCTTCTTTTTAGTTTTTATTGAGACCCCACATATGTATCATTAGAATGACATATTGTTCAATGTAACTTAAGCATGTCCTTGTTTTTTTATGATTGATTTTCAGTAATACACATCCCTTAATCACACAGATAAGGAAGGGAGGTGGAAACTTTTAGATAAGCAGTTTATCCATTCACTTTTGACTCCCAGCAATGTTATTGATTCCTAACACCTACACCAACTTATACTGAGAATACATTCCAGGTGATGTGTGGAAAGTAATAACGCTTTCCTTTTTTACCTCTGTAGTTAAGCAATTAAATTTAAACACATTTTAAATTTGTTTGGAGTGCTTATTAAATACAAGGCAGTATGCTAATATTTATAAGAGTAGTCTCACGGTATTCAGGGGTATCATCACAGGTGAAGGTACGAAGTGACATGAGTAACAACGTCCTGAGAATTCAGTAAGGGAGAGGACAGACCTGGAAGTGTAATTAGACCTGGGGACGAGCTTAGTTCAAGGACGGGATGAGAAGAGACATGGGGTTGGAGTCCTTGCTGGATAAATTACTTGCAAAGACCTTTTGAAAATATTCTAATGGCCACTTCCAACTAGTGGGATCAAAATGACCATATTATGATTAATGTCAGGTACTCAGAGTATTTAAAAAGCCAACATCCAAGTGTATATTCAATCTCAGGAGTGAGAGATCCACTTTCCTCTAGTCATGTCATAGGACTCCCCCTTTTTTCACAGCTAAACTTCCCAAAACCATGCCCTACACTCACCTCTTCCTTTTTGCACTGGTTTATCTCTCCACCCTCTCTTCACCTTCACTACTACATGAAATGGTTCCCAGTAAAGTTAACAGTAATCTCCAAGTCACTCAATTCAGTGCACATATTTTAGCATGCTTCTTCCTTCCAGAAGGTGTTCTGGAAACACCTTCTTGAATTTGTTACCCAGCCTCTTTCTGAGAAATTCTGTCAGCATGCTTTCCAGGCTCAGTCAGCTGTGAAATTTTGGAGTTCTTCATGGTTTAGTACAAGATCTCCTTATCTTCTCACTTTGTATTTTCTCCTTTAGTTATCTCACCCCTGTCTATGATTTCAATGCCTATCTCTCTCTGTATACTGATGCTTCTCAATCTCTGTCTCCAGCCAGACCTCTTCTAAAACAGGTCTAACCAGCTGCTGACTCTAAATGTAAAAATACTTCAAATTCAACATATGTAATTGCTAACTTATGAATGTCCCTCCACTTCCCACATTGCATCACACATAATATTTCAAACCTAGTAAACTTCAGGATTTCTCAGTAAGAAGAGCTACTGCCCTCAATTTACTTGCACTAGCCAGAAATCCCAGAGTCATTTGCAACACCAACTTTTTCTTTATTTCTTTTTTTTTTTTATCTTCAGAATGTTATGGGGGTACAAACACTATGGCCACATAAATTGCCTTTGCACCACCTGAGTCAAAGCTAGAAGCGTGCCCATCCCCGGTTAGCGCAGACCACACCCATTAGGTGTGAAATAACCCATCCCCTCCTTCTCCCCTCCCCACCTGCCCGATCCCCGAAGAATATTACTTCAATATGTGCACATATGTGTTGATCAAATAGCAATACAAAAATCAAACAATGCCATTAAAAAGGGGGCAAGGGACATGAACAGAAACTTTTCAAAAGAAGATAGACTAATAGCCAACAAATATGAAAAATGCTCAACATCTCTAATCATCAGGAAAATGCAAATAAAATCACAGTGAAATATCACTTAACTCCAGTGAGAATGGTTTTTAACAAAAATTCCCAAATGTTGGTGTGGATGCGGAGAGATAGGGACACGCATACACTGCTGGTGGGACTGCAAACTCATACAACCTCTATGGAAAGTAATATGGAGGTACCTCAAAGAACCAAAAGAAGAACTACCATTTGATCCAGGAATCTCACTATCAGGTATTTACCCAAAAGAAGAAGACATTCTATAAAAAAGACATTTGTACTTCAATGTTTATAGCAGCACAATTCACAATTGCAAAGATGTGGAAACAATCCAAGTTCCCATCAATCCATGAGAGGATTAATAAAATGCGGTGTATATATACTATGGAGTACTACTAAGCCATAAAAATGGTGAACTAATACCTCTTGAATTAACCCGGATGGAATTGGAGACCATTCATCTAAGTGAAGTATCATAAGAATAGAAAAACAAACACCACATGAATTCACCTTTTCTTTATTTCTGTACACAATCATCACCAAGTCCTATTGATTTGTTTTCTAAATATCTCATTACAAGTGCCACACTACAAAGCTGAAGTGAAAACTAGCATCACTGCTTGACTGGAGTTACTATAGTAGCCATTTGTTCACCACATCCAATCTGGTGTCTTACCAATCCCTTTTCAATGCTGCAATCAGAAAAATGTTTTCAAAATACTAAACTGATTATATGACACCAAGTAACTGCTTACAGTTCCTTCTATTGAATTCCATTATTTTAAGGGTAAAATTAAAATATTTAAATGCTCTGTTATGTCTCCATTTATATCTTCCATTGTCTCTGCTTGTTCTTTTGTTCAAATCTTATTTGCATATCCTTAATTCTTATATCATTCAGATTTCTTTATGACTTAGGGGATTTTGTATGAACTTTCCTCCCTTTTCTTAAAATAGTTCCAAGCACTCCGCAAATCCATGCCTACTTTTCCTTCACATCTCAGCCAAAATGTTATTTTCTCATGCAGACCTTTCTTGATCCTGGTCCTACATCAATTTTCTTTGCATAAACATTCACAGAAAGGTGTTCTTTTCCTTAGAAGACCTTATCTCTATTCATTATTACATAAGAGTACAGTGAAATCAACAGTACTTCTCTACAAACATAAACCAGCTCAATCAACAAGGCTGGGAGATTTAGCACAATGATATAACCAAGACCAGGAAGCATATCTGGGATTCACTGGGTACTGAAACAAGGGACTAGAAAATTAGGAATTGAGATCAACCTCTCCATCTTTCTGGGGCTGCATAATTTCATATATCTTTTTGTCTCTGAGCTTCTGCGTCACTCTTATGTGACTGGCTTTCTCCATTTGGAAATCTGGCAAAGTATAACATATTGTCATTCCAATGACCACGTTGATCAACGGATCTTCCATACAGATTATTTTACATTCTTGAGAAGAGATTATTATCGATGTAGTTTGAGTGGAATAGCTATACCTGATCCAATAAGCTATGGCCAGAGACCAACACTGTTGATCATTTTTCCCCCTTCCAGAGAAGACTGTCCATGGAGGCACCCTCAAAGGCCTGTGGATTGGGCAAGTAACTTCCAGGAATCTGCTACGCAACGGAATGGATATGGGGGATGTGAGATATCTGAGAGAGGGCGAGATGATTTCCAGACTGAGTGATTAGAAAAATTATAGTGCTGAGGGGAGAACCTGGAAGTTCAAAGGAAGAACTAGATTGTAAAGGAAGGTTGAGAATATGATATTGTTTTGTAAGAGACATTGTGAAATTAGTTCATAGAAAAGTGAATCATTTAGCATTGGGTCATGAGGTTTTATCCCTTGATGTGTGAGAAACTAACCTGAATAAGGCTTTGTTTAAATAAAAGATCCTTCATATCTTAATTCCTTAGTTTAATATACCAATGCCTTACCTTTTCTCTAAGACATATACAAACCAGATTAACCTTTTTCTCTGGCTGTCCCCTTAGGCATAATTTCGAAAGCTCACTGATTGACATTTTAAATTGAACAACAGGTATGGCTGTGGAAATTTAAGCACAATATGAATCATGTTAAGGCAATTCTCTAAAAAGAAAAATGGTGACTTAATGAACTCAGTAGTTAGTTGTACTAATGGTAAGATTACATCTGTTCATGACACTTCTAAATTTATAATGGCCTGGAAAATTTACTCTGAATATAGGATAATTGATAGTATGAAACATGATACTTTTCCTTGAAAATTTTTATTAGTAATCTATAGATAGGTGCCAAAAATGTTTAATTTGGCAGTCAAACTGTAGGTATTATGGACAGCTGGACTGAATGGCTCTTGCCTTACAATTATTTGAGATTTAAAGGATATTTTTCATAAGTGCAATTACAATTGACTTTGTGAAAAAATCAGACCACTTATGATAGGAAATACCAAATATTACTGTCATATACTTTTCATTTTTAATGGGGCTTCTGAACAGTATACAATATTTATATTCAAAACAAGTGAACTTGAGTTTTGTTCATTTTTTTAAACTACCAAGGCAAAAATAAAATCAAGGAATTAATCACAGAATTAAATAACATGACAAAGGATATCAGAAATTGAGATATGAGAATTTATACACAATAGCATGTGTTTTGTGGGTAGTGATAGCCCAATGAAATCTAATTTAATCAAATATTTAAAGAGGTAATAATTAATTTTTAACGAATTGAAGTGAACCATAACTAGGAAGAAATGTTATTGTTTATTTTAATGCCAGAAGAGTATTCCTGATGCAATTTTAATATTTCATTAAGGCAGTAACTTTCATATTGTGGGTTTTATCCCAGGTTTTTATGTTTGATGATATATTTTCTCCTCTTGAAAAAAAAAAAAGGTTGGAATTTTATTGCCTAGCAATAGTGGATGAGGGGAAGTACTTTTTTTCTATCCATATGATTATGTTCTACTCTCACTAAATTACTAGGGTTAACCAAACAAATTATATAAAGTATATTGGCTTATGTTAGGAACAGAACTTATAACCATGCACAGTACTTCATCTTTTATAGAGATTATGCAGAAATATTTCACTAAATACTGTTCTTCAAAAGTTTTCTTATGCTGGATAGCTCTTAGGTATATGAGTTATAATGTGTAAGGTATATTTGAATTTGTCTTGCATTTTTCATTACTTTCAAAGCACAGTATATTTTTCACATTTTGAGCATTTAAGAGTGTGAACTACTAAAATTGAAAGGGTATACACATACTAACATGGCTGTAAAAACAGTATTTGGCAGAAGAATGCATGTTAAATGGATGTTTGACACAAAGCATTTAAGTTAAGAAAATAGCAAAAAAGTAAAAATGACTCCTAAGTTTGATAGATAATGACAATATATATTTGCAGTTTTGATTTGTGAGATTCAGAAGGTCATGACCCCAGAATTTTTGTACTCAGTTTAAGACATTAACTTTTGTTTGTTTGTTTGTTTGCAGACTGTACCCTGACTCCAACTGTGTGACTCTTCTGTTTGATCAGTGACACATTTATATTCTGCCAGACTTGAATACTTAGTTATCTGTGACTCCTCCTGCACTTATAACTATGTAATCAATAAGTTATGAATCCCTTTATTTTATTCAAAAAGACTTTATTTTCTCATAGAGTATTGGCAGAATACTCTATAAGAGTATTCTGTATGAGAGTATTTCTGAGAATAGGCTTACCTCAATAATGGGGAATAGTCCTAGACTGAATATTGCTTTGGTCCTAAATAAAACCCAAAAGGCTCAAACTGTCTCTAAGAAACTTAATTATACCTCTTAACAATATCTGTGAGAATACAAAAAAAAAATATCAAAAATATCTAGCACCAAGTAAATTAAGGTTCACAATGTACTTATTCAATTAACAAACATTCAAGGAATCAGGAATATACAAATCATATGGCAATAGACCCATCAATTGAAACCCACTCAAAATTCACACGGATGGTAAATTAAGACATTTAAACCATCATTATAACTGTACAAATTAATAAACATTTAAGAAATTAAATTGAGATTTGAAACAATGAAAGATAGAAAGCAGACTCAAATTGGACTCCTAGGTAAAAATTACAACATGTGAGTTGGAAAACATAATGGATGGGATTTAAGACATATTAAATATAGCAAAAGAAAAAGTTAGTGAAAGAAAACATAGAAATAGAAACAATCCAAAATGAAATGCAGAGGGAAAGAAAATAATTTGAAAAACGATAGAGCATTAAGAATCAGTGGTATTTCAAGCAGGCTAGTATATATCTAATGGGAATTCCTGAAGTGAGGGTGTGAGAGAATATATATTTGAACAACAATTGTCCAGATATTTTCAAAATGTGATAAAACAGTATTCTGTAGATCCAAGAAGCTAAACACCACACACATATACACACATGTACAATATGGCACATTACAACCAAACTGCTCAAAAAAAAGAAGTTAAATTTTTAAATTTTTATGGATACATATTATTGCATATCTTTACAGGGTAAAGAAAAATTCTTTAAAACAACTTAGAAAGAAAAATATATATTATGAATGAAGTATTT